>NC_035446.2:138767844-139374094 GCF_002127325.2 Helianthus annuus | reverse complement strand
TAATTCGATTCCGTTTTCGTTAATTATACAAAGTCAAGTCAGATACAAATATACCGAAACATAACTAACTCAATTCCGATTTGGTTTATTACACAAAGTCAAGTCACATACAAACTATGATGCAAATGCCTGTAGCAACTCGAAGGGACCCGGTGCCCGAGATAGACCTTAGAGTGGTGACAACTGCATTTTAAAGAAAGAAAATAAAATAAAACTGGACACATGAATCCTAAATTCTTTTACCTAAAAAAGAAAAGAAATTCCTAAATCACCTTCTCGGTTGATGTAAAACTGGATTATCTGCTCCAAACAACAACTTAGCTGTGGCTTGTTGAATGTAGCCAAAACTTTTAAAAGGCAGGAAATGGAAAAACTGATTTGCAGATTTTGGTACCAAACCAAAACTTTTAAAGGGAGAACTTTTATTATCTACGGTCAAAAAGACATTGCACCATTCCATCACATGAATAAATTTATAATCTATGATCAGATAGTACTAAGTATTAAGATAATAACTCGGGTCAAGTTACCTTCAATCTTTGACCATTGGGAGCAACGTCTATATCACAAAAGCACCACCTAGCTATCCACCCAAGCTTTTCATGGAACTCAAAGTTACCCAACACTGCAACAAAAATAGAACTCAATAATCACTAAATCCCGCTAGAGAAACGGATAAATAAAGTAGTGTTCAACAATTTGAAAACAATCAATCTTACTTTTTCGTTTACCTAAGGGTAAGGTGCACCAAACGGCAACGGGTCCACCCCCAGTACCATAGATAGAACAAGGCTTTTCTGTTTTCCTGGTGCAACTTGTCTCAACAATCGTCACTCTGTTAGGAGTCATATCATTTATCAATTCAATAATTAATTTGCTGAAAAGCTTTCAGAAGGTCTGATCTTTGTGAAAGCAAGCGCTATTCCCCTGGTAGTACAATGCATATGTTTCAAAGCTCGTTTTTTATTGTTTAAATCAATAGGGTGATTCTTACACTCGAGGATCAGCTTTTGACTCACTGTTAGCCGCTTGTTTCTGACTTTCTTTCATCCCGAGTACGCATAAATGCAATATACCTGGCATCCAAAAAATGACCAGTTGCGGTGCGGGCTAGGAAGGAAGAAACATGAATCACTACAACAAATATAGCACGGGCAGGCTAGGAAGGAAGAAACACAAATCACTACAACAAATAAGAAAAACACGAAGGTTATAGCCTTTTATACTTCAAGTTCTCCCTAATGTAAAGGTAGGTGCATATGATCACAAAATTGCATCAACAGTGGAAAACACAACACCGAAACTTGCAGCCTCACTTCATAACATTTTAACGTGCAAGAGCGCCAAAGATGATATATTTCACCTCCCTTTTGGTATACTTCCATTTAAGTTATTACACATGAAATCTCTTCAATTTTAGAAGCACCTACGCCGCCCACCATGACGGTGGCTGCAAATGCGAGCTTCAATTTAGAACCCCAAAAGAGATCGCAACACAACCATGTTTTTGGCGCTGACACGCAACAATAAAACGTAAGTGGTAATATAAACTAATAACATAGGTGAAAAACTATAAAAAAGGGTTCATAGACTCCGCTATGCGCCGCCGCGCCGGACCGCCGGATGCCACAGGCGTATTTAACGTGACGTTTAAAAATCAAACTTTAAAATAAACAATGATTAGCTAAGCTAAAATAAAAAGATTCTTAATTCTCACCTTTGCTAATTTTGGGCACAACATACCTCAACATATAAAGCCGGTCATTCAACTTCCTTCTCCGGCGTCTCTCCACCATCAAATTCTTCTGTCGACGGCCCTTTTTTCTTCCCTTTATAACCACTCCCACCGCCACCACCGGCCGCCGTAACCGTACTATCACCAACAGAACCATCCCCACCACCAATCTTAATCCCATTCTCTTCAAAACCACCCTCAACACCCACCGTAAACTCATCCGGATCGTAATTCAAACCCGACGTGGTACAATGCATATGTTTCAAAGTTGTCGCTGGTACTACTTCTATCGCGGTCATCGTGGTGACCTGGCTACTTCTCCTTCTTCTTATTCATCTATTTCTTCTTCTTCTCCGAAACATCCGCTATGCGTTGCCTGCCGCACCGAACTGCCGGATGCCACGGCGTCTTCTTCGGTAAACCACCGCCATGGAAAACCATCTTAACAGCTCCGCCTCAACCCACCGTGGAATCAGTTCCCTTTCTCCCTGTGCATTCTTTCTATCGCGCGCGCTCTCTCTCTCTCTGATCTGATTGAAGGCCTTGAAGTTTGATAAAAGCATTAGGTAGGTTATGCAAAAAGGGGGTACAACTCCCAAACTAAAAGATACAACACAAATAAGCAGAGAAAACTAAAACAACACAAGGTACAACTCTCACAGCACCAAAACGTTACAAATTAGAGTGTATATAATGAGTACGAAGGATGCATATATTGTAAAAGAGTTATTTTAAAATGAACTTTCAAGTAAGTCAAAACGTTTATAATGAAAGAAATTTTATGGTACGTATTTCCGCTGCGTCTTTTCAATTAATGCATGTTAGGGTTTTACAAGTTGGTATCAGAGCCCTGGTTTGAGGGAAATCAAGTATGAGGAGATAAATACTTGAACTCAAACCTGTGTGCTCTTGTGACAACGAACCCGTACAATCCGAGACTCAATCAAGATCTAAAGGTAGAAGTAAGGGTAAGTATGTGCTTAAGTATGTATTTGAAGAAAACTAACAGTATGTTATGTGTAAGTTAAACATAATTGCTTGAAAGGGATGATCCGTGAATGCGGTCTAGAACCGGCATCAAGGCATGTTGTAAGACAAATTGGCCCAGGTACGTAAATTTAACACGTGGGCGCATGTAATGGTATAATCTGGCAAGTGAAATAAAACTTTAAATGAAATATAATGATGAAATGGTAAGGAAGTTTTGAAAATGTTACACGTGCCGAAACTAAATTCTTCAGACATAAGGTGGCGATTACACGAAGACACGAAACTAGTATGTGGATTGGGTACCTGGCCAGTACACAAGAAGCATATGACGTTCGTGAGACCGTGATAATTGTTACAGGTATGTCCGTTAGAATTAGGTAGTAGGTGGACGTGAGGGTGAAAAGAAATGTAAGACTTTCAGGAATGAAAGTATGAATGATATGTTAGAATCCGCGATACGGATTCGAAACTTGAAAGAAATGAAAGTACGAATGATATGTTAGAATCCGCGAGACGGATTCGAAACATGAAAGAAATGAAAGTACGAATGATATGTTAGAATCCGCGAGACGGATTCGAAACATGAAAGAATTGAAAGCATGAATGATATGTTAGAATCCACGAGACAGATTCGAAACATGAAAGGAATGAAAGTATGAATCATAGGTTAGGAACCGCGTGGCGGGTTCGAAACATAATGAATGATAAGAATGAAAAGACTCGAATGTGTAGATAATTATAGATTAAGCAATTAAACATTCCTTAAAAAGCGAATATTATCCAAGTTATGTCTTAAACTTATCTATATTTATATACACAAATATGTTTGTGTGCAAGAATGGTTAAAGAGACGAATGAGTCATGGGGGTCAAATGGTAACTGCCGTTTAAACTCGATATATTTAATGTTTTGATTTGTAAGTTTTATACTTGTAGGCGAGCATAATGTTTGGCACGCAAACTTAATTTTTGATGAAAGAAAGAAGTTTTGAACATGTTATGTGTTAGATGCGTCTTAGGAGTCGTAATGGATGACGGGCTACGACCCGGACAATACTTTAAGTATGATTGGGAAAGGTAAGTTTTGGCAAGAATACTGAATTGATGTAATGAATGTCTTGGCAAGTAAGCATGAATGGAAAGAAGTAAGAACGTGTACTTTAATACATCTACGATAAATAAGAAATGTCAGGTTGACCTCGAAAAGTCAAACTGTAAAGGTTGACGAAATAAGTAACTAGAATAAAAGAATTGCATGTAAGGGATGAAATGTGGAATGTGTTATAGCATGTATGTAGGAAGAAGTAAAAGGATTATAGGTGGGTAATCATCTAGTATATTGAATGTTGAATGAAAGGTGTTAACCGCCTATTTTGCAGATGTTAATAGTGGAATTCTGAATGTGATGAAATCAATCGAATTGGTGAAAGAATGTGCACGAGTGGAAGCCCAGATGACTGAAAACTGGCCTGGTACGGTTAGTACTTGTGAAGGTGTGGATCGATCTGGTTTACGGATCGCTGAAGTATGATATGAAATCGAGGTAGGTAAAATGCTTTAACTCATGCCGGATAAATATGAATTAGTAAATTGAAAACGACTTACGAGATGAATGATAAAATATGTATGGTATGGTATGGAATGTTTGACTTTTAATAGATGACGTAAGAAGAAAACTACGTCATTAAGAACTAAATCTTAGAGGTTTTGAGTGAAAAATTCGGATTTTTTTGGTTAAACTCTCGCCTAATGAACTTACATGACACGCCTGTTTATGCAAATTAAGTAATACATGAATGAGAGTAATAGGAATGTAGAATGAATGAGGTGAGTTAAAGATAACGTAAGGGTATGTATGGTACAAATAACTACAGGAAATGTAGTATGATATTAATTTTGGAGTTAAGCACGTATACGTGACAATAAAATAGTAACTTCGTTGCGATAAGAAAATGATAATTAAATGTTATGTAATATATGTATAGAATGTAATCTTAAAGGATGAGATGAAGGTATTAGATCCGTTTTAAATGGATCATATGAATGTAAGCATTATTATAAGTTTAAATAAATATGTATATTGATCAGTTACTAATGGGTTGAGGAAATAAGAATGTTATGTGAAAGCATGCCATGGAAAGTATAGACTGGTTAAGAAGAAGTCAATTGTATGAATAATTATGAAATGAGATCGGATGGTTGTTTATAATTATGATGCAACTATGAAGTCAGACATAGATATGTGTGTAAGAGGAAATGAGATAGGTTGGTAGACTTGTAACACCCCAAAACCCGAAGGTTTATATTCGTCAAATGTTCTGATATGGTACATCAAGAAATAAATAACTAGGCTACTTAACCTAGTTAAGAATATAGTAGAAACAATTGAGAGATGAAAGTTGAGCCAAATATGTTTAATTAATAAACACAAGGGGCTAAAGTGGGTTAAAATGAAAGTTGAATTAATATATGAAATTACACACAAAAATACACACGATCGTGTGTTCTAGAGAGATCAGGAGCTCTCATGAAGCCAAAACCCTAACTTCATCTAATTCATCAAATTAGAAGGCTAAACGAAGCTCAAATTCATTACCGAGCATGTATTAAAGATCACCTTCACAAGGGGATCGTAAGGCATGTCTTAAAAGTTAGATTGGTGATCTTTCACGAAGTGGGTTATGATGTAAATTGCGAATTTGTATGAAATTGAGAACGGGTATGTGTTAGAATCATCATATAGAACATGGATTATGCATGGTTTAGGTTAATTTGATGTTTAATGGTGAAACCCGTATGTTATGGTGAAGACGATGACATGGGTAAATCATCTATGTCTAAATTCTTGCTTAATATTGATGTATTTTGATATGTATGGTAGATTCTTGTTAGAGGAATCGAAAGAAATGTGATACTAGTATGTTTGATGTTATGCATGAATGATCCATGTTGATTAGAAGGATAATTTGATGATTTATGAATGAGTTTAGAAGAATATGCATGAATTGGTTGTACATTATGCATAAATTGTGGTATGCACACCAAGTGTTTGATGAAATGCTTAAGTGACAATTATATGTGGAATTATATGCAAGTTGTGGGTAAATATGTATAGGAGGTGATAATGATGTAATTGTTAGCTAATTAATATGTGAAGTGTGATTTAGATGGAGTTCATGTGGAAATTTGAATGGTTAGTATGATGTGGTAGAAGCGTGCATTAGGAGTTTGTACTCTATGCTTGAAGATATGGTACACCTTATGCCTTTAGTTGATTTGTGGTAGGGATCAAGGGGTGAAAGTGGTGTCCTTGTATGGTATGTGGATTTCTAGTAAGGATAATGTCGGGTTCAAGGATAGTGTTAAATTAGTTAATCTTGAATGATGTTGTTAGTTGTGGAATTATGAGAAGACTAGTATGGAAGGAATTGTTTATGTTGTGTGCATATATGATCTTGTGGTTGTATGTGTGTTTTACTATGTAAGTAGGGAATGTATATGATGTCCGTAGTATAATCGACTATAATGATGTGGATGTATGAGATTAGATTGATAATTCATAAGATAGACAGTTGACTTTCTGAAGGTCAACTGTGCATAAATAATGTAATAAGGCTTTTGTCACAAATGTTATGTTAGAGAAATCATTAAGTACATGCTATATCAATATGTGCTATTTGTGACGACATGAAGAATTATGTGGAATGAAAAGATGCGACTTCTAGCTTATACTTTGTTTTGTTGGAATTTGAGGAGTAAAGTTTAATGTAGGATATGAATGTGAATTGAATGCAATATTAGAATGTGCATTTATACTAATGAAGTGGTATCCATGATGACATGAAAGTATAGGATCATGTCAAGATGAGGGAAAGCATGGAAGGCTAACGGAAAGGATATGAGGAAGCATGTACGAAACGGGCACTCGAGGTAAGTGATTTCCGAAATCACTTCTTATTTATAAATGAAGTTTGGTATGTTGTATATAGGAAACCAAGTAAGAATTTATGGGTAAGGGTAAGTATCAAGGTAAGTTCATATGAACTTCGTCTATCCTTAATGTAAATTAAGATGATAGTTCATTGTGTTAATGGAATGTGCATTATGTTGCTGAATGTTCATCGTGTTAAGGGAATGTGTATTTTGTTGTTGAATGTTCATTGTGTTAATGGAATGTTCATTATGTTGCTGAATGTTCATCGTGTTAATGGAATGTGCATTATGTTGCTGAATGTTCATCGTGTTAAGGGAATGTGCATTTTGTTGTTGAATGTTCATTGTGTTGATGGAATGTTCATTATGTTGCTGAATGTTCATCGTGTTAATGGAATGTGCATTATGTTGCTGAATGTTCATCGTGTTAAGGGAACGTGCATTTTGTTGCTGAATGTTCATTATGTTAATGGAATGTTCATTATGTTGCTGAATGTTCATCGTGTTAATGGAATGTGCATTATGTTGCTGAATATTCATCGTGTTAAGGGAATGTGCATTTTGTTGCTGAATGTTCATTGTGTTAATGGAATGTTCATTATGTTGCTGAATGTTCATCGTGTTAATGGAATGTGCATTATGTTGCTGAATGTTCCTCGTGTTAATGCAATGTGCATTATGTTGCTAAATGTTCATTGTGTTAATGGAATGTTCATTATGTTGCTGAATGTTCATCATGTTTGTTGGAAGTTAGTCGGTTATGTTTGTTTGTAATTGCATTGATTTGTGTTGATATGTTTGTAGTTAAGGCTCAACTTACAAATAAGTGAATGTGACTTGTAATTGTATGTATGTATGTAGTTATATATGTATGTATGTATATATGTATGTATGTATGTATGTAAGTACGTATGTGAAGACGTAATCATGTATGTATGTAAGTAGATGCGTATGTATGCAAGTAAAAGTATGTATGTATGTATTGTATACGTGGTTTCAATACATTTAAGTATTGACGTTATTAACAGTGTGCCTCGAGAATGAAATGTAATGCAGGTACATTATTGAAGTTTCGCCAAGGATTAGACACCCGGATGGAATGATTAAATCTAGAAAGATAACGAGATGTAAAGTATATGTGGATAGAACGTAATGAGACTCCATGATTGAGAATCTTGTTTGTATATAATGTATGCTAATGTTGCGAATGTATGTGGTGGGTGCAGGTTGTACGAATCACAGATTTTCATCACGAGGAGTAGCGATCAAAGACCGAGTCACAAGATAGATTGTACGGGAATGCTTGAGTATGTAGTTTTATAAACATAAGTTATGCTTTTATTTTATTAAACGAGTACGAAGGATGCATATATTGTAAAAGAGTTATTTTAAAATGAACTTTCAAGTAAGTCAAAACGTTTATAATGAAAGAAATTTTATGGTACGTATTTCCGCTGCGTCTTTTCAGTTAATGCGTGTTAGGTTCTTACAGTTTTACACCGAATCTTTACTAAATCTAGACTTTTTAGCTAACAACCTATGTTTATCTTCTTCATCTCTTAAACTTTAACTTAAAACGGTGGAATCCGGATCCAAACGGACTATAGACTTGATGATTAGTCTGAAGTTGGTTTAGAAATGGAATGTTGCCGGAGAAGATGACCGGAGTACGGATTCCGACATAAGCACCGTCACGAACAGACGACTGATCGGACTGGGGTGATTCCCATCCAATCAGACTGGCTGAACAATGATGTGTTTACCGTTGTCTCAAGACGTACCGTGTCGTCACCATTAAACCAGAAACTTAGAAACTTTACAAGGGTGTGAATGGGACAAGGCCTCCCAAATCGAATGGCAATCCGATCGAACTGCCGTCCGATCGAACGGCCATCCGATCGGGGTGTTATATGTATCTTGACTCTTAAACACTTAGAAACTTTTGAGAAACTTGAAACTTTGGAAACCTCAATGATCGAATGGCAATCTGATCGAACTGTCGTCTGATCGGATGACCATCCGATCGGAGTGACCAGAGTTGAACACTTGACTTAACTTTTGGGAAATCAAATCCTTGGATCGATTGACCATTCGATCGAATGGTCATCCGAACGGATGACCATCCGATCGGATGGCAATCCGACCCCACTCACATAAGTCCTCCCAATCGAATGGCAATCCGATCGGACTGGCGTCCGATCGAACAACCATCCGATCAAGATGACTGATCCGACACTTTGCAAATTCTCGTTATTCTGTCCGACACTTATCCGTTGTAATCTAATCAGGCTAAACCTAAAAGAGCTCCCTTTGAACCAATAACAGTTAATCTGTTAAGCAATCACTGTGAGTATACTCGATCTCTTTTGTTTTAAACTTTGGGATGCAACATGTATTCTGTTAAACTATGAAACTAGATACTTTTGAATCTAAACTATATCCTATGTGTATGTGAAACTTGTGATTCTTGATTCTTTGTGCTATGTGAACGTTTAATCTAGAGTGTGTAGTTCCGCCTTAACAATAGTAGCGCTATAGGAGATGCACCTCCCCATTATTCTCGGGGGTATTGTTAGGAGGATTATAGTTTTCCTTGATTCTTGGGAAAAGACCAAAGCATCGGGACACTTGGACTATCACTTGGACTGCGAACACTAGCATGGCTGAAACTATTTTATTATCATTTACATTATGGATATGAGTCTTTTGAATCTACTATGCTATATACTCAAACTTGTATACTCGCCGGTACATTTTGTACTGACTTTATTTTAATCTATATTGCAGGCTGACAAGAAGCTAGGATTCTTGAAACAAGCTATGATGAAGCCTAGAAACTACATTTAGCTAGACCCAGAAATGTTTGGAACTATGTTGATGTTTTGATAATTGGTGATTGTGGATTTATGTTGTTTAGACTATTTTGCATGAATCAATTAAATTACTATTGGAACTATTAGTGTTATGGAAACTCATGAGCAATCTGAACGCTCTGTGCCGCACCCTGATGTTTCCGCCATCGGTTGGGGTGTGACACGTTTCTTGCGCTATAGAATGACTTGCTCCTCCTTCCTTCTTTGTTCCTATACATCACAACTTCATATACTTAGCTTTTGAAAATTTCATTATTCTCATATTCTTTGTCATACAATATGTCGTTTATGAACCATATGCATTCCCACCATAATCATATTTTATCAATTTAGTAAATTTTCATATAAAATCACAATTACATTAGTTTAGATATTTCATCGAACACATGGCGGGCGTACTTTCTAATAAGCATGATGTATAAGTAGTTATAGCATATTCATCCTAATATCATCAATGGGTTACCCTAAACATGTACAATCAATATCATAACTATACTTCATATGATTCATATCAAATTACCTATCTAAACACCTTCTATAACATGAGTTTAATTTCAACATCATCCAATTCATCCATACCTTTACTAAATTTCATCATCTTACAAATTTCAAGTGGGTTTTAACCCAAACTACCAATACAATCAAAATGGCACATAAAATAACCTCTATTTGTTCATAGCATCTAACATTTAGGTTTGATTTCATACAAAGATCATAAATTTCACATAACCCACTTCATAAGATTTCATAAAAACATGACTTGATATGAAAATCACTTAGGGATGAACATTCCTAACTCATGCATTGATTAACCACTGATTTCACTTTCAATTTCACACACCCCAATTCTATCACTGGGCATTTTTTTTATAAGGGTTTTGATTACACAATTTCATTTTAACCCCCCCATTTTTTAGAACATATCACTTTACCTCATATTTACATACTAGTTTGCTAAACCTTAATGCATATATACGATTTTTGATTGTTAAATGCTATAAATCTTAATAATGGTAAAATTTCATGTTTACCATTTCTTTTCGTTAAAATATTGCGATTAAACATTATAACATGTCATACGGAATTTGGGGTGTTGCAAAACGTATACCAACTCGAATTTATACTGACACATAAATAAAAACATGCTCGTAAAAAATACTTTTTAAATAAAGGAACGAAAGGGGTAAACTCGAAACTTTAGAAACTCGAGTGAGTCAAAATAATATTTTATAAATTTCTTAAACACAACAATAAATTAGTGTTTTAAAAAAGAAATTCGCGAAAAAAAATTAGTTAAATATGTAGGGATTAGTTCGGGTTAGGTAAAAATTGCAATTTTCAAAAGTTGACAAAGTAATATTGTATGGGTTAAAACTGTAATTTTTAAAAGTTAAGGGGTTGTAAAAATTGCAATTTTCAAAAGTTAGAGAAGTTGTAAAATGAAGTAATAGTGTGGGGATTAAAATTGCATTTTTCAAAAGTTGATAGTTTGTATAGTCGGTAGAAAAAGAGGGACCACTTGTGTACAAGCTAGAAAAAAGGAGGGAAAATTTGTGGGCCGAAAAAAGGAAGGACTATTTGTGTAAAAGAATGACATAAATGGTAAAAGTTATAGTTTTATAATGTGATATGATATATAATGTAATATGATATAATACAATGTAATATGATATAATATAGTGTAATATGATATGATCATTCAAGTCACTCAAGAGTTGGTTTATTCCAATTTTAGCCCTCAAGGTTTTTTTTACCATAAAACTTATTTAAAATAATAAGCTTTCAAATTTAAAACTCAATAACCTTTTTAAATTTACATTTTAAATGCCATTTTTATATATAAGTTTATGACCCAAAATTATTAGGGACAACCCATGATCTAGAGTGTTGTTAAGAGTTAAGAGGTAAAATTTAAAAAAATAATCAAGGATGACAAGGAAAAATTTAAACCAATAAGCCCAAATACATGAAAAGAAAAGAGCAAAGTATTGGTTTTGAAACAAACATAAAGCCCAAGTATTATTATTGGTTTTGAAACAAACATAAAGGCCCTTACAATTCACTTTATTGAGAAAAAAATAGTATCATATCATATTACGTAATTCAGATTATCATCACATTCACATTTATCAGTCGCACAAACAATATACAAAAAATTTCTTCACCTCTTTTCTGTTTCTTTCTACCGCTTATTATTATTATTTTCTCTTCTCTTCTCTTCTTCATTTGTTTTTGCTAAACCACTAATCATCCTTTCAAAAACTTCGATCCAGAGGTCATTCAACTCGCTTCATTCTGCTGTTCCTTTAGATCTGCCCCAATTTCCCCCCTTCACAGGTTCCCCTTTTCCCCTCATTCTTCTTCTTTCAAGCAGATTTACTCCAATTTCTTTCTGATTTACGTCTAACTTCTTCTGCGTTTCTTATATGCAGGGATGAAACGATTACGAGATGATGGTTATGCTAACTCTCAATTCAAGCGGCCATTTGCTTCTTCCCGAGGAGAATCGTGAGTTCTTGTTTTTTTTTTCTTTAATTTTCTGCTTTATGGTGCTCATTTGTTGTTTGATTATGTGTTTTTCTATGTTTTCTGGTGATTTGAGGTGGGTTGTTTTTTTTTTAATTTTTATTGTTTTTGTGTAAAGATTTTTTTTTGTGTGTTTTTTATTAGTTGTGGGTTTGAATCTGATTGTAGTTTTATAGGGTTTAGTTTTGATTTTGATAGATTTTGTTGACATTAGATTTTTTTTTTTAAATTTTTATTGTTTTTGTGTAAAGATTTTTATTTTTTTTTTATTTTTTTTTGTGTTTTTGATTAGTTGTGGGTTTGAATCTGATTGTAGTTTTATAGGGTTTAGTTTTGATTTTGATAGATTTTGTTGACATAGATTTTTTTTTTATTTATTTTTTTTTTGTGAAATAATTTAGGTGATGTAATTGAATTGGTGGTTAAACTTAAGTACCCGTTTGTATTATTCGTAGATTAGGATTAATTTGGTGTAATTTCGGAGTAACATTCGGCGTTCGGAAAAAAAGTTTTATTATTTGTAGGTAAAGACTGTGATTGTAAACTGTGCAGACCAAGTAGGTTTTTTTTATGGCTGTTAGGGTTACATGGGTTCAAGTATGAGATAGGCATGACAGAACTGTGATTATTAGAAAACCAACCCGAGAAAGGGCAAAAGTAAATCGATAATATTATATATGTTAATTTTTTTTGTCTTTTAGGGTTAAAGCCCAAAATCTGCATAGGGTAAAACATAATCTGCCATAGAACAACCTATGGGAAACTACACAAGGGCCCACAAAAAAATGATTCTAGAACACTCATTAGTTAGCCGCTGAATCGCTCAATTAGAAACCTAAAGATACTATTATGAGAATGGAATGAGATTTGCAATTCATAAAATGTAACACACTTTGCTTATTTGTAATACCATTTTATCGAATGCTAACCTATTAAACGTTCACCTTTTTATCTTTTTTTTTTAAGATATGGCCAACCACAAGCCCCGGGAGGAGGCGGTGAAGCAGCGGGAGGGGCAGGAGTCGGAGCAGGAGCTGGTGGCGGCGTCAGCGGCGGTAGCAATGCACAGAAACTCACAACCAATGACGCGTTGACTTATTTGAAGGAGGTCAAAGACATGTTTCAAGACCAGCGAGAGAAATACGACATGTTTCTTGATGTGATGAAAGATTTTAAAGCTCAAAGGTAAATAATTTCTTTTAAAAGGATTGCTATATTGACGTTTATTTGACCTAATTGAGAACCTCTATCTCTCTGATGCAGAATCGATACTGCTGGTGTCATAGCAAGGGTTAAAGAGTTGTTTAAAGGTCATAATAATTTAATTTTTGGGTTCAATACTTTTTTGCCAAAGGGCTATGAAATAACCGTCATTGAGGATGACGAGGTCCCACCGAAGAGAAGCGTCGAGTTCGAGGAGGCGATAAACTTTGTAAACAAAATAAAGGTGGGAACGATTTTCTTATTTGGTGAAAGAACAACAATAGTTTTAAATTTTTAGTATAATTACTCATTTGTTCTACCCCACTGGTTGCAGAAACGCTTTCAAAACGATGATCAAGTCTACAAATCATTTCTCGACATCTTGAACATGTACAGAAAGGAACACAAGGGTATTAATGAAGTTTACAGTGAGGTGAATTTTCGTAAGATTATCTAAAAATGTTCTAAATGATTTATAAAATTATCTTTGATTTCATTGCTTGTTTGTTACCTACGCAGGTTGCTACACTTTTCGATGATCATCCCGATCTTCTCGATGAATTCACAAGATTTCTGCCAGTTGCTTCAGCTGATGCATCTACACACCATGCTTCATTACGTCATCCCTATCAACGATACGATGAACGGAGTTCAGCCGCGGTCCCACTTAGACTGGGACAGCATGATAAGGTACTTTGACCAAATTATTTATTTCTTTTAGTATTCGAAGGGATTAATTATCTTTTGCATTAGCAGCGAGTCCGGAGAGACAGGATCAACGCCGAACGCGACGCGGGCGTTGATTGTTCCGATATGGATGATAAAACGATGATGAAACTTCACAAGGAACAAAGGAAGCGTGCCGAAAAAGAGAGCAGGGATAGGAGAAATAACGATCAGGATTATAAAGATCCTGATCTCGATAGCAACAGGGATCGTCTCGAAAAACGAAAATCTGCGCGAAAAGTTGAAGATTTTGGAGTGCATTCAGGTTCGGCCCCGTATGATGATAAAGACGCCCTCAAAAGTGAGATGATCTTTTGTCTTGTTGATCATACAAATTTGTTTTGACTAAAAATATAATGGTATTTGACAATTTGTTCATCATAGGTCTGTACAGCCATGAGTTTGCTTTCTGTGAGAATGTGAAGAATAGATTACGCAGTGCAGAAGATTATCAAGCATTTTTGAAATGCCTTCATATCTATAGCACGGAAATAATCACAAGGAAGGAGTTACAGAGCTTGGTATGCTAAGTAGCATGCGCTATATATATGTTTTGTTTTTGGATTAGACAATATAAATCTGATATATCTTTTAATATAATTTTCAGGTTGCTGATCTACTCGGCAAACACACAGATCTTATGGAAGGGTTCAGTGCATTTTTGGAACGTTGCGAAAACATAGGTGGCTTTTTTATTATTTTTGTTGCACTTTTTTTCTTTCGAGGACTCGTTTTCATTATGTATCTTGTTTGCAGATGGGTTCCTAGCTGGTGTCATGGACAAAAGTATGTTCTGCTACTTTTTTTGGTTTTCTCGTTTCTGCACATTTTAATGTATTTAAATTAGGGCTTCAAACGAACCAAACGTTCAGCGAACAGTTCGTGAACCATTCGGCTGGAAGTTCGTTTGGTTAAATGAACAAACATGAACAAGAAATTCCGTTCGTTAGTTAAATGAACAAGCATGAATAGAGGCTGCGATCGTTCATTTACGTTCGTGAACGTTCAGTATCGTGTTCGTTTATGTTCGTTTGTGTTCGATAGTTTATTATTAGGCTTTTAATTTTTATATTTTATTTAATACTTCAAAATTCTCACTAATAAAATACTTAATAAGTTATAGTATATTGTATATTTAATAAAATATTTAATATATGTTCGTTTTCGTTCATGAACGCTTGTTTATGTTTGTCTGTTTTCATTTGTGTTCGTGAATGTTTGTTTGTGTTTGTTGACGTTTGTTTTGATCATTTCTGTTCGTTACCTAAAATTAACGAACAAACACAAATGAACACAGACACGTTCTTTTTCTTAGCGAACAAATACGAACAAAAAATCTCGTTCGGTAAGTGTTCATGAACACATTAATTTTCTTAACGAACGAACACGGACATGGCCTTCTTCGTGTTCGTTCGGTTCATTTGCAGCCCTAATTTTAATGGATTTTACACTCAGAATGGAGAAAAATTCTCACACATTTTCACATTATATCTATTTCAGAAGCTTTATGGAATGTTTCCAAGTCTACAAGAACCGATGAGAAAGAACGAGAAAATAGACGTGAAATCGAAGCTAATAAAGAGAAGGACCGGTACAAAGAGAAGTATTGGGGGAAGTCAATACAAGAACTCGACCTCTCTAATTGTCAAAGATGCACTCCAAGTTATCGACTTCTTCCTGACGATGTAAGTCTATTGTGTCTTTGACCGTTTGACCTCTTTTTACTGCTATCAAGTAACGTACTTTCATGTTTTGACATATTATATATGGTATATTGTCTTCTGTAGTACCCGATTCCGGCAGTAAGTCAAAGATCAGAGCTGGGTACGCAAGTACTGAACGATCTTTGGGTATCTGTGACTTCTGGTAGTGAAGATTATTCGTTCAAGCATATGCGTAAAAACCAGTATGAAGAGAGTCTTTTTAGATGTGAAGATGACAGGTAGTTTTATACTTTTATTAATTTATATTATAGTCTTCAAGTGTAAAGAGAAACCGATATAGACATAAATCTAAATAAGTACGTATCGTCATAATGTTTTTCTAGGTTTGAGCTAGACATGCTGTTGGAGTCGGTGAGTTCAGCTATTAAACACGCTGAGGAACTACTAAACAGCATTAACGACGGTTCGATTAATTCAGAGGGTCCCATTCGTATCGAAGATCACTTCACTGGTAATTATATTGTTTATTTTTATTATGAATGGTTTTAACTCAGTTATGTATTATTGTTCTCATTTTATTTTATTTTGTTATCAATACTTGTAGCTTTGAATTTACGTTGCATTGAACGTCTATACGGCGATCATGGTCTTGAAGTGATGGATACACTGCGTAAAAACCCGTCTGTTTCATTGCCCGTTATATTAATCCGCTTGAAGCAGAAACAAGGCGAATGGACGAAATGTAGATCGGATTTCAACAAGGTTTGGGCGGATGTGTATGCAAAGAATCATTACAAATCACTTGATCACAGGAGTTTCTATTTCAAGCAACAAGATTCAAAGAGTTTGAGCATGAAATGTAAGTGAATCTCGGCATTTACTGATTGTAACGTTGGCGGTTGTAACCGACTAACCGCTTCTCATATTAAAAATCGTTTTTTGCTGTCTGTATGACTAGGCTTAGTCACGGAGATCAAAGGAATAAAAGAAAAGAGCCAGAAAGACGATGACGTGCTCCTTAGTATCGCTGCTGGAAACCGACACTCTATTATGCCGAATCTCGAGTTTGAGTTTACTGACAAGGATATTCATGAAGACTTATTTAAACTTATTAAATTTTCATGTGAGGAGATTTGCACAACCGATGAACAACTGAACAAAGTCATCGAACTTTGGACTACATTCTTGGAGCCAGTTCTCGGTGTTCCGTCTCGGCCCCATAATTCCGATAACATCGAAGATGCCGAGATATCTACACATGGTCCCACCAAAAACGAAGGTGAAATTGACGGTAGTCCCGGCAGCGATAGCGGTACCTTGACTGTTAAGCAAGGAAAATCACCCTGCAATGGACTAGTTTCAAGCAAGGGCATTTTGGTGAACGGCGGTACTTTGCCTAAAGAAGACGGATCTAAGAATACCAGTGCTGTGGATAAAACTCCGATAAACGGTCTTGTAAATGGTAAAGTTTTTTCTAAACCTAATAATGTTCATGAGGACGGCCATGAAGTCAAGTCAAACAATGATGGAAGTTATGCTAAGTTTGAGAAAGAAGAGGGAGAGTTATCACCAAACGGTGATTTTGATGACGGTGATTTCGTTGGCTACGGAAATGATAACGGGACGCATGCTAAAGGAAAGCATAGTGTAGAGATTGACCCGGATGCTGATGATGAGGACAGTGAGAATGTTCCGGAAGGTGGAGATGATGTGTCGGGAAGTGAGTCTGCTGCGGATGATGTGTCGAGGGAAGAGCATGAAGAAGAAGACAGAGACCATGACGATATCGACGGTAAAGCCGAAAGTGAAGGTGAGGCTGAGGGTGCAGAAGATGCCACATCATTGGTATCTTCAGATCATATGTTGCTTACTGCAAAACCACTTGCGAAACGTGTGGCTTCTCCGTTACATGATGGCGGGAAAAAAGATTGTAATGTTTTCTATGGAAAAGAATCTTTCTATGTGCTTTTTAGGCTTCATCAAGTAAGAACACGACTCTGTTTTATTTTTTAAACATGGTATTATTTTGTTTTTGTTTTTGTTTTTAAATATACTGTTTAATGTTGTCAGGTATTATATGAAAGACTATTATTTGCTCGAGTTAATTCGACATCTGCTGAAACAAAATGGAGAGCTGCTAAGGACACTTCTCCACCTGATTTGTATTCTAGGTAATTCAGTTACACTTTTTTAATATGTTATATTCAGAATTTTATAACAAGTATTTTTCCTCACTATAGTATTGTTGTACCGTGCAGATTTATGAGTGCTTTATATAATCTGCTTGATGGATCTGCTGATAACGCAAAATTTGAAGATGATTGTCGAGCCATTCTTGGAAATCAATCTTATGTGTTATTTACCTTAGATAAGCTAATTTATAAGCTCGTGAAACAGGTATGCACCTACATTTGATCTTATGCTTAATTCATTTAAGGAAACTTCATATATACCTGTCAAAACTTATAAAATATCGTATATGCTTAACGGTTCTGATTAATCTCTTTATGGATGCAGCTTCAAAATGTTGCTGGTGATGAGGTGGACAACAAACTACTTCAACTATACGAGTACGAAAGATCTCGAACGCCTGAGAAGTTTATTGATTCTGTATACTATGAGAATGTACATAATATCCTCCATGAGGAAAACATATTCAGATTTCAGTTTGTAAGCCCTCTCGCCTTTTCCTAAAGTTAATTCTTTTTCTTTTTTGGAATCGAATGCATTTTTTATTTATTTATTTTATTTTCTATCCTTTGCAGTCATCTGGCCCATCTTGTTTAACTATCCAGCTGATGGATGATAGGAATGAAAAGGCTGAAACCGTTGCGGTTTCCGTGGATGCTAATTTTGCAGCTTATTTACACAATGATTTTCTTTCTGTTGTGCCTCTTGGAATAAAGGAATATGGCATTATGATGCAGAGGTAAAATACACTTTTAAATGATCGTTTTTCAGTTTGACTGAATGTAAGAGCTATTTTGTTTTCTAATGACATCAAAATTGTAACTATTTGTAGAAATAAACGCCAATACTCGGTCATGGATGAATCTTCTGCCATGTCAGCTGCAATGGAAGGTGTTTACGGGGTCAATGGTTTGGAGTATAAGATGTCTTGCAACTCGTCAAAGGTATTTGCTGTTCTTTTCATTGCTGCTGTACAGGTGCATCTGCATTATGTTTCCTTGTTTTCGTCTCTTTTCCTTAAATATATATTGTATCTATTTGTTGTTGCAGAAACAAGAATGATTTATATTCTGGAAAAACAAATAAGAGATTTTATCTCGTGTGTAGGCACAAATGACAAAACTATTATATAATGAAGTAGATACTCTAAATTACCTGTTTCCGTTTTAATGAACCTTGTCTTTCTTTTATGAAAATCTGCAACGTATCTTCTTTGGTGTTCCGAAGCCCATATTTTCTTTCAAGCCCATATTTTCTTTCATTGTTGTTTCATGGCTTCTTGCCTATTAACACGATAATAGTACTTTTGGAGTGTGTGTCTGTGCGTATATATGTTGGGTTCGTAGGCTTTAGGGTAGCCGGCCCTAATTAGGGTTAGCCTGCCCTAGTTAGGGTTAGCCGGCCCTAGTTATTAGGCCCACTTAGTTAACTTGTTGACCAAGTAGGAAACCCTAATCTTGTTCTATAAATACCTATGATGTAATTGTAATCTGTGTCATTCTGAAAACAGTTGTGAGCATCTAATAAAAGTAAAACCCTAGTTGCAACCCGTGGACGCAGGTCACCTTGACCGAACCACGTAAATTCTCGTGTTCTTTATTTTCTGCTAGTGTGTGTGTGTTTGTTCCGCTTCCGCTCGAGCCTACTCTGATTTGATACCCCTACCAATATATACTATGCAGTTAATGTGGTCTAAAATCAAATATCGGTCAAGGGCCGATATATGAGATATCGGTTATTACGGTGGGATATCGGTAATTTAAAATAATGCTGAATATATATAAAACGTAAACGTATATACTATTAATAGTAATATCAAAAGTCAAAACTCAAAAGTGGCAATGTTTGAAACATGATCTAATCGTAAGCCATGATATCTTCCTCCGAGTATACATCAACCAAGGCATCCAAAATAACGGTCAGTATTGCCAATAATATTGGATTCAATATTCCGGACCGATATTTTGTAGAGGGCCGATAACCGATATCCCACTGATATTAACTGCATAGTGTGTGTGTATAGTGAAAGTCTTAAATACAAAAGGGTCTTAACGTGCGACCGTGCACGAGTGAAATAATAACGTGCATAATTATGCAAATAACGTGCGTAATTAGGGTTTCGCCCAACCCATTCGTAATTATGTAAATAATGTGCGTAATTATGTATTCTAACGTGCACATTTTAAACAGGCAAATTGGATTTAAATAATCTCAACTTTCTCACTTTAGCCGATAATAATCCTAACTGGTCCACTTTTGGCTGATAATAGTTCGCCGCTAAAAATAGCTTAACGGAGTTACTTTTTTTTTCCGAATTGCAAACCAATGTTTTAGGGATTTTGATCAGAACGAGGATACGAGTCGATTTATGTAAAACTTATCTCGAAACGGTGCTCCAAACGACTTGATTTTTGTTAATTGGAAGTTTAAACACCCGAACTGAAACACCGTTTTCGTCGTTTGGGGCAGTATTTCGAGGTAAACTTTACATCAATCAAACCATATCCTCGTTCTAATCAAAAGCCCTAAAACATTGGTTTGTAATTCGAAAAAACACTTAACTCCATTAAGCTATTTTTAACGCAGACTATTATCGGCCAAAAGTGGACCAATTCGGATTATTATCGGCAAATAACCGAGTTGGGATTATTATCAGCCAAACTGAGAAAGTTGGGATTATTTAAATCCAATTTGCCTTTTAAAAATTAACATGCGTAATGCACTCTCGCACCGTCACACGTTAAGAGGCTATTGTACGTTAACCTTCCCCTTTATATTATAGAATATTTACTTGATAGAGGACAATGTATGCACTCTCGCACCGTCACACATTTACACCGTACTTACTTCACTCTCACATTCTATGTCCTTGATCTTAATCTACTTTCATGCTAACCCTAGCCTTCATATCTTACGAATGTCGAAATTTGTAAAAGCAAATTGTTACCAATCCAAATTAGTTAAAAAACAAAGAGGCAAATAATGGAAACTAAATTGTTCATGGACCCAAAATAGTTAAGAAACAAAGAAGCAATTAATGTAATAAATATTTTCCTCTTATTTTAAATACCGTAAAATATATTATGTGGTAATGACAACATAAATCGTTTATCAAATACTCATAAACATAAAGATTTGAAATTTAAGAAACAAAGAAAAAACATAGATAATAACAGTGGTAGAAGAACAATATGGAAATTGTTGGTGCTTATGGATTTAACAGGTGAAGTGTGACAATTGATTAGGTGAAGTTTGTGGGTCGGGGCAACGTGTCTCACATGGATCGAAAATCACCTATAGGCCTTAAGATGTAGGCTACTAATAATTTTCATCATGCTTAATTGCTTATAAGTTCACTTGAGGGTCAGTGGGCTAGCCATCACTTTGGGCTTGAGGTGTTACAAACCTTTCCGGTATCTTTCATGTCAATAAGTTTTTTATCAGTGAATGTAGTATTAAATTTGTAGCATGATGAAAAATTCGTACGGTCTAGACGTATATTAGTTATTAAATAAGTCTTATTGGGGCCGTTAAAAAAGTTAAGTCTTATTGGGAGATGAGTACCAACGGTCCTTTCTAATAGATGACTTTGTTTTTATCATCGGTAAAGGATTAGGAATTAGTATTTTTATCTAGGGGCTCATACCATAAAAACCAACATACTTTTCATTTTGCGTGAAAAGTTGCACAACATATTTTTGGTATATTAGTCATACACGGATCCAGTGCATAATAGGGGGGAGGCACCCCGAGGCCCATTTTTGTAGATTACGCACAATTTAAGGGGGCCTGATTGGCTGATTGTTTGTGTAAATCTAAATCGTGGGCCGGCCCACCTGACGCACTCTACACCCCCCAATTTAAGGGGCCTGAACATATTTTATATATTTATTTGTTATTTGATAGGAATCGTATGTTAGTTTTTTCACTTAAATAGTATTTTGCAATTGTGGGAGGGGGTATATGTAACTTTTACCTTTTATAAATAAAGATCACTAGTGACTTGGGGAAGGGGGGAACGGAATTGGTTAGTTGTTAGGCTCGGCTCATTGCCATGTGCATGAGAAGGCCATAGCCCTAGGACCACTTGTGGTTGTTATCCTTGTAGATCCTTGTGATCAAATCTTTCAATTTAATACAATTAGTATCATTCGATTTCATCATTTTTATTATACACAATTCAAAACCCTATCATTGGTCCGACCTGCCTCACCTCTGCTCTCCTCCGATTTCTTCTCTGTTCTGTTTCATTCAATTTCCGATCTAAATTCCGATTCAACTGTCGCTTCAATTTCCGTTTCCATCATGGTGAATCAAACCTCTCGATTGGATGCTCATGAACAACAAATTCATCAACTACAGTCCGATGTTGCTGAGATTAAGGCATCTCTCACAGCATTGAATGACGATCGGGCCGAATCTGCTGAATTTCGTAAGTTGTGTTAGCGTGGATGAAATCGCAGGAGAAGAAACATATGGATGATTCGTCTGGATCTGGATCCTCAGGTATGGTGTTCTCGACGTCCGGCCCCAAATCTGGCTCTTCTGATCCTCTGTTTGGCTTACCATGGGCTGTGAAGAAGGTGAAATTGCCTGAGTTCTCTGGTTTTGATCCGCAAGGCTGGATCCAGAAGGCGAACCTGTTTTTCGATCTCAATCAGACTCCTGATGCTTCTTGCTTACAGCTTGCTCAACTGAGTATGATTGGTGTTGCTCAACACTGGTTTATGGTCCTCACTCAGGTTCGACCATCTCTTTCGTGGCTGGATTTTCAATCAGAATTGTTGCAACGGTTTAGTGGTCTCGCGATTCAGAACCCGTATGAACAATTGGCAACTATTCAGCAATCAGATTCCATTTATGATTTTATTGATGATTTCGAGTATTTGTTGTCTTTGGTTCCTCGTTTACCCGAGTCTCAAGTTATTGGTTGTTTTCTTGCGGGATTGAAGGATGATGTCAAACAGAGGGTCCGTTTACATCGCCCAACTTCATGTATTGATGCGATGTCCTTGGCTAAGGATGTTGAGTTGATACTTCGACCATCAGATTCTCATACGCTGTCGTCTCGTTTTCGCTATTCTCAACAGTCGGGACTGCCCTTGTTGGGTTACGGGTCCGGGCATCGTCTTGGTGGCAATTCAATGTCTAACCCTGCTGGGAATTCTTACAAGTTGGAATATTTGTTTACATAAAAGTTTTATCTAAGTCTTAACACGGCCTACCTCTACTCCTATGTCTATATTAGTTGGTTAGGATAATCTTCTTTGTGGGATCCGCCGGAGGATAAGAATTTGGGTTAAATCGTTTCATGTTAATATATCATCATATGTTGTTTTTTCAAAACCTATCCCCCCATTCCCTAATAAATTTCTGGGTCCATCACCGATTACAGCCCCTAAACTTGTTTAAAAGGTACAGATTCATAAACGTCTCGTTTCATTCGTGAGGCTATGTAGGTGGTTTTTTGTTGACGCGGATGTAACGTACACGTTTTATCGCGTGGAACACTAACTCGTCAATTTTTGATTGCTTATTTACTAATTTATACCTACTTATATGATCAAATAAGTTATTTATGTTTGCACTTTTACACATTTGAAATGCCACCTCATCAAGTTTTAACCCATTAACAAGTCGGTTTTCTTTTACAAGTTTGGGTTGAGGGATTTTTCATGCAAAATGAGAAAGTATGTTGGTTTTTTATGGCATTAACCTTTTTTAGTTAGTATTTTTAGACTGCTTCATTTATATAAATAGGGGTTTTGGATTGTATATTCATCACAAGGAAATTATGACTGTTGTTCATTCTATCTGTTGATCTGATTGCGTTTCGTTTCCTTTATTATTATCGAGCAGCTCTTATCACAAATCTGGTAAGAAATATTAAGAATTTACAGATCACAATTCACAAATTACAGTTGCGAATCAGGATGGATTGTGATTTGCTAGTTTGTTTTTAATGTTTATTTCTTTAAGTAGAATCTAATTGTGTAATTCAGTACCAGATCTTACTCGTATCGTGTCATGTAGTTTGCGGGAATCCAATTAATTTCTAAAGTTAAGAATTTCCTCTTAAAGAGATGGTCTTTTTTCGTGAAAGAGTAATAAATATGCAGTTAAATGTACAATAATTATATGATACAATTTCCATTTTCACATGATTATTTTGCCAGGTAGATTATAATCTCACTATTTGAATTTGCTCTGTTTCCTTGATACGTATCCTCATGAAATAATTGTTCCATGTGCTATTATGTATTTGTCTGCAAAAAAAAAAAAAAAAAAACATTCTGGTGGCATATTGCATCTCTTGGTAAAACTTAACTGCGTTCTAATCAGTTGATTGCTGACAGATATCCTACGTCCTCGATACAGAGGATTTCTTTAAGAGAAGAAAAGTAAAAAAGTTGCCCGGATGCAGAAAATCATCATTAAGGCAAGCAAAAGTACAACGGTTTCGCAAGTTCCTAGAACGCTTTGTCCCAAAGGTACGTATTTTACATTTGATATGAATAGTATATAATACTCTATCTGAAATAACAAGATACTTAAGAATGGAACATATATTATTGGTTGTTTTGTAGAATCTCGGCGGCATAAGTTAGCTGTGAAGTTGATACAATACAGACAATGAAGCATCAGTTGTGTAAATAGGCTTCATGTTACAGTTGAGGTTTCTGCTCATCTAATTGCTTCTATTTTTGTTGTGCTGCATCACAAACTAGTCTTTTGTGATCTTTGTTTTGTTATTTTTATTTTCTGTGGCTCGCCGATGAATTTTGAATGTCAGTATTATTTCAAAGTTGGAGGTAGGGTTTTTATTTTCTGTGAACTAGGAAGCTCTTGATACGGGGCTTTGTCAGATAAACCTTACTTCCAACTGAAACAGTTATGGTAATCTGGCATTTATTGGCAATAACTCTTTCTTTTAATTCTACAATTATGCTATTGAGAAAAGAAATAATCAGGGATTTTTGGTCTTTTTACGACGGTTTTATTTTTTCATCGTTTGTGCATCTGGATGACGCTGTATAGTTTCGATGTAGTTAGGGCTGGAAACAAACTCGAACAAGGCTTAGTTCGTGTCGATTCATTTATATGTAACTGAACAAACAAAGATAAACACAAATGATATTTTGTGTCTATTTTTAATGGATGTTCAGGAATATAAACGAACGAGGCGTGTTCATTTGTTCATTTATTTTGATGAATATTGTTTATGTTTGTTAGTTTATCAAATGAACAAACTTTCTGTTGAGCGGTTCACTAAACGTTCAGTTACGTTTATTCCGTTCGACGGATATTGTTCCTCATGATTTGGGAGCAATTGGTATTAGTGAATCAAATGCTGTGTTTACCTTGCTGTCTTTAATGTAATTGGCAAACCTAGTTGTACTTTGGTTGTTACATAGCTGGGCCTAAGTATCGACCTAGTGCAGAAAGATCTAAGTAGCTGTACATTTGAATTTTGATCACTAATAATCTGTTCCTCTCTGGCTCTTTTAAGTTTAAACACTTCCTCTGTAAATATGACTAGTTAGGTTAGGGGCCTTGGTCTTAGAAGACTGAATCAGAATTGGTGATTGATGCTTAAATTGCCGTAAGGGTGTTTGTAGCAACTGCTTTGAATGATAGTTTGATTGGTTAAGCTAGTTGTTTCTATAACCTAGCCAAAGATCGTTTGACCGGTTTAGGAATTTGGATGGTTAGCATGGTCATATGCTTTAAAGAAAGGTCTGGTTTGATTGAAACATTCTATTTGTGGTAACTATGTGCTACCCATGGTAGTTTAAAGGCTCAGGGCACAAAGACAAGGAGCTTAAAAAGCGAACATCTGGTCCAGACCTTTTTTAGCTGTTTTAGACCCGCTTTTTCAGACCTTTTGAAACTACTTTTGGTCGGTTAAGACATGTTTTTTAGCGGGTTCAGACATGCTCTTTTCCGGTTTAATGAGGCTTGCTATACTCTAGGCGGTTTTGCTGCGCGACCTTTATTAGTATACTCAGATTCTTGGAATAGGTATTTCCTTTGTTAGAGTATTAGCACTTATTCAAAACATAAAACTACATAACACACTTTCATAATTTAACTAGTTGAAAGACGCAAAATATATTCCAATATTTGCACTCAAAGCTGAAGTTCACGTCTTCACTGTGCGTCTGTGCCAAAGTTTCGGCACATGTTGTGTTAGGCCGGAGGGTGTGGAGGGCGCCACCCCTGCCACCTCACCAACAATAGCGCCGGTGGGGCGCCACCGTCCATACCCACCGATTTAAGAGGGGGCACCATGGTGGTTTCGTCAACATGGTAACGAAGAAGATTTGGCAGGATCGAGAGGTGATTGGTTGCATGTGGGGGCGCTATAGTTTGAAGGGGGGCTTTATCCCACACTCTGCAAATTAAGGGAAGACGTGATAAAGCCCCCTGGCTAACGTGGATTTGACGTGCCACACCCCATAGCCTTGGTGTATGATAACCTTAAGTCTGAAATACATGCAACCACTATGTTTGACACTTGACAGTCAAGTTTTTGGAGTTTAGGTAAAAAGATTGTGCATTCTAGTAGCCATCATAGGTGGCTTAGTTGTTTCAAGACTTCGCCCACTTACAATCCAAATGTTAAATATAGTTTTGTGTAAAAGTATATGGATGAATGACAAACTGATTTCTTATGGGTATCGGTTGAAAGAGTAAAACAGATTAGGTTTTAACAGGGAAGGAAGATAGATCAACAATAAGTAATAATAAATTAAAAAGATATTAGTAAAAGTAAAGAGAATTTATCAACGTTTAAATTCTATTTCGAAAATAAACTTAGTAGTTTAGCGAAATCAAACTAGCATTTGCGATTACATGCATACTCTATGGATGTCTCGATGTGGTTCTCCTCACTTCGATCCTTATAAATCTTCACAAGAGACTTGTTATTTTTGGAGGTCTTTTAAAATGAAGGTAAGAAAAAGATACCTTAAGTATGCACTCTCCTTATATTTAAGAGTGTTGAAGAGATAAAGTTATTCTACAAAGACTCTTAATTGTAAGAAGTGTAAGAAGGTTTTATAGAGTGACAAGTGTCTAAGAATCTAAATCCTAAACCCACTACACCACCACCCAAAACCTAAACACCCACCACACCGCCACCTAAAAACCTTACTTACAAAACAAAACATCTACAATTTACAAGTGAGAGGATGAACAATTTACGATGATCAAAATTTGATCTATCTTTTACTATGTTGCTTATCATTTTGACAATATATACACAAATTTATAGAAGTTTTCTATCTACAATTATACAAAGGATTTTGTAACTTACAAATATCTCATCATCCCGACTTGAGGTTGACCAAGAGATCTCATTTGGAGATCTTTGCTAACGTTGAAGATGAACATGTAAAGGTTTACACACGTGAGGGTTAGAGTAGTGGCGGATCTTGCCCGTTGAACGTCCCAGGGCCGAAACACACGGGCACTAAAAAATGCCCGGGCCGAACATAGTATATATAAAAAATTTCGATCGAAATGCGGAAAATTAGCACTACGGCCGAAAAAATTGCCAGGGCCGTGGCCCTGGCACGGGCCTTCTAAGAACCGCCCCTGGGTTAGAGTATATAACTTTCATTAAACATAGTTAAGGTATAAGATACTCCAAAGGTGGTTAATTCTGTACACAAAATGACCAAATTGCTGCGCTACCTTTATTAGTACAATACCTATGGTTTACCTATTTTGCGATTTCCGTACCTATGTATTGAAAATTACACTATTGATATCAACTTTAACAAAATTGTTTCACCTTTAATACATCACAAGTACTAACCATGTAATTAATTCTACAACCACAGGTACCAATGGTGAAACAATTTGTAAAAGTTGGTACTAAATGTGTAATTTTTAAAAAATAGGTATGAAAATGAGAAAATAGATAAACTACACACACGAACCATGTGATTAATTCTTATTTTTTTTAGTATTCATACAGTCAAACATTTTTTCAAAATTAATAAAGTCATTTATATTTTAATTCCTAAAATATCTAAAATATCTGACCAATAAACTATAAAGTGACTGGTTGAAGAGTTATGGTCCTAATCCCCTGCCTACATGGCAGGGACCACACCACTTTTTGTGCACACAAGGCATCCATGTCACCAGAGCCTTCTAGAAGCTTCCAGAAGACACCTAGGCGGTTCACAGCTGGCACCAAAGATGCCTTGCCCAACATAAAGGACAACACGTGTCACCATTGACAGAAGGCCACATAGGCCTGCGGCAATCCAGGGAGCAGGGCTGACGCGACCAGTACGAGGTATCCAGCACAAGCGAATACAAGGACGCCACGTGTACCACTACACCCTTCGCGACAGAGCAGACCAAGAGGATATTCCCCTTGGTCGGACAGCTGGCGCGCACCCACAGCTGGCATAGCTGCTTCCTCCTTCTTCACCCTCCGGCTATAAATAGGACCCTTCATCATTCAGGTTAAAGGATCTCAGCTCTCTTTACTCACTCTATACACACACTGTTTTATTCATCTCAGAACAATACTTATTCTCACGCCGGAGCCTGGTTAAGAGGGAAAACCCCTTTCTCCCTCTTAACGAGACTAACGGTGTTTACTGTTTTGCAGATTTCAGGCCATCGATACGAGCGAGAGAAGAGGTTGAACCCCATAAGTGAAACGACCCCTCTTGGTTATCCTTGTGTTAACCATTGTTTCAACATTGGCGCCATCCGCTTTTTTGCAAGACCACTCTCACCTCTTTTTCTCTTTTAGAAAACACTCGTGAAAATGGCAGACCAGAATCATTCACACCCAGCTGACGGAGAAATCTCTTCTTTTGAACTCGTTTCGGACACGGCACACGTCCAACGAGGTCAAAGGAACGAGACCATCCAAGAAGGTCAGCTGAACAACGAGTTTCCATCCATTTTTGGAAGTGCGTCCAGGGCTGCTAGCCAAACCACAACTGGACCCATTTTCCAAACACCAGCAAGAATCATTACTCAAACCACAAACGGGGCTGCTCTCCAACCTCCAACGGGGATATTACACCAAACACCACCGCCGATGCAGACTGTAAGCCATGGACCAGGCCCTTCTGTGCCATCGGAACAAGCACAACTCAACTATTCTGCACTTTTAGGGCTACCCGAAGGAAAAACTCTGGCTTCCTGGTATGCCGAACAGATGGCGTCTATAAACCTCGTTTATACGCAGCTCAGCGCACAACAAGCCTTGCTCCAAGCACAGGCCAACCAATCAGCATTCGTAACTCCACAACCAAGGTCTCTGAGTACACACACGGCTCAGCAGACAAACGCGTGGAACTTACGACCAGAAAGAGAACCAGCGCAACAGGTCAGAAGACCCAGCATACAAGACACGCGCGATACTTATGCTGAAACACAGAGCAACTTCGTCCAAACTTCCAATCTACAACGAAGGCCGATCCAAACCCGTTTGGGCGCACGCAACATGAATACAGAATGGGAAGAGGAGGAAGACGACCCAACGTACAAGGCAGAATCCACAGTGTTCAGCAGACTTCCTCCAGAACACGAGGCATACAAACCAACCAAGCGCGCGGGGTACAACCCCAAAGCAGAGCATGACTACACCTTGAGCTATCGTCCTGAGGACATGGCTGAAAATTCAAAATTCATTCCAGAAATCGCGTGCGCGGCCATCGACAAAACGAAGTTACCACACAACGTAGGTAAATACAATGGGTTGACGGACCCAGACGATCACCTCCAGGTGTTTAAAGGTGCAGGAGCAACAGGCGGATGGAACTTACCAACATGGTGCCACCTGTTTGCTCAGACATTCGTTGGCGCGACGCGCATTTGGTTCGACAACTTACCGGCTGGCAAAATAAAATCATGGGTCGACTTCCGAGAGAAGTTCTTGGCACACTTCTCTCAGCAACGAAGACAAGCCAGAGATCCAGGTGATTGTCTGAACATATGGAGAAAAGACTATGAAAGCGTAGAAGATTTCATTACAAGGTATAACAAAGAATGTCTAGAGATCGGAGACATACCAGAAAAAATGATGCGTGCACACTTCATGCGAGCGGTCAAGTGCGACGATCTGGTTAAAAGAATCAAAGGGCGAGATGGAGGACCCAAAGACTGGGAAACCTTCATTGAAGCGGCCAAGACCATTGCGCAGACGGATAGGCAACTGACCGGTGACGATCACCGTCAGCGCGCACACAACCATAACGATCGAAACAAGAGAAGGGGCAGAAATCAACCCTGGAGGGCTTCTGGGAACAGAGAAAGAAGCCCCCCACGGGACGACGCACGCCATACGATCAATCAGATAGCCCATCGAAAGGAAGTAAAGCGCGAAAATAGAGAAAAGCAGTGGACTCCACTAACCAAAACACCTTCTGAAGTCTTAGCCACAGAGAACCATCAGTTCAAACCACCCTTGCAGATGCGCAACAAAAGGGGTCAGGACCCAAATCTCTTCTGTGAATTCCACAAAGATACGGGCCACTTGACCGACGATTGCTTTAGCTTAAAGCAAGAAATCGAAAGAGCTCTAAGAGACGGAAAGCTCGGTCACTTAGTCAAAGGAGGAAAGCGCGATTACCGCCAGATACAACGAAGAGATGAAGGTCCAGACAACAAGAAGCTCAGAAAGCTCGAAACTCATATGGTGCAAGGAGGTCCACGGCGACGAAGGAAAAACTACAACAAGCGCGCACAGGATGATTCATGGCGCGAGAAGCAGGTAGTGTTCCCAGTTGTCAGGGGAGGTCCAAGAGAAAAGCGGCCAATAGTCATTCTAGGGGTGATCGGCCACTACCAAACAGATTACATCTTTATTGATCCCGGAAGCACCGCAGACATCATATATGAACAGTGCTTCAATCAATTCGACCAAGAGGATAAGGCGCGCCTAGAACCAGTCGACTACCCACTAACTGGATTCTGCAACGAGGCCGTCTTTCCCCTAGGACAAATATCTTTCCCAGTATTGCTTTATGATGGGAGAAATTCAAGAACCGAAGAAGTCACATTCATGGTGCTACCGGCACATTCAAGACATGACATCCTCTTAGGACGAGAATCCCAAGGAGATTTCAGCATGATCTGTTCCGCACCACATTCTGCCATAGGCTTTCCAACCGAAACAGGCATTGCGTTGATATACGCAAGCAAGGAAGTGCTAACAACAGATGAAATCAGGCCGGCAAAAGCAAGCAGGCCCGCACCGCGCAAAGAGGCAGAAAAATGGGTATTGAATAGCGCGTACCCAGAACAAACAGTCACTCTGGGACCCGCAATGTCTGATCTAACGCGTGCGGCGCTAAAGAAATTACTGCATGACAACATGGACGTGTTCGCCTGGACACCGGCTGATATGGTTGGTGTTCCACGGCACATAGCGGAACACCGGCTAAATGTCTCAGAGGATGCAAAGCCAGTAGTGCATGCTAAACGACATCTGGGAGACATCAAACATGATGCAATGAAAGAACAAGTGTTAGAACTGCTAAACGCAGGAATCATCAGGGAAGTCCGGTACCAAACGTGGGTAGCAAGCCCAGTTATGGTAAAGAAACCGAATGGTAGTTGGAGAATGTGCGTCGACTACAAGGATCTGAACAAAGCATGTCCCCGTGACTGCTATGCTTTGCCAGACATAGACGAGAAGATAGATTCTTTGGCAACGTTTCGGTGGAAATGTTTTCTGGATTGCTACAAAGGATACCACCAGGTCCAGATGGCTGTTCAAGACGAGGATAAAACCGCATTCCGCACGCCAACGGGGCTATACTGCTACACCAAGATGCCGTTCGGCTTAAAGAATGCAGGTGCTACGTATCAACGGTTGATGAACGAAACGTTCAGCGACGCCATCGGTAAATACATAGAGGTATACATGGATGATCTGGTAATCATGAGCAGGGAGGAGAGCGCGATGCTGGCAAATATTCAGAAAACCTTCAACACGCTGCGCAGCGTGAGCATCAAACTGAATCCAGCAAAGTGCTCATTCGGAATGGAGGAAGGAAAGTTTTTGGGCTTCATAGTCACTAAAGACGGTTTTAAGGTGAACCCAGAAAAGGTCCAGGCCATAGAGAGGATGCCTTCACCAGCAAACGTCAAAGACATGCAAAAGCTCGCAGGACGATTGGCAGCACTGAATCGATTCCTAGCCAACCACGCAGCAAAATCCTTCCCATTCATCAAGACCTTACGCAACTGCATGAAGAAAAACCAATTCCAATGGACTCCGGAAGCAGAAAATGCGTTCCGCGAGATGAAAGACTGTCTCATCAAGCTGCCAACTCTAACCGCACCAAACAAAGGAGAGCCTTTGGTCTTGTACCTCTCAGCTTCCGACAAGGCCGTCGGAGCCGTATTGCTGGTCGATCGACAAGGTGTCCAAACACCTGTGTACTACGTGTCCAGAACCTTAACCGACCCAGAAACAAGATACGCAATCATGGAAAAGCTTGTCCTTGCACTGATTCACGCGTCAAGAAGGCTGCGCCGATATTTCGCCAATCACGTCATCCACGTGTTAACAAATTACAATATTGGGAATATCCTAGCAAGGCCGGAAATATCAGGAAGGTTGGCCAAATGGGCGATAGAGCTAGGGGGACACAACGTAGTCTTCAGACCACGACCGTCGATAAAAGGCCAAGTTTTGGCAGACTTCATGACGGAAGTCCCGGATGACAAAGACAGAGAGTGTAAGGCGATGGAGAAAGCGGAGAAAAAACAAACCGAAGAGCCATGGCTGCTGTATACAGACGGTGCATCCAACGAAGATGGGGCAGGCGCGGGGCTACGACTAGTAAGCCCTGACAAACACGAGTTCACTTACGCCATACACCTATACTTCAAGAGCACAAATAACGAAGCAGAGTACGAAGCCTTTCTGGCCGGCTTGCGTTTGGCAATCAAAATGGGAGTCCGACATATTGAGGCACATGTGGACTCCATGTTAGTGGCAGGCCAAATCAACGGTCAATACGAAGCCAAGGGCGACATAATGGCACTCTACCTCAACCAAGCAAAGACGTTGCTGCAAACCTTCTATTCTTACAAGGTGCACCACATAAACCGCAGTGAAAACAAGCCGGCAGACGCCTTAAGCAAGCTTGCGTCGACAAGTTTCCAGCACCTAGCCAAAGACGTACGCATAGAAGTTTTAAGCAACCCGTCTGTTCCACTCCGAGAAGTCAGCGTCATCCAAACAGGAACCACGTCCTGGATGACACCCATCATCATGTACTTACAGTCCGGGATACTTCCAGAAAATAAAGCCGAAGCGCGGAAAATCCAGTATAAATCAGAACATTATCAGATGGCAGACGGGATACTGTACCGAAAGTCATATCTCGGCCCGCTGCTAAGATGTGTTGACGCCGACGACGCAAATTATCTGATCCGGGAAGTACATAAAGGCATCTGCGGCATCCACGCCGGGCCGCGCATGGTAGTGGCAAAAGTAATGAACGCCGGTTATTACTGGCCCGGAATGCACCTCGATGCCGTGAAGGAATTAAGAAAGTGCAGCGGCTGCCAACGGCATGCACCAAAAACCATGCGTCCAAAAAACGAGTTGGTGCCAGTAACAACCGCATGGCCCTTTCAGCAATGGGGCATAGACATGGTGGGCCCTTTCCCAGAAGCTCCGGGGGCAGTCAAGTTCATCATCGTCGCGGTCGACTACTTCACCAAGTGGGTGGAAGCAAAAGCACTTGCGTCAACCACATCGGCAGTCGTTAAACGATTCATCTGGGAACAAATCATATGTCGTTTCGGCCTGCCACTCCGAATCATCACCGACAATGGTACAAACTTTGCAGCAGATGATCTCGAACGATGGTTCAAGGAACTAAACATTGAACACACCTTCTCGTCGGTCGCACATCCGCAAGGGAATGGTCAAGTTGAAGCAGTCAACAAGAGCATCGTTGATGGCATCAAAGCAAGACTCGGTGAAAAAAGACGAGGATGGGTCGACGAGCTACCAAGCATATTATGGGCCCATAGAACAATGCCCAAGACAAGCAATGGAGAAACACCGTTCAGCTTGGTCTATGGGTCCGAGGCGGTGATTCCAGTAGAAATCGGGCTTCCATCTCCGAGAATGCTCTCCATGAATCTGATCAATAACGAAGAAGAAAGGAGGATCGACCTGGACCTCCTAGAAGAACGGAGAGAGATGGCCGCAATCAATGAAGCCAAATACAAGACAAAGCTTGAAAAATATTACAACTCCCGAGTCCGGATCTGCACCTTCAACCCAGGCGATTATGTCTTAAGGGACAATGAAGCGTCCAACGCAGAAAAACCGGGAAAACTGGCTCCCAAATGGGAAGGCCCGTACATCATTGATGAGGTCCACGGCAAGGGGGCATACAAGCTACGCACCATGAACGACAAAGAGGTTCCACGAACCTGGAATGCCCAACAGTTACGCAAATGCTACATATAAACATGTAATCGTATAGGGCGAATCGCCGACACATTTACCTAATACAAGAAGTGTTTGGCTATCTTTACTTCATGCAAATTTTTTTGTCACAACTGCATTTATTACTTCGGGCGTACACGAAAACATCAATGGCTCGACCATAGGAAACGTTGTAGACCTCCAAGGCTCGTCACAACCAAGTGCACAGCCGGGTCGAAAACACAACCAAAGCCTACAAAACGCCAAAAAAAACATAACTTCGTGCCCACATAAACACGAAAATATCGATAGCAAGGCAACTAAACATTGTAATGCTCCCAAGGCTGTGATCCCAGCTGAGCTCACACAATAACCTGCAACTCGATCACTTCGTATGTCACATGCAAGCGCGCATACTTAAACGACAGAATAAAAACGTTGTAGTAACACAACATCACCTGTCAGCGCCATCATTCATTCGTGACACCTAATCAAAGTAATTAAAACATGCACATATTATGACGATTTCAAAATTTGCATAACCATAATCAAAGTAACAACACATCTGTCAAATACATAACACAACATGTAAGAAATTTCAAATTGTCTCAAAAACAACCATTACAAGCCCATTTCAGGGCCACACATGGCACGCAGGCCGGAAACAACCTATCACGCATGGCTGGAGCCAGCACCTCCAGCAGCATCATCGCCATCTTCTCCCAAGGCCTTTTTCAACAAAGCCACCCCATTCGCTTTGTGAGCCAACTTCCCAGAGGCCCGAACAACAGCTAAATCAAGCGTCGAGAACTCTTTTCGCTTCGCAGCATAAGTAGCATCACAATCCTCTTTATACAGCTCGAAGTGAAAATCCTTCTCATTGTTCACCGCCGCAAGTTTACCTTCAGCATACCCAAACTTGCGTCCACTATTATACCCTGCCCTACCCAGTTCAAACATATAGCGCGCAAGTTCATCAGAATGTAAGATACGATCAGCAAGCTGCAGGAGAACGAGACCAAATAAGAACAAGAATATGCAAACACAAAAACAAAATGAGGAAACCAAACCAAAGGAACGCCGCGGGAAAGCAACCACCTACTATCAGCTGAGGCCTCCTCAGCAAGAAGCTCAGAAGCACGACACTCAGCCGCCTTCTCATCAAGAAGGCGCTGAACAGTTTCACACTCCGCAGCCTTCTCCTGCGCAAGAAGCTCCAGCTTATCGATCCGCGCAACATATTCTTTTTCTTTCTTCTCCGCAGCAAGACGCGCCTGATGAGCCTCATCCGCAAGGGCCGTCTTCTCACCAGACAACCGCACAATAGCATCACGCTGCGACTGCATCTCCGCGTTCGTACGAGCACATGCCGACTCCCAATCCTTTTGTTTTTGCTCGTTCAACTGTTTCTGCTCTTCGAGTTTCCGCTCAGCATCAGCAACCCGCCATTGCAAACCTTTTCGCTCTGAGTTAAATTTTTCTCTCTCTTCAGAAAACGCCTTCTTAGCCTCTTCAAACTCCAGAGTTTCTTCTCCCATAGATCGCCATTCGCGAAGAATCTCCTGAGAAGTGGCAAAGAAGTTAACCCCAGCCCTAACATGATCATCTAAAAGGGCAAAGCGGCTGCGGTTTTTCTGAAACATTCTCTCTGCAGGCGGGAGAGACAAAGAGAAAAACTCATGACAATTCTTCAAATCTTTCATGCGAGAACCCTGAGTCAGGCTCCAGCGGGGAACGTGAGGCATATCATCACAAGCTGGATTGCCCCATGAATCATCAGGAATATGTTCAAAGTATGAGTCCCGCACGGTGCCAGATGTGGCCCCACCCCCACCAGGAGGACGTTTTGTGTAAATGGTTTGTTGCGGAGTAGTCTCACTAGACTCCATCTCCACTTCAACACCTTTACCCTTATCAACTCCAGCAACATCACCTCCGGCACCGTCGCCTCCACCAGCGTCACCACCAACATCACCACCAGCAGCGTCACCTCCCTCAAATATACCTTCAAACCCTTCCCCGCCCTTCACAGTTACATCAACATCATCTCGAGGAGGGGTCAAGCCAACAGTCCTCGAAGGAGGAGAGGTAGGTGGAGTAATCTGAGAAATATCCACCGGCCGCGGCTTCTTGCTAGTCTTAGATTCTGCCATAAGACAACAATTAAAGAGCAATACCAAGAAAGATACAACAAACATACAATGAAAGAAAATTTACCAGAAAGAGGAGCAGAGGCAGCCCATATCTCCTCCAACAAGTTCCCTCGACCCCCACTAAACACGCCCAAATCAATCTCAGACTCTGAGGGCGCCGGGGGGACCTCTTTTTGAAGCTTTGCCTTCTTGGCAGCAAAAACAGCAGCAGCCTGCTCATCAAGGCGTCGTTTGTGATCCTCGAGAGCTTTCTTCTTCATATGCTCAGTCAAAGTGGCCTTATCGTCAGGATCCGACCCCTGACGCACCTCCCCAGGGCCTAGGCCAGACAATGTATCAGACACTACCACATAATCTAGATAAGGAGGAGTAGAAGGTTGCTTACGAGAAGATCCAGCAGCTCCACCCTCCTTCTTCTCTTCCCTTCTTCCAGATTTCTCAGTCCTCGCCTTTTTCCTCGTCTCCAACTGGGCAGACGGATCAACAGATGCCTCCGCATCGTCATCATCCTCAGCAAACCCATGTACCGGCTCAGCAACACCACCAGGCGCGGTACCTGCACGCGCGGAATGAGATATTAGATCTTCAACATCCCGGTCAGAACTTCCACTAGAAAGGATGACGACTTCCTCTCGACCAGAGTCGACCAAGTCATCCCCATCATCCTCACCAAGAACTTCATTGGCGTATCTGCTCAAACTAGCATCGGTAGGATGCAGAAAACGGTCTCGTATTTGCTCCAACCATGTTGGATTCCCATCAGCCTGAATAGCTTCAACCATGGCACCCGCTGATTTAGGGTCCAAGGCATTCAACAAACTATAACCAACTGCAAAATGGAAACAAAAATAAGGACACATAGTAAGCATAAAGGGAAATAATCAAGCGTTAAGACATGAAAGAACAATACATTTGCCCTTATGGCTATACGCTGGCTGACCCAGTGGGTGTTTAGGAACCCACAGCAAACTCATCCCTGCACCAACTAAAGCCATCTCATCCAGTTGAGAAATAGCAGTCGGCTTCGCAGTTATCTTCTTAAACCAGTCTTGATCGCCATAGTTGGGAAGAACATCCACCTTAGGGACCCCTTGATCCACTTGCCGATACGACATATCCGCCGGAATCACACCCCGACGAATGTAAAAGAACTTCTGCTTCCAATCATGAATGCCCTTTAACGGAACCGAACACACCTGAGCAACTCCCATCCTAGCCTGAAAGGAGTAAAACCCGTTGGCATACGTAACGCTGTAGAGAGCGTTGAACATCTCAAACGTAGGCTCAACACGGTAAGACCTACAGACAAATTCGAAATGGGTAATCCGAGGGAGCCCAATCGCATTTATTTGAGAAATATGGAGCCCATAACCCCCCAAAACAGCAACAGTGAACTTTGTAATCGGCAACCTAAAATTGCCTTCCCGGAAAAAAGCAGCATATAACGTGATGAAACCTGGAGGGGCATCCAGCGCAGTGGATCCAGAGGGAGGGTAACGAGCACCCCACTCAGGACGGAAGTTATGTCCCCTCACAAGCATCTGAAATTCCTCCTCCTTCCTGTTAATCACAGCCTGGTCTGGACCAGGAGGAGCCCTACCTCTATGCTTCCTTTTCTTCTGCGTTGGATTCTTATCAGCCATGATAAGGGTCAAGAAGAAGATGATTTGAGAATATGGAAGATAGAACAAGCAAGAAGAAGATAGAGAGAAATCGCACTTAGAATTCGAAAGTGAAGGAAGAAAGAGATAACCACCCCATATTTATACCCATCGCATTTAATGCGATGGGTAGTGAAACGTCAGGGAACAGAAAAAGCGCCCAATAGATGACTGACACGTCACAAGAGAGAGAAGACGTCGGCTCGTTTTTCGGGAAGCATGGGCGACAGGGTCTGCTGATGTGACAGAAAGTCACTGCAAAAGCAACTGTTCGCCTCCGAAAAGACAGGGACGTCAGACGGTCACAACAAACGCTTCCCCATAACCACCAAACTTCCAACAGAAGAAAGCACAAGAGAGCCAAAACCCATGCGGCATGCGCCCATTTGGCTCACTTTTTTAAAAGAGTCAAAACCCATGCGGCATGCGTCCATTTGGCTCATTTTTTCAAAGGGCCAAAACCCATGCGGCGTGCGTCCATTTGGCTCACTTTTTTAAAAAGAGTCAAAACCCATGCGGCATGCGTCCATTTGGCTCATTTTTTCAAAGGGCCAAAACCCATGCGGCGTGCGTCCATTTGGCTCACTTTTTCAAGAGAGTCAAAACCCATGCGGCATGCGTCCATTTGGCTCATTTTTTCAAAGGGCCAAAACCCATGCGGCATGCGTCCATTTGGCTCACTTTTTCAAGAGAGACAAAACCCATGCGGCATGCGTCCATTTGGCTCACTTTTTCAAGAGAGTCAAAACCCATGCGGCATACGTCCCTTTGGCTCATTCTTTCAAAAGGCCAAAACCCATGCGGCACGCGTCCATTTGGCTCACTTTTTCAAGAGAGCCAAAACCCATGCGGCATGCGTCCATTTGGCTCACTTTTTTCAAAAAAGCCAATAACCATACGGCATGCGTCCACTTGGCTCACTTTATATTCACCAACTACAACGCGATGCATAGAAATCACAACTCTCATAAGTCCAGAATCCCTCCTAGACGATCAACTCAACTAGAAGGCACACTGGACTGGGGGGACTTGAAGAGGTATGGTCCCAATCCCCTGCCTACATGGCAGGGACCACACCACTTTTTGTGCACACAAGGCATCCATGTCACCAGAGCCTTCTAGAAGCTTCCAGAAGACACCTAGGCGGTTCACAGCTGGCACCAAAGATGCCTTGCCCAACATAAAGGACAACACGTGTCACCATTGACAGAAGGCCACATAGGCCTGCGGCAATCCAGGGAGCAGGGCTGACGCGACCAGTACGAGGTATCCAGCACAAGCGAATACAAGGACGCCACGTGTACCACTACACCCTTCGCGACAGAGCAGACCAAGAGGATATTCCCCTTGGTCGGACAGCTGGCGCGCACCCACAGCTGGCATAGCTGCTTCCTCCTTCTTCACCCTCCGGCTATAAATAGGACCCTTCATCATTCAGGTTAAAGGATCTCAGCTCTCTTTACTCACTCTATACACACACTGTTTTATTCATCTCAGAACAATACTTATTCTCACGCCGGAGCCTGGTTAAGAGGGAAAACCCCTTTCTCCCTCTTAACGAGACTAACGGTGTTTACTGTTTTGCAGATTTCAGGCCATCGATACGAGCGAGAGAAGAGGTTGAACCCCATAAGTGAAACGACCCCTCTTGGTTATCCTTGTGTTAACCATTGTTTCAACACTGGTCTAGTCTAGTTATGAAGTGCTTGTCCACGCTAGGGATGAACATTTCAGCACTTGACCCGAAAAACGCCGGTACCGATTGAGTTTTGGTACCATTTCGGTACACACTTCTTGGCGTTTTCGAGATCGGTATATTCGGTTCGGACGGTATTGATATTTTACTGATTCTAACCTTCAAATACCGTACCATACTATCATGATAAGGATTTTCGGTATCAATACTGGTATCCAATTTTGACGATTTTCAAAATCAGTATTTCTGGTACCGAGCTCGTTCTATTTCTGGTACCGAGCTCGTTCCTATCCATGCGTACCATTCGCATCATTTCCTTTGAACCGGAGAGTAAGTACAAAGAAATATATAGTAGTAACTAGGTTAAACCCCGCGTGTACACGCGGCTTTAACCAATAAAAATACTTTAAAGGTTTAATTGTCTAAAATGAAACTAAACTTTAAAACGTGCAATATAAAATTTTATTTGAAGTTTACTGTTAAGAGTACCAGTGCAGTAATAGTATTCATTATTTGCCTAAAATCAATCATCCTTCCAAATAATAATGTAAATAAATTGAAATAATACATGAAACATAATTCCATTCAATTTAAATGCTGCTAAACACCACAAAAACTATAAACCTGTAATGAATATAGATTCTGCAAGAAAAAAAGAAATCAAGGTGAGGATTACATAAGTATATGCCCAGAAAAGTTATAAATCAAGAAATGAAATTCGAAATTAGGTTTAGAAAAAGTAAGTTCTACCAAGCATTTCTTTTCCTCTGTCTCTTGCTTCTGCTATGCTTTTCCTCATATATATATGATCCAAATTCAGTTGTTTCCACCCTTCAAACCCCATAATATGTTCCCTTAACACTTGAGCCCACCCTTGTATATATAAGGTTCATGATTAGATGCATGGCAATGGTGGATACACGACATTAAAAGAATGAAACCTCGTCATATTTGCTATTTATAAAAATATATAGAAGCATAAGAGAAACTGTTTTGACTTTCGATGATTGTTATTATATACTCTCTTAGTTGTCACCGCCTCGCAAATGCGATGGCAGGGGTATGGATGAGATTTTTTACCGAAATACCGGTACCATACCGATGCCGTACCATACCGATCATAAACGATACCGGTATCAGTAATTTATTTTTTGAAATTCGGTATCAGTAAAAAACGGTATCGGTACCGGTATTTTTTCGGTAAATACCGGTGTTAATACCGAGTCTAATAATGACTTTACGTATTTTGCTGTTATCTTAGATCCCACTATGAAGTTATATTTTCTTGAACAATGTTTTACAAACACCAATATCAAATTTCTTTTGTTTGGTTATTTTTAATCAATTATGATATTTTTAGACATGTTGGAATTTGGATGTTAAAAGTCGAATCCATGTACGCATGGGCAACAAACAATAGAGCAGTCCCGTCCGAAATCCCTCCGGCCAAGGCTCCAGTTGCGCTAGTTTCCACCAGTAAATATGATATGTTTGATAGAGCCTGACTTAAAAAATTATTGTAATGTGCTTGTAATATTATACAGCTAAGCAATGAGTAGAGTGGCAATCTAGACCCAATCACTTTAGTTGATTGGGTTGATCGAGTGAATTTACCTCTAACACTTGTACATAGGACGTTTTGAAAAACAAAACAGCTCAAATAGATCAAAAGCTGGCCAAAGTATGTTTTAATGCATAAAACGTTCTATAACATTCTAATTAAAAAAATGGATAAATCACTAAAATAGTAATTTCATCATATTTGATACACTAATTAATTATTTGTAAAAAACAGGACAAAAAGCGTTTCGGGTCATGGCAACGCGGTTTGGTTCAGCCTGAACGAAAGAACTTCTCACTACCCAACTTGTCTGACAGCCCAGCTAGGCCACATAATTTCATGAGCATAAGTAATACTCACAACACTTGCAGCTATGTGATGTTGGTCAATTGCATGATCAGTCAAACTATTAAACAAAAAAAAAAAACTCAAAACACATATCATCCCATGATATTTCATCACACTAAAAATAAATTATTTTATAAAAAAATACTAATAATAACACAATTCTGAATAATAGATATGCGAACATACAGGAATCTTCACTTTGATAGCTTCCTAAAAGTAATGGGGATGGGCCCAGAGAAACTATTGGCATAAAGATATAAGCTCACCAAAATATAAACAACTTCATTTGTGTTCATTTTCCCATGTGGTCAAGCATATAAACATAAGAGTGAAGGGGTGCATGCCGAATCTCTTTAGGCAAAGTTTTCCTCCACACAATTGAATTGTGTCATGTAATTTGCCTATAACTTTTGTCTATTACCCAAAAAACACAAGGATTGCATGCCAAAATTAAGATTAGGCAAACTATTTAAAAAAGGGATGATTTGTTGATATAACTATGGACCCCACACTTAACCCTTCCCTCTTCTTTGCCTCAAGCGGCAACCATTCCCCGATTTGTGTCCTACCCGCGCGGCAAATGAAGGTGGCGGCGGTGTTTGCCGAGCGGAAAAGGGGCTTGCCGCACACCTTGTCGCGACCACCCCGTAGTCTGCAACAAAATATATTAACAGCCACACATAATTAAGTAATAATAAAAAGAGAAAAAGTTATAAAAAAACTAACACCAACATAGCATAATAAGTTTAGTCTGATTAATGATTTTTTTTGTCATTCACTTTCATCAGGTGAAAAAACCAATTCTAAAACTTTTTTCAAACCATTAATCATATTGCTAACTTATATAACTTTTTAAACAATATAACTGTAAGTTAAGATGCGAAAAACTCTAGTCTAACCTCAATTACATCCTTGTTGACATTTCAAGTTAATTGATGTATACTTAAAAAACGGATCCATATGAAAGCAAATTTGAAAATAAATCTTGATGGATCCGATGAATCGGAAGTTATGTTTGGGTAATAAACTAATTATGATTTTTTCTCTAAAAGAGATTAAATTAAAATTAAACTAAATAATAATTATCTATAAAAGATTAAACTAAATAATATTTAATAGGATGGTTATCTATATTTAATTAGAAGACATTAAACTAAATAATAATTATCCATGATACATTGCCTAATATGATGACAAGTGTCCCAAAATTGGTTTCTTTTATTATATAGTATAGATTTTATAAAAGCCAGTAACTATAGCATCGTTCCATAAAGTCACGATGAAGAACCAAGTCTTTGTTGTCAAAAATATCTAACAATAAAAACGACGTCGTCCGACGACTCTCAAATTGACTCAAAACACCCGACTGAGTCTCCACCACCGATCCGATCCCGATGGCGTTCTCCACATCTCACGGCGGCGGCATCTCCAACGTCCGCCGTGCATCCACCACCTGGACCCGCTCTCTCCTCCCCTTCACCACCACCAAATCCACCAAACACACCCGCAAATCTCGCAAACGCTCCGCCCTCATCGACTTCTTCTTCGCCAATTTCTTCCTCATCGCCCTCTCCGCCTCCATCCTCTTCTTCCTCCTCGTCTTCTACCTCTACGGCATCCCCAAACCGGTCATCTCCCCTCTCCGAACCGGCCGTACCGGTCGAACCTCGGTTAGGTTGCGTAAGCCGGTTTATCGGAAAAGTACTTCCTTTAGGGTTTCGAATGGATCTGTGAATTTAGGTTTGGAAAGTGCTGACGTGGATATTACGACGAAGGATTTGTATGAGAGGATTGAGTTTAAGGATGAGGATGGTGGACCGTGGAAGCAGGGGTGGAGGGTTTCGTATAAGGGAGATGAGTGGGATGAGGAGAAGTTGAAGGTGTTTGTTGTGCCGCATTCGCATAATGATCCCGGATGGAAGCTTACTGTTGAGGAGTATTATGATCGGCAGAGTAAGCATATTTTGGATACGATTGTTGAGACTCTGTTGAAGGTGAGTTGTTGTTTTGGTTTGGTTTGGTTTGGTTTAAGTTTGTGTGGGTTGTTATGTAACGTGTGTTTGGTTTGATGGTTATTTGGATGGATTGGTTTGTTGTGATGTGTTTAGGATGAAAGGAGGAAGTTTATTTGGGAAGAGATGTCGTATTTGGAGAGATGGTGGCGGGATGCTCCGGATGCAAAGAAGGAGTCGTTGATTCGGTTGCTGCAGAATGGACAGTTGGAGATTGTTGGTGGTGGTTGGGTGATGAATGATGAGGTAAGATTAATTTCAGTCTCACTTGCTTCTGTATTGTTTTTTCGTTCTTGCTTTCATTGACTTTGATCTTATAGTTTATGTATGATACATATATCTTACAGTCCCGAAAGATACATATATGCAGGAAGTGATTGCACTTTCTCTTGATCTTTTAGCCTTACTAAATTTCATCTTTTTAATGTCTGTTGCAGGCCAATTCACATTATTTTGCCATCATTGAACAGGTACCGTTTTGTCATTCATACTGAATTATGTCAATTAGTTATATTAGCTGATCGAAGTGTCTTATATGATAAAAACTGCTAATTTTAGTCTAGTATAACAACTGGAAGTTACGCAAAACCTTTTACATGTTATACTTTTTTTACATTATAAGATTATAATTTTGTTTTCATGATGAAGTTTGAGTTCATATCGGGTTTATATTACTTCAGATGATGGAGGGAAATATGTGGTTAAATGAAACAATTGGTGTGATCCCAAAAAATTCATGGGCAATAGATCCCTTTGGCTATTCATCCACCATGGCGTATCTTCTTAAGCGTATGGGGTTCGAAAACATGCTTATACAAAGAACTCATTACGAATTGAAAAAAGAATTAGCTTTACATCAAAATTTGGAGTACATATGGAGGCAAAGCTGGGATACTTATGAAACAACTGATATTTTTGTACATATGATGCCGTTTTATTCCTATGATATTCCTCATACTTGTGGGCCTGAGCCCGCTGTATGTTGCCAGTTTGACTTCGCAAGAATGAATGGATTTATGTATGAACGTTGCCCCTGGGGACAACATCCGGAAGAAACAACCCAAGAAAACGTCAAGGAACGAGCCCTTAAACTTCTGGATCAGTACAAGAAAAAGTCAACCCTTTACCGAACCAACACACTTCTGATCCCACTTGGAGACGATTTTCGTTACATCAGCATCGATGAAGCAGAAGCCCAGTTTAGGAATTATCAAATGTTATTCGATTATATAAATTCATCTCCAGAATTGAACACCGAGGCAAAATTCGGAACTTTAGAAGATTATTTTCGAACAGTAAGAGAAGAAGCTGAAAAAATAAACTATACACGTCCTGGTGAAATCGGGTCGGGTCAGGTTCCCGGGTTTCCTTCTTTATCCGGTGATTTCTTTACTTATGCCGATAGAGAGCAAGATTACTGGAGTGGGTATTATGTTTCACGCCCATTTTTCAAATCAGTTGATCGTGTACTCGAGCACACTCTACGGGCTACTGAAATGACAATGGCGTTTTTACTCGGGTTCTGCCAGCGGGCCCAGTGTGAAAAGTTACCAACGGGTTTCACCCATAAGTTAACTGCTGCAAGAAGGAATCTGGCTCTATTTCAGCACCATGATGGTGTAACCGGCACTGCTAAGGATCACGTGGTTCAAGACTATGGGATGCGAATGCACACTTCGTTACAAGATCTTCAAATTTTTATGTCTAAAGCTATTGAGGTACTGCTAGGGATCCATCATGATAAAAATGATCAAAAACCGTCACTGTTCGAGCCGGCTCAGGTTCGGTCCAGATTCGATGCCCAACCGGTGAACCAACTGATCAGTGCTAATCAAGGAACCGTTCAATCGGTGGTGATTCTTAATTCTCTTGAGCAAACAAGAAACGAAATTGTGATGTTTATTGTTGAGAGACCCGACGTAACTATTCTCGACTCGAATTGGACTTGTGTTAAGAGTCAAATATCTCCTGAATTGCAGCATAATAAAATGAAGATATTTACGGGAAGGCATAGAGTATTTTTCAAAGCTTCTGTTCCTGCTATGGGGTTACAGACGTATTACATTGCTAACGGTTTTGTAGGATGTGAGAAAGCCAAACCGGCAAAGTTGAAAATTTCATCAACTGCTAAAAGTCTACCGTGTTTTGCTCCGTATAGTTGCTCACAAGTGGAAGGTGATTCGATCCAGATTAGAAACCGCCATCAAGCTCTTACTTTCGATTCCAAATTCGGGTTGTTACAGAAAGTAACCGAAACCAAAAGCGGGTCTGAGAATGTTATAGATGTTGAGCTGGCTATGTACACGAGTCCGGAGAGTGGGGCCTATCTTTTTAAACCCATTGGTGATGCCAAAACGATCACTGAAACCGGTAGTGACATTGTAGTTTCAGAGGGTTCTCTGGTGCAAGAAGTTTTTTCGATACCGCAAACGGGCTGGGCCAAATCGCCTGTTTCTCACAGCACCCGTATTTACATCTGTGAAGGGTCCGTGCAGGAGCTTTTGATTGAAAATGAGTATCACGTGGAGCTTATCGGGCATGAGTTTAATGATAAAGAATTGGTTGTTAGGTATAAAACGGATATTGATAACAAGAGGATTTTTTATTCGGATTTAAACGGCTTTCAGATGAGTCGTAGAGAAACATATGATAAAATTCCCCTTCAGGGAAATTACTACCCAATGCCGTCACTTGCTTTTATGCAAGAATCTAAAGGAACCCGTTTTTCTGTACACACGAGGCAATCATTGGGTGTGGCTAGCCCGAAAAATGGATGGTTCGAGATCATGCTTGATCGACGGCTGTCACGAGACGACGGTCGTGGGCTCGGTCAAGGAGTAATGGATAACCATCCAATTAACGTAGTTTTCCACATCACGTTCGAATCCAACATATCCTCGGTTCTCGACCCAGTGTCACACTCAGGTCCCATAAGCCCGTCTCTTTTCTCCCATCGTGTCGGGGCCCACTTGAACCACCCATTGCATGCATTCATAGCTAAAAAACCACAAGAAATATCAGTTCAACCGCCCCCGAGATCTTTCTCACCCCTAACAGCTCCATTGCCATGTGACTTGCATGTTGTAAGTTTTAAGGTCCCCCGACCGTTAAAATACACACAACAGAATCTTGAAGAACCGAGGACGGTCTTGATTTTGCAGAGAAGACATTGGGATTCATCGTACTGTCGAAAAGGAAGATCGGATTGTTCAAGGATAGATGATGAGAATTTGAATCTGTTGAACATGTTTCAGGGTCTTGATGTTTTAAATGCCAAAGCTACCTCTTTAAATCTTTTGCATGATGATACAGAGATGCTTGGATATGGTGAAAGCGTTCCAGATGTTTCTCAAGGACGGCTTGTTATCTTGCCTATGGAGTTGCATGCTTACAAGTTCGATTTACGGCCTGTTGCCAGTTAACTTATTGTGGGTTTGATTTGATGATTAATGTTAAAATGAGGGCAGTGGATGGGCCAAAAGGATGCCGATTGGCCCAGCTCGAATGATACATTAAGCATATCCTTTATGGTGACAAGTTAAACCTTCCAAGAAATGGGTTCCTGTCTGTTTCTTGGGAAGAAACGTAGCGCAAGAATGATAGGTAGGATAACAGATTAGTAGATTATGTTTGTATCAGTTTTGTCTTTCGGTTTTTCGTAGAGTTTTGTTTTATGTATGATGAAAAACATTATTGTTGTTTATGTACACTTCATAACATATCATATGATAATCAAGAGAAGCGTTACCGATTGAGTTGATTTTCGTGATCTAAGGGGGTGTTTGGTTCATCAAGAATTTTAAGCAACTGAAATTTAGTAAAAGAAATGAATGTGGAATTGAAAGAGTGTCAAAGGACTTAGAAACTGGTGGTGCAGCCAGCTTCAACATTTTTTGAACACCCATAGGCGGCATGGTTGATGCGACAACCAATAGGTGGTTGCAACAAGGGTGGTGGTGTGGTGATGATGTTGCAGGCAGCGATGACGGTGGACGAGGTAGGGGTACGAAGGCGACGAAAAAGTAGTCGGAGATTTCAATTTCTTATGTTGAACTCCTTCACAATTTAGAAAGAATGTTGAATACCTTTACATGAAGGAATTTTAGGGAATGCATTTCAACTTCATTTATTTCTCAACCAACCATGATATCCTTAGAATTCATATTTCAATTCCAACAAATTCTACAAACTAAACATGTTAGTGAATGAAACTCGTATATCACTTCTGTTGAGTTGGTGACTCTATAGTCTAATAGTTAATCTGACCTGGTAAATAATATAATAAATACAAATATTTATGTTCATAAAAACAATTAGACGGGTCCATACCCTTCTCTAAACAGTTTCTGAACTAAACGACAATCTCATAACCATCATTTGTCAAAGTGACCAACGACTTACTTTTCATCATATTTACTTTACCTAACCTAACCCATATTACGAATCATACAAAGAAAGATAAAAGGATAGAGCAATCGCAAAGTAAACCGGACCGGTAAGAGATTGGTTGGTCCCTAGAGAAACAAAGACAAATTAGCTAATATTTGGGTCCGAGCTCCAAAGAGGTTTTGATCCGAGTAGCAGGGGTTACTTCAAGGAGTGAATCTACATGATATAAAACATTGTTAGCTTCGCCAGATGAAGGGATTTTCCTTTGTGACCACTCTCCCAGTGATGGATCTTGAACTTTTAAATGGGTGTGGGGGGGGGGGGGGGTTAAAGTTTTAAAGAAAAAAATACGGGGGTGGAATCAATACATATAAAACTTTTGGTAAAATTTACACTTTGAAGTGAAAAACATGTGTTCACCGATAAAATATGATTGTGTAAGAGAGAGAGAGAGAGAGAGAGAGAGAAACAAAGAGAGAGAAACAAAGAGAGAGAATGGTGAATGCAAGTTGCGATCTCACTCGTATTTACTACTAGGATTGGTTACATATCGCTTTCATCATGGAAATTGTTCCGTCTGGAAATTGTTCCGTCTAGATTATAATCGTTTGATAGTGATATCTTGCTTTCTATTGGTGGACACATTGTCATGTCACTTGTGGTGCTTTATATTGGACATAATATCGTGCCACCATGTAACCGCATGTCATGCTTTGTAGCCCTTTTGGCAATCGCGTTTTGTAACTCCTTTTGGTGACATGGGCCCAACCGCTTATTCATGGGTCCGGGCCAATATCTCATCAGTCGCATTTCAGTCTGAGTTGATTTTCATCATTATTGGGTCAGTTAGGATGTTAACACTAATTAATACCGGGCTTAGAACAATTTAGAACAGGTATTAATTAGTGTTCAACAATGGATGCAAGATACGAGTGCAGACGGAGAATTTTCATATACGATTAATTTTGGGACAAAGTAGACAAACTCTATAAGGCTATGTGTTATGGGGCTTGGATGAGAAAAAAGTGCTGCCACGTAGGTGACACATATGCACACTTTTTTCTTACTCAGAATTACCCAAAAGAGGTGTGATGGTAGGGGCTTTGTTAAGGATTAAGTAATTATTGTTTAATTATTATTATAATTTATTTATGTTAGTTTATATATTAACAAATATAATTTAATATTATTAAATACACTTATAATTTAAAAAGTTAAAAATTCCATTAAATTTTAAATAAAAAAAATACAAATAAAGCAGAAAAAAGGAAAAAAACATATTTTTAAAACATAAAACATCAAAAATACAAATAAAATAAATATAACTAAGCTGACTCCTCTTCTGAGTCCTCACCTACATGGGCCTTTGGTTATTGGGCCCATTATCAAACATCTAACGGTATTGGACATTAGAGGCCCAATGTATTTATACACATCAGTGTCTTGCTCACAAAGTTTTCTCTTGAGGGTATTTACAGAGCATCAGAAACAAAGAATCAATAGATATTCATAACAATGGAAGCACCAAAGACAATCGAGCACGAGATCGGAGGTCTAAAGAACGATGCACTCCGTTTCGGCCTTCAAGGCGTCAAGAGTGACATCGTTGGATCTCATCCTCTCGAATCCGCCTTTCAATCGGTACCAATTATTGCTAGATTGTGTATGAATGTTATTTGAAGAATATTTTGTTATGGTTAATTAATTGTATTTGTTCAGGCAAATGTGAGAGAAGAACAGATGAAGAGGAAAATCCTTGCAAACACTTACGGATCCGCTTTTCCTTTGAAGCAGGAGTTTGATCGAAAAATCCTTTCTAGGTATTCGTTTCATCTTTATTTAGGTTTTGTTTTCTTATACGAGTAGTTATTTTCCCCAAATTATCGGACGCTCTCTTGTTATTTGAAAATCTAAGAAAACTAGGGTTTTGCTTGTCTGATGATATTTTTTTTAGTGAATTAGTTCATGTGCTGTGTTTAATTTGGTAAATAAATGTAAGGTTCAGCTCAATACTTTGAACAAAAATTTTGAATTCAAGATATAGACATGTAGTTTGTATTACTCATGAATACAGATGAGGGCAATAAGTCTCTAGCCATCACATGTTCAACGGATGATAGTTAGCACTTAGCAGAACGGTTGCGGCTCGAAATGTCATTCATCCGTATGTCTTTACAAACACGATATTGAATGTAGTCCCTCAACTTAACATCTTAACCAGGGCACATACCCTACTTTGTTGCATTTAGGACTTTTTGGCAGGATGCATGTTCGTTTAATTGATCTTTGGATTTGGATGCATTGATGCACCAAATTTAACTTCCGATCTATGTTGTCAAAAGCCCCCTAGGTTTGCGCTTAGGCGCAGCCCTGTGCAGCAAACACGCTGCGTTCTGAAAGGCGAGCTTTCAGGTTCTTGGGCGCTGCTTCAGGGCATTTTCTGGCCAAATTTTGGTCAAGAATGGTATAAAAATTGAATAAGGCTGGAATCACCCTAAAACAGCCTATACTAGCCCTAAACAAGGCTCAAACATTTCTAAAACATCTAAAAATGGTGTATTTTATACTATGTGCCTAGCTTAAATAAGCCCTCGCTTTATAAGTGCGTAGGCTCTGGGCTCCGGGCTCAGCCTATGCACCTTGGGGGCATTTGACAACATAGCTTCTGATAGTATGCTTTTGTTGGTAGGAGATCTGAGATTTTTAGGATGGATGTAGGTCCCTCACTCCCTCTAAATTAACACATGAGATGTTAAGAGAGATTCAGCATGATGTTAGTTGTTTCTTCAACTGTAAGGATTTGACATGATAAACACCGTTAATTGAGTTGATCCAACAAACAAAACAAACGATCCTTTTAAAATCTCACGCATAGCAAAAGCTACTGGTATGGTCTAAGGGATGTTAATCTTTTTAAACATTTGAACTTTCAGATTTCAGAGGCCTCCAGGACTGATACCATCATCCATGCTTGGATTAGAGTCATTGACAGGAGCTTTGGAAGATTTTGGTGTTGAAGATTACCTTCAAGGTAACAACATAATATGAAAGTGAAATTATTCAGTTTTTTTTAGTACGTCTTTGCTCTGTCTTAACTTTTGTGCTGATGATTGTTGTAGATGTCCATGACACTGAAACAATGCGCGCCCCAGACATGCACCATGGAATGGAGGTTCGTGTTGGGCTCTCAAAAGGACCGGTTCATCCCAGTTTCATGTGATCAGACATTTGTGGTTTTAATTTGATAATGAACTCAGTGTGATATCTACCATTTTTAGATGTATGTTGAACATGTTTTTGTTTGTTGTTTATGGCCAAGTATTTCCAACAGTTAATGTCTATGTGAAACCAAAAAACCAAGGAAACTCAAGTTAAGTTGTGTCGGTTTTGTTTTATATTAGTAGAGTTATACGAACCTTAAAACCTAAGGAAGTTGATATGTAATGTAAAACAAAGCCTTATGATGTGTTACAATAGCCTAAACCAAAGCCTTAAGAGTTAGGCCCCCATCAATTTGGATTTTTTAAGTTAGGCCCCCATCGAGTTTCCATTCAAGCTCTACCACTGCTTTGGAAGATGCATAATGCAAAGTAGGGATGAGCAAATGGTACCGAATTTACCAAACCGGGTACATTTTCGGTACCGATTGGATACCGACTTTTGACATTTTCGGTACCGGTCCGGTACCCACTTTTGGGGATTTTCGATACCAAACGGGTACCATGCACATCTCTACTTCTCATTATAATGATGATATGATATCCAACCATTTTTAGATGTATGTTGAACCTGTTTTTGTTTGTTATGGCCAAGTACTTTCAACTGTTCATTGCTACTAGCGGTGAGCATATTACAGGTGACACGAAAACCTGTACCATATTGAACTTACTTGGGTTCTCAGTGGTTCTAGCACTTAACAGATTTCAATCTCGGTCTCGATCCTTACCCAGGGATAACCGACAAATTAAGGACCGACCCGAAGGCTTCCAACTTTTAAAAAAAGATCAAGTGAATCAGTGTAAATTCAATAAACAGGTCAAACAAAATCAGTGTAATTCATATATCCTATGATCAAAACAATCAAATTTGATTATCTTAGCTTAAAACGCCAAACAAATTAACACTCAAGCATCTTCTTTTTAACTTTAAAGAGCCTTGAACCATCTAAATCAGTATAGAACAAAAAGAAACATATGCAATAAGTGTTGAACATCCGAGATCAAGTGATTAGCAAGCGAACCCAGTTTTGAACATACCACAAGGATGCATCACACAGAACTAATCCTAAATTGAACGCTTAAGCGGCCAACATGTGACATACGGGTATTGCAGATGTAAATAATCCTGTAAAAAATTTCTAAAACATGTGATATACCGGTATGCATGATTAATCAAAGCAAAAATATAAACCAACTCATGTCAATTCATCCCCATAATCAAAACCAATATACAACCCAAAGCTATTTAGCTTGCTTATAATGTTCAACAATCGGCTACGCATACAACCTAAAACACCCAAAAACATGTATGCAAGTTAGCGTTTAAACCACAAGCCTATTAGATATAGTTAGTGCCTTGGTATAGAAGGTTGTAAACCACAAGCAATTGAATCCAAAATCCATATATGGGGAACAACCTGACACCCGACTTCTTGAGCTAAATCCTCTGCTTCATCTAACACTCGGCATTTCAAGGCAGTTTCATCTTCAAACCCAGGATTATATGAAAAGTCAGCATTGTAAACAACCAAAGTAACTTCATTCACATTTGCTTTTGTATCTTCTTCATGACTTGATAGTAATAACCGATCCCGGGTCTCGATAACCGTGCCTCCGGCAGTTGTAACCAAGTTTAGAAGATCAGCTTTATAAGTCGACAAAAAGTCCCCAATGAAGTAGAAATTCAAGTTGTTGAAAAGCTTTGGAGCCTGCAAAAACATAATGTTCAGTTCCTTGCACCAAAATCACATCAACGGATTAATACATGAAATAATTAAGCAATTATCCACTAATTTATTATCGATCTTACATTATTTTGAACTCTTAATCTCCCTTCTTTAGGGCCTCCATAAGAACCATGGTTGTCAAGAAGAACTTCATACGGTTCTTCGTTCACAAGCTTTCTAGCTTCCATACAAGCTTTTACCCCTGAAAACAAACCAAATGCGTTCAAGACAAATCCTAAATCCAACGGCTAAAAAGATTTATACAGAGTAACAAAAACCTTACATCCCATTGTAAGAATCCATTTTCCATGCAAAATGGCCATTAACAGTTTATATGTTCTTGCGCCGGCACCTTTTGAATCTGTGGCGGCAATCACATGGGTGACATTATCTCTGAATATCGACACTACTGCACCACTGCTGCTTGCAAAATCAACGAGATCAAACTGCATTTTAATGTTATTGATTATTAAAGAATCTTTAATAAAGATGAATGAAAACATATATAATTCTTAATAAGACAGTTTTCTGGAACAAAGAAACAAACTCAAACATATGAACAAGGTTTAAAAGTACGGAATCGTGCCTCGAGGCGTTTTCCCTTCGCCTCCCGAGGTGGAATTAAAAAATAAATATTAAAATTATATATCTTATAAAAAAAATAAAATACTAACCAATTTCATCATCAGATTCATCAAAAACACACATAAAACGACATGAAATACACAAAAAATCAAAACACACATCAAAATCCCCCAAGGTGCAGCTTTTCTTAGCGCCTCAGTCCTGTGAGGCGCACATACAAAAATAACCCCCTGAGGCGCGCCTCAGACTCGTTTTTTTGGATATTTCGCCTTGAGGCGCGCCTCGGGCGTATGCCTGAACCGTTTTTAAACCATGCATAGGAAAGATTCAAGTGCAATATCAACAAGACTGGCTTATATAGCCATGAGAAGTACAACGGAAACAAAGAAAAACTCAAACGAAAGACTACCAACCACCACAAACTTAGGACTGACTCACCGCTAACTTAAGACTCGTTCAAAAATATCAACTAACTCAAACGTGCAGCTAAACTCAGTCAATATGACCGTTATTTGACTCCAACAACATAATTGCTTTCATGCTGTCAACAAACTATAAGAGAATTGCCAAATTTCAGTAATAATTAGTTTTGTACACCAACCTTTTCATCTGAAGAAAGACCTGAACCACATAACACCAAATTCTTTCCATAACTCGACAATGTTTTGCTAGGATTCAGATGTTTAGATATTTTGCGATCAGAACGACAGAAATCACAAAACAAATTAGCTTTTCTTTTTCTAAATGAATAAAAGCTAATATAAACAAAATATAATATATATATTTGACAGATGATACCCTTTCTCAGTGTCTTTCTTCCCAGGTTTTGCCTTCTCTTCACTTGGAAACTTTTCAGATGCATGCTCTGGGCACAGCAACAAAAAGTCATCCTAACATTGGTACAAATAAAAAAAAAACAATGAGCATAATTATAACGGACAATTTCATATATACCCCTACAAAGTTTGAAAATGTCAAATATATCCATGTGAAACTGGATATATCATATAGCCCTTCAAAATAGTTAAAATATCAAATATACCCAATTCATTGAGTACAATTTAATAAAGGACCATTTTACCCTTATTCCTCTAAAACTTTAAAATTTCATATATGCACATCTTCAACTTCAATTTTTTAGAGTCCAAAACCTTTTACTCATTTTTAACTTATAATATATTTTTTTACTAAAAATTTTCTAAAAAAATTATATTAAGGTTTCTTGCTTTCTTTTATAACTTACATACATGATTAATGCAATAATGCATGGGTTCAATTAACAATGGGTTTGACTAACATATTTTTATTCACTAACAGGTTTATGAATGTGATAATGCATATAAGGCTACAAGGTATGGGGCGTCATCTCCATGCCACCTCAGCCAAAAAAGATCAGCAGCGCCCCGCATAACCATACCGCGGGCGCATTAAGGGGGTGCTATTGAAGGGTTGTGGTTGCAATGGCGAGCAATAGCAAAACACCGACTTAATCAATCGGGTACGTGATATTTAGTGATTTGGGTCGAATTTGTCGGGCACGCACTAATTTTTCGATCCGTATCGCGAACCCATGGCGTTCGTGTCGCTTTTGTACCTGATTCCAGTACGTGCGATCCGATTCGCGAAACACAGGGGTGCAGCGAATCCTGTGACTATGCCATTAACACCAGACTTGCTTACAGGTGTATCAGATTTCCAAATAAAAACCAGAATTAGGGTTAAAAATTCATTAATTGGTAGAAATTTGTCAAGTTTGGGAGGGTATATATGATATTAACAGCAGATACCCAAACAGTGCAGAAATGGTTACTTACATCCCATCTGCAACCAGGAATGTCATATGCACAAGGCACGTGGTAAGTTTTTTTGCACGACACCGTATAGCAGCCAAGACCAGCTCCTTTTTTACCACAACTGCTGCATTTTAGATCGTTTGCCCTTATGATTTCTGATTCTAGGTTCTTGATAAATCCATTCTTAAAATAAATCTTAGGAGTCCTGCAAATATAAAAAATTACTTCTAGTGTTCCCACACCAAAGAGTTTTATGGGAGTCTGTCTATCTATTAACTATAGTCAAAAGCATACCAGCTTACGCATGTTAAATGAACATGTATAACGTTGGAGAAATTATCCACATTTCCTGTTACTTCCTTCCCTTGAGCATACGCCACAAACGGTCCACTCCCCTAAACAATTAACAAAACAAACAAGGTAATCTACACACGCATTCTTCAACAAACACATCATTTACGAAATACATGAAAGTTCGGTTTTGAAACACACCTCTGTCTGCTTAGATGAATGGCAGAAGGCACAACGACGCTGCTCCGAAACAACAGATGTCTGCCCACCAGAAGAACCCAAACCATTGGTTTGTGGGTGGCTATTTGTTTCCATTTTAGCATCATTCCGTTTATTGATCGTTTTCTTTTGCCTTTTTCGGTCAATGGTTTGACGTTTGACGCCCGAATCAGCATGTCTCTTTGGTGCTGAACTCTGGAAACAATAACCAGGCTTGCTATAGCATTATGAAACATTTCAAACCAAGTTTTATGACTTGCAGAAAAAAATAATAATAAATAACAAAATATAAACAACCACACATTACACATATACATACTAATATTTGCTCCAAACTACTCATGCGAACTAAAATGTAACCGCATTAAACAAAATAAATAAATAAATAAATATGTAGCCATATTAAACAAAATAAATAAATATATAAATAATGTTAGAGGAAACAGAGTAGTGAGATACATAACTACATCACAAGGGGATGGATAATCAGAAACATCAATACTTGTTAAAGCGTTTCTTACCTTATCGGTAGCCATTGAAGTATTAAAGACGACGATCCAACACGAAATCGTAATGCGCTTCGTTTAGGGATTCATCGTGTTCTCGAATCGGGTTTTCATTTTGGTAAATGCTGCTAACGGTATCAAACTCAGTAACTGTGTTTTCGTAGTATTATTAGACAGATATCCGTATAATTTGGTTTTAATAGGGTTCTGCTTTTCGTATCTATACTTCACCATGGGCTTAGCCTGAAATACAAAGTTTGTTTAAAATACAAAGTTTGTTTAGACTCGTGACTAAATGAACCCAAATAAAATTTTAGTTTTTTTACATATAATATAATAATAATGATAACATTAGTGAGCCGAGCTCGAGTCGAGCTTCGGCTCGTCTAAGCGATGTTAAAGCGAGCTCGAGCCGAGCTTTTAGCTTGTTTAAGATTGTTTTCAAAATAGCTTGAGCCGAGCTCGTGCTCAAAGAAGTAGGTGTAACGTTCTGTATTTTTGTACTTTTCTATATTTGGAAACTTGTATTCGTATTTCATTTCTAATATTGTAATCCGAGACTTCGATCATAATGGGAATTCGTATTTATATCAATCGTGTTAAAATCATACTTTGTTATATACAATCAATCATCAAATACGTGTTTACATGCAAAACCAAGACTTATTATACATTGGCATTATCAATCATACATACATGATACTCATTACATACTTAAATGTGTGTCCCATACTTAAAAAATGTGCTAAAATGGAAGTTTATTGCATAAAACAACATAACCAAACAAGTATAGGGGCCAAACTTGTACAAAAGTCAGCAATAAGATGTCTCTTGCATTGGATTTTTTTAGCAACTATGGTTATTGCAGATGTAAATAATCTTAGAGGTGATCAAATTACCATCTAAACTTTATAAAACATGTGGTATAATGCATGATTAATCAAGCAAAAATATAAACTAATTCATGTCAATTCATCCGCAACCAATATACAACCCAAAGCTATGTAGCTTGCTTATAATGCGCAACAATCAGCTACGCATACAACCCAAAAACATGTATGCAAGTTAGCGTTTAAACCATGAGCCTATTAGATATAGTTAGTGCCTTGGTATAGAAGGTTGTAAACCACAAGCAATTGAGTCCAAAATCCATATATGGGGAACAACCTGACACCCGACTTCTTGAGCTAAATCCTCTGCTTCATCTAACACTCGGCATTTCAAGGCAGTTGCATCTTCAAACCCAGGATTATATGAAAAGTCAGCATTGTAAACAACCAAAGTAACTTCATTCACATTTGCTTTTGTATCTTCTTCATGACTTGATAGTAATAACTGATCCCGGGTCTCAATAACTGTGCCTCCGGCAGTTGTAACCAAGTTTAGAAGATCAGCTTTATAAGTCGGCAAAAAGTCCCCAATGAAGTAAAAACTCAAGTTGTTGAAAAGCCTTGGGGCCTGCAAAGACATAATATTCAATTCTTTGCACCAAAATCACATCAGCATATCTATACATGAAATAATTAAGCTTTGATCTTACATTGTTTTGAAGTCTTAATCTCCCTTCTTTAGGGCCACCACAAGAACCATGGTTGTCAAGAAGAACTTCATATGGTTCTTCTTTCACCAAATGTCCAGCTTCCATACAAGCTTTTATCCCTGAAAACAAACCAAACGTGTTCAATAAAATCCCAAATCCAACATCAATTACCAGAGCTAAAAGATTTATACAGTGAAACGAAACGAAACCTTACATTCCATTGTAAGAATCCATTTTCCATGCAAAATGGCCATTAAGATTTTATATGTTCTTGTGCATGCACCTTTTGAATCTGTGGCAGCAATCACATGGGTGACATTATTTTTGTATATCGACACTATTGCACCACTGGTACTTGCAAAATCAACGAGATCAAACTGCATTTTAATGTTACTGATTATTAGTAAACAAACTATGAGAGAATTGCCAAATTTCAGTAATAAAAAGTTTTGTACACCAACCTTTTCATCCGAAGAAAGACCTGAACCACATAGCACCAAATCCTTTCCATAATTCAACAATATTTTGCTAGGATTCAGATGTCTAGATATTCTGCGATCAGAATGACAGAAATCACAAAATAAATTAGCATTTCTTTTTCTAAATGAATAAAAGCTAATATAAACAGAATATAAAATATATTTGATAAACAAAATATAATATATATTTGACAGATGATACCCTTTCTCAGTGTCTTTCTTCCCAGACTTTGCCTTCTCTTCACTTGGAAACTTGCTAGATGCATGCTTTGGACACAGCAACAAAAAGTCATCCTAACATTGGTACAAATAAAAAAAACAATGAGCATAATTATAACGGACAATTTCATATATACCCCTACATAGTTTGAAAATATCAAATATACCCAAGCGAAACTGGAAATATCATATATGCCCTTACAAAATAGTTAAAATATCAAAGATACTCAATTCATTGAATACCTATGTAGCACGGGGACTCCATTTATGTGGCCGTACCCGTATCGGGTACTTGTCGGGGACGGAAACACCATGGGTACTCGCCGGGGACGTTTCCTAAATGTTTCCAATGTCGGGGACGTATCTGGTAGAAGTATCCAGCCCGTTTCCATTTAATTTTAGGGTTCTAACCCTTTCAAATTCAACAACCGACCATTAAATAAATAGACCTATCATATTTGGCTTCTCTAATCTCTAAACTCTCAAGTCTCATCATCTCTAATTCTCTATCGATTGCCGATCTCTCACTAGATGAACCGGAATTTGAAAGTGATTTGATTATTGATAATTTATTACCTTTGGAAGATGTAATATTTTTGGAATTTGTGTAATATATTTTTATTTTTTTATATTTTTTATTGCCGTACCCGTATCTTGAAATTTTGAGTTTTGCCGTTCCTCGTTCCCGTATCGTCCCCGTACCCCGATCCCGTACCCGTTCCAGTGCTACTTAGTTGAATACAATTTAATAAAGGACCATTTTACCCTTTTACTTGTTTTTAACTTAATATATTCTTTTACTCATAAACAATATTTTTCTAAAAATATTATATTTAAGTTTCTTGCTTTCTTGTATAACTTACATACATGATGAATGCAATAATACATGGGTTCAATTAACACGGGTTCGACTAACATAATGTTTTTCACTAACAGGTTTATGAATGCGATAATGCATATAACTATGTTAAACTAATATGTGAAGCTGGGTAGTATTTACAAGGATGACAAACAAATTAAAGAATAAACTAATTTATTATATTTAAAGCTAGGTCCCTGGTTCCAATTTACAAATGCGATAAACAAATTAATTTTCAAAGGATGACGGTCAAACCTAGAAAACTAACTAATTTTCAAAGTATTGGGCTGGACATTAACACCAGACTTGCTTACAGGTGTATCAGATTTCCATATAAAAACCAGAATTAGGGTTAGAACAAACTGAATGGAGAGGGGTAGAATCGTCATTAATTAAAAATTCCTTAAAGATAGGTATATACGAAATTTTTAGTTTTGGTTGGGTATATAGAAATTTGTCAAGTTTGGGATGGTATATACGATACGATATTAATCCTAATTATAACAGCAGATACCCAAACTGTGCAGAAATGGTTACTTACATCCCATCTGCAATCAGGGATGTCATACGCACAAGGCACGTGGTAAGTTTTTTGGCATAACTTCCTACAGCAGCCAAGACCAGCTCCCTTTTTACCACAACTGCTGCATTTTAGCTTGTTTGCCCTTATGATCTCTGATTCTAAGTTCTTGATAAGACCATCTTTAAAATAAATCATAGGTGTCCTGCAAATATAAAATGTTACTTCTAGTGTTCTGTTGATGCATTGTGTATGTAGCTAGTGATTAGTGATAACGTATATCTTTAGGTCGTTGTGTAAACGTTTAAGTTTGTATTTGTTTGACTTTTGTGTAAGTTGACCAAAGTCAAACGACATCCTCCTGTCGTTTGACTTGGTCTGAATGTTCCAAACGAAATGTGTAGAACCAAACAATATTGGTAGTTGTTTGGCTTAGACAAACGACATGGAGTTGTAGCTTAGATGTTGATGTCGTTTTGCTTATACCAAGAAATCATTGTTGTTCAAGATCGAATTTGGGCCTACATGTTCCCACACCAGAGAGTTTTATGGGAGACTATCTATGTATCCTCTTACGATAGTCAAAAGCATACCAGCTTACGCATTTTAAATGAACATGTATAACGTTGGAGAAGTTATCCGCATTCCCCGTTACTTCTTTCCCTTGAGCATACGCCACAAACGGTCCACTCCCCTACACAATTAACAAAACAAACAAGGTAATCTACTCGCGCATTCTTCAACGAACACATCATTTACGAAATACAAGAAAGTTCGGTTGTAAACACACCTCTGTCTGCTTAGATGAATGGCAGAAGGCACAAGGACTCTGCTCCAAAACAACAGATGTCTGCCCACCAGAAGAACCCAAACCATTGGTCTGAGGGTGGCTATTTGTTTCCATTTTCGCATCATTCTGTTTACCGATCGTTTTCTTTTGCCTTTTTCCGTCAACGGTTTGACGTTTAACGCCGGAATCACCATGTCTCTTTGGTGAATTTCTTGCTGAACTCTGGAAACAATAACCATGCTTGTTACAGCATTATGAAACATTTCAAAGCAAGTTTTATGACATACAGAAACAAAAAAAAATATAATAATAAACAAATAACAAAATATAAACTGCCACACATGAGAGTAGGGCTGCAAACGAACCGAACGAACACGAACTGTTAGGAAATATATGTGTTCGTGAACACGTACCGAACGAGTTTTTATGTTCGTGTTCGTTTGTCAATTTTAGGCAACGAAGGAAAACGAACGTCGATGAACACAAATGGGCACAAATAAATGTTCATGAACACAAATGAAAACAAACGAACACAAACAAGCATTTGTCAACAAAGTATATAATACACCGACACTTATTAAATATTTTATCTGTCTGAATTTTGAAGTATTCAAACACAATCAAACATGTTACCGAACGTTCACGAACATAAACGAACGAACGAACGCGGTCTCTGTTATGTTCGTTCATTTAACTAAACGGACGAAATTTCTTGTTCGTGTTCGTTTGTTTAATAACGAATAAACACAAACGAACTTCCCGCCAAACGGTTCACCTGTGGTTCATTTACTAACATTTGCTCCAAATTACTCGTGCAAACTAAAATGTAGGCACATTAAAGAAAATAAATAAATATATAAATGATGTTAGAGGAAACAGAGTAGTGAGAGGATAATGACAAATGCATACATGAATGTTTTGTTAATGTTCACCCTAGAGAGAGTAGCAAATAACATTATTATTAGATTACTACCGGAACTGTAACATAAGCGTTTCTCACCGCCCTAGGGTTGCCACCATCGGTAGCCATTAAAGACGACGATCGAACTCGAACACGAAATCGGAATTTTGGGATTCAAGGCGTCATCGTGTTCTCCAATCGGGTTTTCATTTTGGTAAAATGCTGATGGAATAACATTTCTCGCAGTCGATCAAACTTGGTAACTGTATTTTCAGGCTAGAAGAAGAAGACAGATATCCGTATAATTTGCTTTTGATAGGGTTCTGCTACTAAATAATCATTGGGATCCCATAATCATTTCCTATCTTACTTTCTTACTTTACACCATGGGTATGGTGGGGCGGGAGTTTAGGACGTGGCACGACATGTGGCTTTGGTGAGCTTCGCTAGGCTGATCCATATTAAAGACGGTATGGTGGGGCGGGGGTTTGGGCGTGACCAGCCCAAACCTCCATATTTATATTTTTCATAAACAAATTTATATTTTTTAATAATGTTTTTTAAATAAAAACCGATTACATAAAAAAATTCCTAGTGCTTGGAATATTTTTTCTTTATCTCTTCTCTCGTCTCCAACATTAGTTCCAACTCTTCACCTGATAGGTGATCGATGGACTGGGCTAGAAATTTCATATCATCTCTTCTTTGTTTCAGGGCATCCTTAGCTTCTTTGCTCTTCTGAATTTCGGCCCTTTGTTGTTGGAATACGTTAAATGTATCTAGCTTGCATGCAATGTCTTCCAGCTGATCGCTGTATACTCCCCTACGCAAGCCCGAACTCCCAACTGAAGGCGACGGCGTACCCGATCTTGATTTTTGAGCGCGCCTTTTTGCGGCATCTCTTCCGTATTCTGGTCGGTTTGGCGAATCATCCACATCGTCCTCCAACTCTTGATCTCGTGCATCCGATTGGGCTTGGGACGATGTTGTCCTTGACCTTTTGGAAGACATGTTAGTTTCGCTACCACTGGAGATATTCGCCCACTTGGGATGGAACTTACAAATGTCACAACAATGCATGACACGGAAGTCGCTCCCCACATTCGATTTGTATGTAACCAATGCATTTGTAACAAAGTCGGCTTCGGTTTCACTACTTTTTGGGTTTTGCTTTGCCTTATGTAAATAACCACTAAATTTGGTGAGTTGCCCGCTTATCTCGGTCCACTTCGAGGATAAGCTATCATTTTCACGATAAAGCTCCCTTTCCATTTCTTCGTGGAATGCTTTACTGACCGCGTCCCACAAACAGTTTCTATGTTGAGAATTTCCTATTTTAATAAAAACAACATTTAATATATTATAAAGTTATATAATAAAAAACATAAATATTAAAATAAGGGCTACAAAATTTTTAAAAATACCTAAAATTGGATGTAGAGATTTCTGAACCTAAGCCCTCGCCAATGCAACTTCTTCTTTAAGGACCCATCTTTGTTGTTTTCGTTTGGCGTTTTCAAGTGCTTTCTCGGCCTCGGTTTTTTTCTTGTGAATTCTCTTCTTGATGGGTTTGGATGCGGAAGAACCATCGATGGGGGGTTGAGTTTTGGGGACGGTTTCGGTTTGGGAAAGGTTGATGGGCGTTTGTGGAATCGGGCTAGGTATAGAATCGTCGGTGTGAGGGAAGTTAGTATACAAACGATTCGAGATAAACGATGTGTAACCAGCCATATCCGGCATAATGGAGTGTATTAAAAAGGGAGCAATTGGACGATTGGATGGTGGGCTAGGTGTTTCTTGGTATGCCCACGGATTGTTCGGGTCAAAACCACGATTACGAGGATTCATTTTTCGTATTGTGGTTGGATGAGAATTTTTTTTAAAAATAAGATAGAGATGATTATAGAAGAAGTGGAGTAGTTGTGGTAAAAAAATGAATAGAAGTGTGAATATTTATAGTGAAAAAATAATTTTTTTTAAACACATAGCCGTTGGCCAACGGCTAGCCCAAACGGCTACTTGTCTTGGCCAATGAGATCCCGCCATGTCATCTTGATAGCCCCGCCCAACGTCCGGGCTGAAACCCCCGCCCAAGGGGCCACGCTGAAACCCAAGCCCACTCGGGGTGGTGACTTGGGCGTTTCTACCCAACCCACGCCCAATACCCCATAGTCTTAGGTAATTTGTACTCACTCTTTTTGGGCGTTATGCAACACGTGTTGCGTCACGTCATAGAGGGGCTTTAGGAGATGTTATATCACTAGAATCCGTAGTCATAAAACCCATACCTCATCATTACTCAATTAATTAATTTTCAATTTTTTTAATTAATTTCTAACTTTATAAAATTAAAAACCATTTCATTAAATAAAAAAAAACATTACAATAAAATAAAAAAGAAGTCATATCTTCTCGCGTCCATTCTTTGAGGTGAACCATAAATATCCTCTCGTGTCTATTCTTTGCTTAAAGAAGTCATACTTAGCTTCCAAATCATTATTAATGCGCAAAAATAACATTTGGCTCATCCGAAATCGCCGTCTAAAAACATTGGGTCCGTGAACCGGTGTGGGATTAAAATAGTCTTTCATCAATCGCTCGTTCACGGCATCACGATCTCGTAAGATAAAGACGCACCTCAAAATGGGGCGTGGAGGAGAACGCTGAACGTGTTCCATTGCTTGTATCGTAAGAGTACATGCACTCGTAACCGCTTCTTCCTCCTCTGCGATTTCTTCGGGTGAAAAAAATCTTCGGTAAATATCGGTGAACGAATCTTCCAATGGGGAACCCATTATGTTTTTAGAAGAAAATGGGAGTAATTTCTAAATTTTTCTAAAAAAAAGGTAGAGAAGAGGGGATGAGAGTGTTATGAATTAAAAAAAAAATAGGAGATATGGGTAGTATTTATAGATATTAAAAAAGAATTAATTTTTTTTTTAATTTTCTAACCGTTGTAACGGTCCTTTTTTTTAATTCTTCTTCCTCTCACGCCGCGATACCCATAGCAGCTTCATCAAAAATCACCCCCATAGAGCCCCCTGTTTCGGTGTTGGGCGGTGCTATGGGGTGCCATGGCCCTCTTCCCTGTTATAAAACGCCCCATTACACATGATCTTACAAACTATTCATTTCATCTCTCTATTCTTACTTAACACTAGTGGGAGTTTTACGCGTTTCGCTGCAGGTTTCCAATCATTAGTCGTCCGGTTCATTGCACTAAATTGATGTTAAGAAAAAGAAATTGATAAAGGTTAAAATAACAAATAAAAATGTGTTTAATATTAAAAGTATATATAATAAACTATTATACTATTAAAATAATAGAATATTAATAAAGCTATATATTATTATAAAAAAATCAATAAAAAAATAAAAGGATAATCGACGTCATTTTATAAATAAGATATCATACGATATTGGTACTGATGTTGTTCGAATGGTATCAAAAAATTGTTAGTCCCTGTTTGTTTTAATTGTAACAAAGAGGGGTTCTATGTGACGCATTGAGCATGAAAATCAAATCAATTGATAGTTTTTTAATGTTTAACTAATATTGATATTGAGTCAAAATTTATCCTCTAATTAGAATAATACAAACACTTGACATGACAAATAAACCAGACATACTCTAAACCTAACCTGTCATTCTATAACAAACTAAAATCGAATAAAGACTCTGGATAAAAGTGTTTTAAAAACAAATATGAAAACCCAAAATCTAAAGCTCAAGAATAACTCTAGAGGTCTATAAACGTTCTTTTGAAATTACATGTAGTTTTTTAACTACATACCTGGGGATTTTCATTGACTTCGTATAATATTTTAATCATAAATCTTCATTTTGTATCATATAAGTGTTTATAAAACAAGTTTGAGATTTCACAAATACAATCTTTAGAGATGGCCAATAGTCCGATAGTTGATCTCGTATGAGATTACAAAGGGTGTGAATAAGAGGAGTTAACAATTAAGGTTAAAACACAAAGAGTGAAAATGCTCAAACTTTTAGTTCAAAATCCACAATGAACCACATGTAAGGGATCATATGCGTTATTTAGACGATTTAAAATCCTTAGATAATTTTCAAGGTAGGTCCGTTCTAGAAAGAAAAAAACAAAAGAAACATTTGTTACATATATGTGTGTGATCTGTCAATTGATGGTGGTTATGAGAGTGATTAAAACGTGTTTCTATCATCTCCGGACGATTAGAAGTGAGAATCCACCTTTACGTAACTTCTTCCCATTTTCAGAAAGTTTTGAAAATAGATGATTTTTTTGAAAGTTGACATATGTATGATATCAACTTAGAAACATCCTATTGTGATTACAACATTCGGGGTAGTTTTAATTTTGATTATATAACCTAACCAAGATTATGAGTATGCGAGTTATTAAGTTAACATGGTCGATGTTGATCAACATTGTAATTTGATGACAACTTGTGTTATAAACATCAATTATTGGTGAAAATTGATTGAAATGACAATAGTAAATTATTCGTATGAAAATCCAAGTTTAAATTACAAGAATTGTAATTTTAACAAGATTACAGGTTTTGTTAAACTCGGATTTTTAAATATATGGATGAGTATATAACATCTTTGACTTGTATTAGTTGACCGATTTAGTAAGATAAATAAAGTTAAAAATTTCGTTTCTATTATTTTTGTGTGTTGTATATACCTCATGTGAACCATACTAATTTTGATGACCCATTATATATTTTTCTCTCCAACTAAATCACCAGATAAGCATTCTCGGATGCCCTCAATTGAGCAAATGCATCCCTTTCTCCATAACGGTCAGAGTCAAATGCTTACCTGAGCCACCAAGCCACCAGTTTCGGGGAAACCCACCCGTCCGAAGGCCCACTGCGGTAAAACCCGGTTCGGCTCAGTTTCGAACTGGCGACCTCCAGAGATGCCTGGTTCTAAACTTCATTGCCACCACCAATGTCCTTAAAGTGATGCTAGTGGTCAGTGGGAGTTGAACTTAGGACCTCCTCAAAAAAAGAAACCAAATGACTAAGCACTAGACTAACTTGTCAAGACGGCCCACTCTATACTAAAAGTAAAAACACCAGATAGAAGCGAAAGGTTATTTTTATTATTAAAAAAATAAGATAAAGCCTAAGTTGGGTTTTAACGAGTATACATTCTTAATTGGGCCTTAAAAACGAAACAGTTTAGCCCAGTACTGATATTGGTAAAATTCAGCAACATTATGGTGGACGTAAATGTGTATTGGTATTTAAGATGCTCCTAAGACCATATATAGTGGGGCTTTTTTTTTAAATTAAATTCAAAAATAACACTCAAAAACGTTCGGAACCCATTACATGGGGCGTTTTTTTTGCGTTTTTTTTTGAAAAAAAATTGCTTCAGCGTTTTTTAAACCATGCCTTGCCCCCTTCTCCTTGTCCAATCATCTTTCATCTCCCTTTTGTTATCCAATAAGATTTTTAGGGGTTTTTTCTTTATTTTATTTAATGCCCAATAATGTCCCATCCCCACTACACCCATTTTAGAAAACGCCTAATAATGCCCCTTTGCTGACTGGACCGCCACATAGCGTAAAATGCCCTAAGATGGAGGCATTATCTTCCCCTTCCACTACTCATGGTCTAATAGCACAACACTTGAGGACGGTAGGCCCTTGTTTAATACCCAACCCAAGGGACATGGTGTACCAACGATTTGGATTTATATATTATCAAAAGTTGTTGAAATTTCAGTTCAGTTTTATATTTCAAATTATAAGTATTGTATTTTATTGGGTAAATTACATTTTTCGTCCTTTATTTTTGTAGCAGGTTGTAATGGATAACCTTTAATTTCAATAATTACAGTCACAATCATTTATTTGGAAAACCTGTTGCATGTTTTGACCTTTACCCCAAATCATGTTAGAAATTTAAGTTAACTCTTATCATGTGCTTAGCACGTGAGGGCATTTATGTCCTTTTACCCTTTATTCCTCCCACCTTATAAACCCCTCTTTCACTTTCCTTCCGAAATTAGGGTTCCAAACTTCAAACCTTCTATCCAAGCCCCACCACTACCACCACTGTATCCACCACCACAAATCGACCTACCACCGTCACAGGCGCTGCTGTACAGACGTGGTGGTTGCAGTTTCGAACTTGTGGTTGCACCGAAAGAAATCTGTGTATGTGATTGTGGGTGGGACCTACTCGACTGTTGTTGGGATTGGTGAAGGTTCTTGAGGGAAGATGTGGTTGTTGCTGAAGCAAGATAAGATGGAACTTGAGCGGTGGTTGGACCTCTCGCTGGGTTTCTCCACTGAGGAGATTGAATCGGCGAGCTACTGGTGTTACTAGTTTGGAGTTGAAAAGCTGAGACAGAGTTTGGGAACTTGGCAGCCATTAAAGAAGATGAAGTTATTAAATGCTCTGGATATGCACTTTCATTGCTTGACGGTTGATTCTTACCTCGAGCAATATTCATGTCACACCCCGACCGATGGCGGAATGATCGGGGCGCGACACTGAGCGAAACCGATTGTCCATGAGTATTCATAACAACTATTAATTACCAAATATTTAAACGTCATGTCCCATACCATAACATATCCAAATAAAACAGTTATTACAAATAATTTTCTAAAAAAACAAACACTGTTCCGACCACTCAGATTTTATTAGATTTGTTTCTAGACTCCATCCTAGCTTGATTCCAGTAAATAACAAGCAAGCATCCTAAACACACCTGTCACATACGTTAAAATAGAGGTCAATACACGTAGTGTAAAGCTGAGCATACAAGTTTAATTGTCACACCCCGATTTTTACACGCTTCACCGGTGGGCCCGGTGGGGGATTATCGTGACGTAGTTGGTAACATTACGGTCAAACAACACAATATTTAAATGCACAACGGAAGCAAAAGATATATATATTTCAACCGAATAATATTGTAATATCATGTATCACAAACAGTCGAAAATAATCCACAGGGGGATCAAAAATAAATAGGAAATATTGTTCAACAGTTTGACATCCAAGCTTGCGAGACTTATTGAGGACGCTAGGAGAAAGCCAGCCTAGTTCGCTTAGTACCTGCACTTAACCTTTTTGAGAAAATACGTCAGTTTACACTGGTAAATACATTCAACCGACTCAGTTTGAAAAGTTTAATAAAATTGATTTGAATGCACGTGGCACAAACTTTTATAACTTGGGATAATTATTTGAATATAATACTTGTAAACGAATTACATGTTCCTTATACGTTCAGTAGCCCGTTCCGTAGACCGGGTTAAAGATCAATAGACACACCACATTATTTATTCATTTATGCACCGACGGGTGTATGCCTACACCCCGTGCTCAGGTCGTGGCCATCTCGTAAGATGATGCCAAGGATATCCGGGACATGGTCATTAACCCCCCAAAGGCTTTAAGCAAACAAAACATTTCAAAACAGAGCATATCAATGATTTAACCACTAATCGATTAAAGATTCAATGCTGGACCAAACGGTATTTTATATACCGTACCCCAAGCCCGTATAAGGGAAAATAAGTTAAAAGTATTTACCTTTGCAAAGTATAATTCACAAACAGCAAGTGCGTGTAGCTTTTACCGGGTCTCCTATTCTGGAACGAAGGTTTATAATAACCTATTAGAATCCTAACGGGTCTTTAATTAAGCCTAAACTTAGACCGGTTAGTTTTAACGAAAGATACGGTTCGAACGCACGATTAGGCGAAGACCGGAATAGAATGTGTTTTAGCCCCGACAAGTTTAAAGACTTGTATAATGTGGGTGAACTAAACACCTTCTGGATTTTGAGATAAAAACGATAAGGTTTGACCCGTTTTGGCTAATTTATGTAAACTAGTTACATAAACCGAACCGAACGCGCAGAAAGCGTAACGGGTAACCATGAGAGCCATTTACAGGTTTCCTAAGTTAATATGCCCTAAATATGTTGTGATATCAGTAGGATACCTTCCATTATGCCCAAAACGAGTTTAATCACAATATAAGCCCCGTAGGGGTATTTTGGTCATTTTAAATATTATAAAAGAGATTATTTATAATTCTGATGTTCGGGTCTGAAGTAATCAGTAAAAACCACTTACTTTAACAAGTTATATCAGTAGGTAATGAGCCTTACATGACAAAATGGTTTTAAACTCAAACTATGCGTTTAATACACGTAAAAAGCCATTTTAAGCGATTTCTGGGTTAAACAGGAAATCTGAGTTTTCTGATCAGGTTACATAGTTCAAAATACTTTATTTATTATATAAAATCAGTAGCAATTGGATTTGTGTCAAAATACTATGTAGAACTCATTTTATGTCCGAAAAGGGTATAATCGGTATTTACCGAATCAATGCCATAACCTTAGGTTATGAGCAGGTTAAAAATAATTAAAAATCTTTAAAAATCTCAAAATATTATATTACATCAGTGTGTAAAAGGTTTGGTGTCGAAATTTGGTTTTAGATAGGCTTTATGCTAAGTGCGCCGTTTAATTAACAAAGGCTTCTTAATTGCGCTATTTAGCATAACTCCTATTCTGGACCTCGAACCATTATGAAATTTTAGGGGCATGTTTCTAAATCAGTAAAAAGATTTTTGCTCTCTCACATTCCCAAAATTCTCGTTATATGATCAAAAGGGCATTATGGTCAACTTTTAAGCATTTAATGGAAATGTGCAAACGACTCGGACAATCAACGAACCAGTCACAGAGGGTTACACTATCATGTAACCTGGTCCTAAGGAAGTCCTAAGGCATTTCTAAACTCTACTAAAACGGGTCAGAATTGAAGTCAAAGCAAAAGTCAAAGCAAAAGTCAAAGTTTTGCGACTTTCGGTTCCGAACCGGGTCTAAACAGAAAATTGTCGGATCAAACAAGCTTAGACCAGTTCTTATACTTATTACCAAGTTATATGAGTGATAAAATAGGTTACATGCCTTCTACATTGCTAATTACATGTTAATTCAAAAATTAAGCTTCTGTTGACTTTTTCTAAACAACTTTGACCCGACATTTAATCTAGTTAGAGTGGGAACCAGGGGGTGCCCTTTTAAGGGTTTAATGCCCACATGATTACCAACTTATAACTACCTTTGATTCGACTAATCACTGGACAATTAATGATTAATCGTTAAGTCAACCGTTAATTACGACGGTTTGACTTTTAAGCTAAAACTAAGTAAAAACTCAACTAAGAAAGGTTAAGCATACTTACCCAAGTCTAATGCACGATTAGGAAGGCTTAGGGAAGACACTTGTGCTCCAGAAAGCTCCACAAATGCAGAAGGAAGGAATGAACACAATGTTGCAACAATGTGGCTTTATATAGTGTTTTAAACACCTTAGATCTTTGCCAAACAAGTCTACTACTGATCATGGATCATCCACAAGTGTCCCTAAGGCCTAAAAGCAAGTAGGGGTCGCCCATGCTGGTGAAAAGATCATTCTAAGTCGGTTACAAGGCTGAACAGTGCTGCTGACACACATTTCTGTATCTGGGCGTCTCACGCGGCCCGCGTAAGACCTTAACAAGGTATACGCGGCCCGCCTGAATCTTCCTGACAGATTTCAAATCTTTTACATTATTGCAGGTTGGCTCTTGGCTCTTCGGAAGGGTATTTCTTGCATTATGAGCCCTTCTTATTTATGTACAAGGGCCTCGAAACATTTACCCATCGTGTTAAGCCCTTGGTCACTTTATTATTACCCGAAAAGTCAAAACTTTTAACGTTTACGCTTTAACCCCTTTTAAACGAATTTGATCATAATCTTCTCATATGGCACCGAAACTTTATAAAACTTTTATTGTGCATTCTAGTGAGCATAATTTACCATTACAAAGCTTCGGGTTTGCTAAAAGGTCACTCAGAGGTATAACTTAAACATGTTGACACATTTAACCCCTGTAGTTTGTAATCTCTCACTTTCTTCCACATTTAGTTCCGTATGATCCATGATTTATTCGTTTGAAGGTATGAGCATCATGTAGGGTTAATGTAAAGTATATTTATCCCTTGTTGACATTTTGAACCCTTGAATTCACATACTTTCTATGTTTGTCAACTTTAGTCCCTCTAGAGTATTCTTTCTCACGTTCTGGCTTATGACACGTGTCAATACATTATAGGACGTAAATTTTCGAGGTGTTACATTAATAGTATAATTGATAGCGAAAATCATTTACGCATAACCAGCATCTAACATGTAGCAATGTGAAAGCTAGTAGGTTATCGACAATGAAATATGCACAGACGTGACTGCGAGTTGTAGAATGCGCAACACATATCCCCACTGGGACACGTGAAGTAAAGCCCTTAACAACCCCTGTCCACGACAGGTGTTGAGTCCAAACTATAGTACTATCGTTGCTAAGGTGTCAGGAAACAATCACTGTGTAAACATAACATACAAGCATTCATCGAATAACACGTAGCATGCAATAACGGTCAGCGTATAAATAGTGTTTGCGTTATGTGTCGATTGTGTTTTGAATAGGTAACATATGTAACACCCAAAAGTGCATAAATCAAAAAGGGTTCGAGTATACTCACAGATAGAGTTTAAGTAAATAAACACTCTCTTGGATTGAAGGGAGCGCAAAGAGATTAGCCTGAACAGTTAACGATAACATAAGCGAAGAACGGCGCATTAAACAATGCAAGGAGTGAACCAAGTGACGAATGGTCATCCGATCGGATGACAATCCGAACAGATGGTCATTCGATCGGATGTCTACCCGTTCGGATGGTCATCTGTTCGGATGGCCATTCGGTCGGACTGACATTCGTTTGGGATGGATGTGTTTGTGTATGATGGCTTTGAAGTTTTCGTTGTAGCATTTTAAAAGCAGAGAAGTATCTCTACCTTTCAGATTGTCGATCGAACGGTCATTCAATCGGAAGGCGATCCGATCGGTGAGACATTTATAGTGAGAACAAGTTCACAGCAGGATGGTTATTTGATCGGATGGTCTTCTGATCGGATGGCAATCCGTTAGAAACCGATGATCTTTGAAATTATATGAAAATGTTAAGTGTCGAAGTCTAGGTGCAATCCAATCGGATTGCCGTTCGATCGGGTGGCAATCCGATCGGACGGCAATCCGTCCCCCAATCTGATCGTTTTGCAAACTTGAAATTTGTTAAGTTTTGAAAGTTTTGCGGTTTGATTGAGACGGTATGACAACGTGTTAAGCAACGGAACCTCGTCATGTCCAAGTCGTCCGATCGAAGTGGGAATCACCCCAGTCCGTTCAGCTAACCGTTCATGGCGGTTGTTCATGTTCAACCCGAAATCGGTTGTCTCTTTGACAGGAAATTAGATCTCAAACCGACACGTCACTAGAGAAGAGTAGAAGGCCTGAATGAGCTCCGATTCTTTCGGTTTTTGAGTGCATTGAGTGTAAAAGAGTTGAAAGAAAGTTGGAAAAGCATCTTTCAATCCTTTTAACTTTGAAAACGTTTAGATCTATGCGAAAACAATGTTCAATCATGTTCCTGCAGATCTGAGTTGTTCTTGGTGGAATGAAGCCAAATCTTGAAGTTCATAAGAACTCCATGATGACATCATCCTAGAACACCTCAAATCCGCTGATTTCACGGTTAAAAGTTAAGATTTAAAGGTGAAAATGATGAAGGAGTGTGTTTAGATCATAGAAGTACAAGATTTGAGGAAGAAACTTACAACAATCGTGAGAAATCGAAGGAAAAGTGGGCTGGAGGAGCTGGTCGAACGAGAGAGCTGTCACATCACTGATTGTGATGTGACAGGGGGTATATATAGGTTGCCAAAAGAGGAAAGTGGCGCAGGTGTGCGGATCGGATGGCAAACTGATCGGATGGCCATCCGATCGATTGGCTCCGGCGAGTTGCGTTTCGATGTTTCGATTTGTGCGTTGAGTTTTGTGATGCGTTGTGAGTAAGCAATGCGATAGGTTTGATTAATAATTCCCACAAATACTATATCTAACATACAATCATCATAAATAACTTGCGTTTAGCGTTTACGATTAGATTGCGTTGCGATAGAGTTGCGATTGCGTTTTCGAATAATCACCACAAAACATAAATAAACCTGCACAAGTAACATATAAATAGCACACACACGTAAAACAATATCCAGAATGCATAATTCAAGTTGCAAATGCGAATGCGATTGTAATGCGATTAGCGATAAAGCGATAAACATCGATTAAACCTCGATTATTAATAGATACTCCACATAATACAACTTGTTGGTGCATTTATGTCTATCGCCTCCGTCAATTCCGTCCGTAGCTGAAACTGAAGAAATCCATGCTTTATATTGTAAAATATAGGAGAAAAAGCAAGGTGGCATAATTGTAATTTCATTAAACTTAGCTTAGAAGCCTTGCCTATATATAGGAGGTATAAGGCTTTAGTTTAGAACTTTTGAGACTTTTGCCATTTGCTACATTTGAGGAGATAGGAGCTAGAGAGAGAAAGTAGAGAGAGAAAGGCAAAAGGTGATTCACGTTTCTTGTACGTTTTCAGATCTATCAAAGAATCACAGTTATAATTACGTCTCGTGTGTTCGGTCACGTTCGTGTACGGATTCCGCACGTCACACGTTAGGTTTGCAATCGTTTCGGAGTCAAAACCGGTCCTAACAAGTGGTATCAGAGTAGGAGCTTGATTGCACGGATCAAACACACTGAATCGTTCGAGATTTCATCAAATTCAGATCCGATTTCATTCAGATTTGTCAAAATTTCTTCACTTTTTCATCTATTCACGTTTTTAACTGAAATTCGCAAAATTAAACTACTTTTTACAGTTAAAAATTGCTGAGTTTTTGATATGTTGTGCGAAAGTACCTGATCTACAAACCTACAAATTTTCAGGTCAAAATTCCAAGCCGTTTGGGAGAAATCTGAGATTTTCTGGCCGACTTAGCTGAAGTGTTCGTCATGGTTGTTCATGCATGTTGTCCGATCGAACAACATTAGTTGTTACTTGATCGAACAAGCTGTTCGATCGAACAGCCTGTCCATTTCACTGCACCACACATTATTAAGTTGTTGGCTTGTTGACTATTGACTGATCGAACAAGCTGTTCGATCGAACAGCCTGTTCGTTTCACTGCAATTCTGCCATACATTTAAAGAGTTGACTTGTCAACCTCAACCGATCGGACAACAAATCATTTCATAACACATCACTTTCTCAGGCCACTTAAGTCAACAAAATAATCAGCCATCATTAATATCATATATTGCTCATCACGTGATCAAAACCAACGGCCCAATAGTTCTTAATTGTTTCATTCAAGTCAACTTTGTCAGTCAAAGACATTTATTGTAGACGGTATGCGCATGTGATTCACATTACAGCTATCATCATATATCGATTGCATTCTTAACTCAACACATGATCTACTGAATTCATATCACGTGATTCTTAATTGCATTTGTTTGTCCACTAAGTTTTAGAGGTCCAATAGAAACAAAGATTGATTCGGTTTGCATGATCAGTTGTCAGTTCATTTAATGCTCAAGTGATACAATCAGTTTGCATGTGATAAAAGGGAATCGACCCAAGAATTCTTATGAACGGCCCAATGATACTGATTTTTCATTACTATAATGTCACCTGAAGTGTCAGCATATCGAGAATATATCAATTGTTTAAAGTCAAGATTTGCATGTGATGTGATAAGTGTTGTCAGCTTCGGCCAACGTATAATTTTTGTCGTGTAGTGACATTGAAACGGTCAGCATCATCACTTGATCGAACAAGCTGTTCGATCGATCAAGTTGTTCGTTTCATTATATCACTCTTTAAAAACAGTTGACTTTGTTGACTTGTCATTCAATCGGACAGCCTAACCGATCGGCCAGCCCAACCGATCGGCTAGCCTAACCGATCAGCCAACCCCATCCAGTATCTTGTCAGTGCATTTAATTAACCGATCGATCAAATTTATTTTTGTCATCTTGTGCAATTACTTGAAGTGCAAGCCGATCGAACAACACATTTGTCGTGTAGCGTCAGACGATCGGACAACCCACTCTATTCAAGACAAAACGCCAACCGATCGAACAGCACCCCTGACCGATCGAACAACATCCTGTCCAATCGACCAACATACTGTCCGATCGATCAACCTCCCTTCCGATTCAAGTTGTTTGATAAGTTTTTGAACTAATCGTTTGTTTGTTTGTTTGTAGGTGATTCAAGAAGAAAGCATCATGGCTGAAGAATTTTTCAATACGTTCTACAACGCGTTTACCTCGGATACAGTGGAAGGTTCTGAGGTTACACCCAAAGCGATAACAAAAACTATCAAAGACAACATTAACCATGACAACTTTTATGGAACCTATTCAAAACCTCCGAAGCTGAATAACATTGAGGATTATGTTTGGTGGAAGGAGAGGTTTATCAATTGGACGAAGGCATATGCACATGAGAGTTGGTTTTGTTTGAAGTTTGGTTATGATAGTCTAGTAAATGACAAAGGAGAAGAAATTCTGATCAAAGATTTTTCAGAGGAAGATAAAAAGAAGTTTTCATACGAACAGAAGATGATTGCCTTGATCCAGCAATCAGTTCAAGATGACATTTTTTCATTATTAATACATGATGGGTCATCGAAGTCTGTGTGGAAAGCTTTGAAAACGAAAGATAAGGGGGGTAAACAAATTCAGAAAAACAAAATCACGTTATTGAAAAAAGAATTTGATTTATTTGATAGTTTAAAAGGAGAGACAGTGAGGCAAATGATTGAAAGGTTTTGCCATTTAAAAATTGAACTTGAGAGATTTAAAATTGTGAAAACTAGAGAAGAAGTTGTTGATAAAGTAATTGAAGCGTTACCACGAGCTGATCAGTGGCAAACGTTTGTTTTTATCTTGAAAAATGATGCTTTATATGATACAATTTCTCTTGATATGTTGTTCGAAAAGATTGAGAGTCATGATCTGGAGCTACAAAAGCAAAACAAGATGAGTGGTTCATCACATCATCAGAATGTTGGTATATACTACAAAGGCAATGTACCTTCGGAGAAAGTTGTCAGTTCACCAAAGACAACATTCAGTGGTGAGAAGATGAAGGAACCACAAACAACCTCATCAAGTTATCATTCTGGATATCATTCATCTTCAAAATCAAGTTCTGATGAAGCAGAGGAGATTATGTGCAACATTGCTCTCAAATTGAAGAATTCTCCTGTAATGAGCATCAATGCAACAAAGCAGCAAATGAGTTTCCTTGCATCTGTTCTGGAATCATATGAAGGTCTGGTAGCTGGTAAAATTGGAAACTCAGAATTGACCAAAGAAGACTACGACCAGATTGATCCGGAAGAGATGGAGCTCATAGACATTCGTTGGTGTTTAGCAAGCTGCATTCGAAGAGCTCAGAGGTATATAGAGATTAATGGGAAACAGTCGTTAGGTGGTCCGTCAACAAAGCTTGGATTCGACAAATCTAAAGTGACCTGCTTCAGATGCAAGCAAAAGGGTCATTTCAAAAGAGAATGTAGAAATTCTGAAGTTGCTGAATCTGAGAGACCTTTCAACGATGATTATTACCGAAAGGCAATTTATCACCGAAGCAAAGAAGAGCCTAAAATGATTGAAGATAAATCCAAGTCCAGAGCTTATGCAGTAATTCATGACGATGAAGGTTTTGACTGGAGTCAGATTCTTCCAGATGAAGATCGTCCTGTAACAGCTCATGGCAGAAAAGCATCAAAAGCCCAACATCATGTTCTTGTTGCTGAAATTCATGAAGAAAACAAAGAAGAAAATGTTGCTGCTGAGGTCAAAGAGAAAACTCGAGAAGAGATTTTGAAAGAGAAGACTGAAAGAGAAAGATTCATTGTGGGGTGCAGAATGGAGAAAATGCAGGAAGAATATGAGAATGCTATTGCGAACAAAAGATGGGATAAGAAGCAGGAATGTTTTGTCAACAAACAAGGTGAACCAGTCGTTCCAAGAAGTGACATAGTTCATGATGATGTTCTTCTTGTAATTACTCGATCCGGTGAATATTATTCCAATGTTGCAAAAGACAAGACATATGTGAAAAGGCTGGATAAAATCATCAGGGATGCTATGACAACAAAACTGAGGAAGAGGAATGAAGAAAGAATGAAGAAGAACATTGAGAACCTGGTTGATGATTTGAAGAAAGCTGCTGAGGAGGTCAAGGTTGAAGAAAAAGTGAAAGATGGAGTTGAGAAAGCTAAAGAGAAGGTTATTGAGAAAGAAGCTGTTACTGAAGAACAACAAGTTGAAGAAGTCAAGAAGAAGAAGGAAAGTTCGATAGAAGTGAAGGTTGAAAGTTCAACAGATGTTGCTGGTAATGTTGTTGATGAGAAGTAGCAGAAAGAAGCTGATCAGACAAAAACCGAAGCAAACACCAAGGTGCCAATCACTGAGGTAAATTCTGATTCTAATATCTTGACTGAAACTGTTGAACAGTGCAAGAAATGCATAGAAACGTGCAGTGCTTGTACTGAAAAAGATGAAAAGATCAGAACAAGAGATCTTGATTTTGCAAAACTTGAAGAAGTTTTCAAAAACAAGTGCAAAGAAATGTTTGAAAATGAAAAGGTTTTAAAAGAAAACAATGAAACACTTTCAGCAAAATGTAAAAAGATAGAAAAAGAATATGAAGTTTTGAAAGAAAATGTTTCTAAAATGACAGAAGAATGTTCACAAAAAGAAAGCATTTGCCAAGAAATGAAAAAGGAATATGATTCAATAAAATTGGCATATCACATTACGAAAGAATCATTTGAAAAAGTAAAAAGTGAAATGAAACTTGCTCAATCAAGATTGAAATACTGTTCTGAAACATCAAAGGAACTAAAACGAATGTATGAAATAAAACAACAAGTTGTGAATTCTTATATTGAAGATGTTACTAAACTTAAGTGTAAGATTGCTGATTTAGATCAGGATAACAACAAATTAAAAAGTTATCACGCATCGTCATATGTGCTTGAACGTATTTTCAACATAAAACCGGATGGAAAAGATTCTGAGCAAAACACAAAAGGTATTGGCTCAGAGCTTCATCAAGTTCCACCACCGGAAAAGTTTGTGTTTTATGATGATGAAAAGGTCGAGAAAGCTTTCAACATGGTAGATCAATTTCCAGATAACATTGACGTAACCTATTCCAAATATGATGATTCTAGTGATTCAGAGGTGGTAGAAAAGGTCGTTGAAAGTGTGTTGAAAGAAGAGTCAGTTGATACAGGTAAATCTGAATCACAGGATGAAAATGAAGGTAATTTTCATGATGGATATCTGAAAAACACAAAATCCGAGAAAAAATTGAATGAATATTAAAAAGGATTGGTTTATACCATGATTGGATCGGACAAATTATTCTTAGATGTTGTATTCCCAATTCAGAATGTGATTTCAGAAAAAGATTGACAAAGTTTTCAAAATGGTTGAAATTGAAAAATCTGAAATTCCAAAGTTTGCTGGAAAGTGTCACAAAACTTTTTATAACAAACCTGGTTACAAGAAGAAAAACATGAAGGCTGGGTTGGGTTATAAGAAGAAACAAAGCTGGAATAAAAATGAAACTCCGAATTTTCAGGCAAAAATGAACTTTGTTCACGGAACAAGTTCAGAAGAAGAGAAAGAACTCCAATTTAGACAACAGTCTAATGAAGAGTTTCATGCTTAGAAAAAGCAACAACAACAGGTCAAAGATGTCTCAAAAAGAACATGCTTTAAATGTGATCAAAAAGGACATCTTGCTCGTAAGTGTCCAAATCTGAAACCTGTTGATGTTGAGACAAAAAAGAAGTCTGTTTATGTTGAGAAACAAAAGTCTGATGTTGTGAATCAGAAGTCAACCAAGTTTGATTCAAACCAAACTTGGAAGGCGAAAATGTCAAAGGCTGACCCACAACAAACATGGAAACCAGTGACACCCAGACTTAGAACAACACAAAGCTGGAAAACAACTGTTGATGCAACAAAACCAAACCAGTTTCGGAGACCAAAAGTTGTTGTTCATAGTCCAAATGTTCAAAAAGAGTCAAATTTTTATAAAAGAGGGACTCCTAAAGGTCAAACATGGAGTGTTAAGAAACAAATGACTTCGGTATATGATGCTAAGGTTGAAAAAGTCTTTGTTCAAAATGAAGCATATTGTGTTGAAATGCCTAAGGTCAAACAGACCTGGGCTAAATTGTTCAAGTAATTGAGTAATTTGAATGTGCAGGTGCTTCCAAATAAAACTGAATGTCAACCAAAGGAGAATCGAAGCAGCCTGACACGCGAGGAGGAGGCTGCTGAACCCTGTGTTGGTTGAAACAGGGAGTTTGTTCGTTTTTGTATATAAATAAACCATATTTCTAAAAACCCTAAAAATTGAAAATTTAAAAACCAAAAATATGCTTTTATTTTGTCAAAATCTTGAAAAACCAAAAATATATTTGTTTTTAAATTTGTCAAAAATTCAAAAATTCAAAAATATGTTGATTGAATATGCCGAAACCCTCACGGCGGAACAAACATGATTAATTTCACAGGATTGAAAAAACGGTTTTCAAACTGTAAAAATCAATATGTTGTAAATCATGGGGGTACATTATATTTTCTGCAAATCAGTGCATGAGAGGCAGAAAATGGATGGCGAGACAAAGCTATCAGTATCCGGTTGTCAAATTTTCTTTAAATGTTTTGAATTTTAGGGGGAGTAAGAAAATTTCAGAAAATCCAAAAACATTAGAAAATTTGAAAAATCCAAAAACATGATAAAATTTATAAAGAGTTTTTGTGTAAAAAGAGGAAATGATAGTACATCAGTAGACAATCACAGCACGCTAAAGAAATGGGATGTGTAAATGTGATAAACGGTCTCACTGATGATATGCCAGTAGATTATTACACGCTTAGTAGATTGTTTTCGAGATATAAACCTAAATATCAAACTTACTTATTTCGTGGGGAACATCTCTCGGATATATAGGTAACCCCTGAAATCTTGTTTGAAAGATCCCTCTTTCTGAGATACTAGGTCTTTATGCTTAGTGATATCTGGGGTATTATACCGGGACTTCTGATTTTGCGGAAGCAATGGCCTAGTCCCCGTTTAATACTTTCTGCTTGCTTGAAATATAGCATCGCCCTCAGCATAAAAAATGATGAAACATTGAAAAATGCTAATCATGTGCTGTTGAAGAAAATATTCTCTAAAGGGAACACACCGAAAGACGAGCCATCATCTCTTTGCTGAATGGAAGTTCTGACCTGAGCTCTCATGGCCTCGCATTTAACCCTTTAAGATATCATCTAGGGATACTCACCTGTAAGACTGAATATTGGGATCTGGATACGGGAGTATATTCTGAGGTGGGACACGCGAATAAGTTTAAGTCCTTAATACACTAATCTCGTATCTCAAAACAGTTGAACTTTGTGTGAAAATTTAAGTGGATCAGTATACTGACAATCTAAGTGAATCGTTTAGAACTTAAAGTGTTTAAAGCTCAACGGTGCTAGTGATTTGTCATAAACTGATATGATCCTCTGACACGAACTCAAACAAAAATATTGTCTGTAAATATGTTTGTAAATATTTCTTTACTGCTTTATGTTTTAGAAAAATATAAAGAGATTTTGATTTCACTTTATTTTCGACAACCGATGTCTGAGTGCTGAGTTTCAAAATCTAAGTATGCTGTTTGTGTTTCTGAAAATAAAACAAGTTCATTAATTTGAAACTTGAAGTTTTAAAATAAAAAATCTCCAAGGTCATTAATTTGGACTTGGATGATTAACCGTGAAGGATTTGGATGCTTATACTGTTAAAATCTGTTGAAAAGAGCCAGTTTTCGATTTTGGATACTTAAATACTGCCAAATCAATAAAGATTGTTGATAGGGGGAGTAATTTAGAAAGTTCAAAGAGCCTGATGAAGAAAAGAGTTTACCGAAAGGGGGAGGAGCTGAAGCTGAAGACAGATCCACCGGGATTCTGTTCAAGCAAGAGGGAGTCTTTGTTTGCTGAAGACGTCAAATCTTCAAAAAGACTCAAGAGAGAGAGAAAGACAAGTCGCTACGAGGTTGACTAAGGATTGACTACGGCAATATCCAAGGGGGAGTCTGTTGGTGCATTTATGTCTATCGCCTCCATCAATTCCGTCCGTAGCTGAAACTGAAGAAATCCATGCTTTATATTGTAAAATATAGGAGAAAAAGCAAGGTGGCATAATTGTACAATATATTAAAGGGTCCAACATATCGAGGCGTGAGCTTTCCTTTCTTGCCGAATCTGATCACACCCTTCCAAGGCGATGCCTTTAGGAGTATGTGATCGCCAACGTCAAATTCAAGGGGCTTGCGGCGTCTATCGGCGTAATTTTTCTGACGACTCCGATCTTTCAGCAAATTGTCTCGAATTTGGAGGATTTTGTCAGTCGTTTCTTGTAGCAGCTCAGGACCGGTTATTTGCGCGTCTCCGATCTCGTGCCATACAATAGGCGATCGACATTTTCTTCCGTATAATGCCTCAAATGGTGCCATTTGGATGCTAGAATGATAACTGTTATTGTACGAGAATTCGACCAAAGGTAAGTACGCGTCCCAATTACCACCGAAATCTATGACACACGAGCGAAGCATGTCTTCAAGGGTACGAATCGTTCTTTCAGTCTGACCGTCGGTTTGGGGATGGAAAGCGGTACGTAGATTAAGCGTAGTGCCGAGAGCAGATTGAAACGTTTCCCAAAGACGTGAGGTAAACCGATCATCGCGGTCAGAGATGATGTCACGATGTGTCCCGTGTCGACAGATGATCTCGTCGGTGTAGATTCGGGCTAGTTTTTCTACATTAAAGTCTTCTCGTATCGGCAAAAAATGAGCAGATTTAGTCAAACGGTCAACGACAACCCAGATGCTGTCGTGACCTGATGGCGTGCGCGGGAGTTTCGTTATGAAATCCATAGCTATACTCTCCCATTTCCACATAGGGATCTCGGGTTGGACGAGCAAGCCAGAGGGTCTTTGCTGTTCGGCCTTGACTTTCGAGCAAGTCAGGCACTTCGAAACGTAGATGGCGATATGCTTCTTCATACCCGACCACCGGTACTTTTAGCGAATGTCACACCCTGTTAGGATCTGAGTTTGGATTGATTGTGATTTGTGTTTGAATTAAGATGGAATTATGAGTGAGTTGTGCAACGGAAATTAAATGGAAGCAAACTTTTCACAATCAAACAGAAGAAATGCTTTCAATCATACATTTTCAACACAGAATCAAATGATTAAATTTATTTCAAACTTTGTTTACAATGCATGTATGATTCGCAAACTCCCCCTCAGCCCGAGCTCAGTATTTGTTCGTGCAGGAAGAAGATGGTGAATGAGCTAAATAGAATAGTACAGAGTACTGTTCTATTTATAGGCACTAGCAAACTACTGAGCATCTAAGCTGACGTCACCATGAAAGTGACATCTAACCTCCTAACAAACTCTTAACAACTGACCTATGCAAACACTGCTATGCTAACTACTGATGTTACAATTCAATACATAAAGAAAACATAAACAGCTGCTGCATCCTTCCACTGCTGTGAACCCAGTAGTACTTGTCATGATCAGTAGTGCTTGAAACAAGGCAGTGGATTGAGCAACAGAGCTTTAGTTCTTCAACAGACTTTGACTTGATCAGCAGTTGTAGGTCAGCAGTTTGCATGATCAGCAGATAGGAGGTCAGCAAATGTTGAAACCACTTTCAAGGGGAGAGACTTGCAACCAAACAACTGCTTATTCTGGATCCACTGCTCTGATCCAGTTTTGGCTTTCATTATCTATTCCTTTGGCAGGGTTCAATCACAACAATCTCCCCCTGGAACAGATAATGCCAAAACTCTTCATTATTGTAGATCTTTATTGGCTCATCAGCAATTCCCTTATTTGCCCTTTGAGTTACAATTCAAAGGTTAAGGCATCTGTATCATCATCATCCCTGCTAAGTGGAAGATCAAGGAGATCCTGCAAATCTTTAAGACTCTGGCCAAGAGCTTGTTCCCTTGTTAATTTCTTCACTTCTCCACTAGACTTGAACATTGTCAGTACGTGGGTCTGTTTATCAGTTTTCCACTTTAGTACTTTTGAGCCTGGTGGGTTTCTTGGGAGATTTTTATTTGAAGAGGTACTTGGTGATGCTGGCCTATTCATGACTGGCTGAGCAGTACTTGCAGATTATTCCAGTTCAGATTCTTCTTTCATCATTAACATAATGCCCTCTTTTACAAGGTCATTTCCAGCAATTAGATCTTGAACTGTTTCAGCACCCAACTGGTTTTGACTCCTTCTTTTGTAGATGGCAGCACCAGCAGGAGCAGTGGTTCTTTTGGCTTGCAGCTTTGGTGGTCGTTTTGAAACCTCTGCTTTGGAGTAGTCAGGTTTTTGTGGAGCTGTTGGATCTTTCTTCCTAAGTTCCTCCAACCTTTTATAGGTGGCCCTGACCCTCGCTTCTCCCCACTTTGACACAGAATTCCTTGACCCATAATCAGCTGTTACCAGCTCCTCTTTCATTCTCTTCAACTCTAAGGCCTTGTCAGCTTCAACTTGTTTGAATTTTCAGGAGGAGACTGCTTGACCTTATTTTTGATCCTTTCATGAATCCTGGCTACTTCTTTTTCAAGCTCAAGAATGGTCCAGTGTTTGTACATGTGTTTCTCCCCCTTGTATTTCTTGTAAGTCATGATATTTTCAATGTAGTCTTTTCTCAGGGTCTCATCAGCCCTTTCTGAAATTTGTTGACTAACATTTTTGGCAAATTGCTCCATTGTTCTGACCTGTGTGAGAAGAAACTGATAGTTTTGCTGAAATTCCCTATCAGATTTCCCTTGTTTATTTTTGTTAGCGATATCCTCGGCTTGCTTGGCTTTAATTACTCTTCAATGTTGTTTGGCCTAGGATATCCTTTAACTGAAGGCAAGCTCCTTTTGGCAGGGTTATCCTCATAGTAGAAAGATTTGATTTCATCTCTAATTGCTATGAGTTCTAAAGGAAACACAACACCTGCAGGAGGTAATGGCTTTTGGATTTGAGCTGAAGAGAGAGGAATGGGTTTTGGAATTGTGACAAGTGCTTGGGATTTTGAAGCTGTTAGTGGTGGTGATGGAGAATCATCATCTGATATGATAATCCTTCTCCTTTTTATTTTAGGAGAGGCAGATGATGTTTTGGGTGGAACAGTGGAGGTGGTTTGAGTGGCAGTGGTTTGTGACTGACAAACAGCTGTTGAAACAACTGGTGTTTCAACCACTGTTGTCATTACAACAGATGTTTTAACATCTGCTGTCTTCTGCTTTATGGCAGGAAGTGATGGTGGAGATGTTGTTTTTGGTGGTGATAAGGTAGTGGTAGTGGTGTGTGATGAAGTGGTGTGTGTTGAAGTGAGACCAGTTGTTGTAACAACTGAAGTACCAGCAGATGTTGGTACAACAGAAGTTGCAACAGCTGTTTGGGTGGAGGTTTGATGTTGGTGGCTTTTGGACAATGGTTTTGTAGTATGCTTTGGAAGACTGGATGGTGTGGACTTGGGTTTCCTTACTTTTCTAGTAAGATTTCTTTTTGGAACAGGATTTTGATCATCCTTTTCACCAGAACAACCCTGCGCATTCAGCTCCATGAAAGCTCTCTTCTCCTCATTCCACCTTGATAAATCCTTTGCCGCTCTATCCCCTTTTACACTTATGACACCATCATCAAGTGCATTCTGGGTAACATCAACCTTCTTGCTACCATCTGGCAAGGGAATATTTCTGAGCATTGCATCCTTTTCTGGATCAAGATACAACCCATTATCAATCCCTTTCCTTGTCCACTCCTTAATTTTCTCCCCCTTTTTGGCATTATCTGTGGGGATGTCATCAATAAACAGAACTGTTGGAGGAGCAGTGCCAGTGGTTGCCAACAGATGTGATTTTAGAGTCTTGATGTCTGCTTGTGTGGTTTTGAAATTAGACTCCATTGCTTCTCTAAGCTCTTGAACATGTTTTTCATGCTGCAGCTCAGCCATCTGTTGTTGTTGGTGGAGAAATGGTTGAAAAAGATTCCAGAGCTCATTTGTAACATCTGTTGGTGGTGGAGCAGCTGCTTGAGGTGGAACAGTAGTGGATGGTACCATTTGAACCGTTAACAACTGTTGCAGCATGTCTTTTATTTCTACAACAGATGTATCCAGTTTTTCAATTCTCTCCATCAATTCCTGGTACTTTAAACCATCACCCAATTTAATGGGATCATCTGATTTCCCACTAGCAGTGGTTTTATCAGATGTTGAGGTAGGGAGTGTACTCCAAACATCAACAACTGATGCCCCTTTTTCTTGGTACTGGGGTCTTCTTCCTTCAACACTTGATAATCTTTTGATGGAACCAGTGGTTAATACAAACTCACTAGCAGATAACAGAGGTGTTATGGGAGGAATTGCCTCCAAGAAGTCTTATTGATGTAACCACTATCCAAGTGTAGACCTGTAGGTTCAACACTTGTAGTGGCTGCTTCACTTGGATTACCACCAAGAGTTACTTGTAACTCAAGGGGTGTAACCTCCTCAGGTTGTGTTGGTGGGTTAGTAAAGATTGATACATCAAGCCCAGTCTCATGTTGAGGTATATTCTCATGAATAGGTGAGTGAGAAGGACTGGTTTGTGCTAGGTTCAAATCAATTGCATCCAACAGTAGTTTGGTGTTTGGGGGAATTGGGGATGTGAATTTGGGTGTAGAAAGAGGAGTTGCCCCGGGTATTGGGCTGTGGATGATAGAAACAAGTGCTTCCAGAGCATCATGATGTGGTGACCCTTGTTGTACAACCTATTCTTTTTGTGAAGATACAGGAGGAGTTTCGGCTAGGGTTTGAGATATTTTTACCAACTGCTGTGAGGAAGTAGCAGCAGTGGTTTGTTGTGACTTTTGTGCTGTCACAGGCAGTTGCTCTGGTATCTCATCCTCCAGAGTTGCCTTTTTGGTAGGTTTGGGGGGTTTTTGATTTTTCTTTTTCTGTAGCCTTTTGGTGATTTTAGGTGTGGGTTTCAAGGCAGTTGTTTGGCTACCTTGATCACCTTGAGTAGTGGGCTCAGCAGCAGATACCTGAGGAGCAGTGTTTGCTGCTAAAGTCTGCTCAGGCACCTCTGCTTGTGTTTTGCAAGGTGTTGACATTCTTGTAAATGTTTCAGCAGTTAAGTTGTTTATTTGAAAAGAGTCACCTTGGTTTATTACCGCAATATCATCCTTACTGAATTTTTTCTCAAAATAATAACTTAAAAATCTTGGAAACAGTAAAAATGATTTTGTTTCAACATTTTTAACCAAATCATTAAAGATTACCTGGGAATGATTGAAATTTTCTTCTTGAAGTATAGCATATCCCAGGTTTTGAATCTTCAATGGTATTTCATTAATAGAAGTGGTTTTATTTGAAACACACATGCGGAGGGTATGGAATAAAAATCGTGTTGCAGGAGGGAAGAAACCTTTTTGTAAGGTATCACTCTTCATCATTGTGTCTGCATACCCTCTCTCAATGAAGTCAATTTTTAACTCGTTTTTAGGGAAAGAATTTTTACCTTCTTGATCATTGAGCTGAAAGACCTCTGATAAAGATTGCGGTGTGATGCGGACTGCCTTTTTCTGCAGAGTAGAGTTAATGGCTAATACATCTTCACCTTGTTTTTCAAGGGTACAATTTTTCCAAAACTCTCTCTGAGTTTGCAAGTAAATGGGTGCATCAACGGTTAACAAAGTTTTGTACTTTGATGCATTGAGCATATCAAGGATGGAGTCAAATGTATCGATGTTGCCGGGTTTTGTGAGAAGACCCAGAAGATTATGAGATGGTTTGTGGGGGATTTCTGTGGAGGTAGCCTTTTGAGAGGCCCCTTTAGAAGATTTTGCGGATGATTTCGATTTTGTCATTTTGAAGATGAGAATCGAAGATGCGATTGTGAAGAAATTTGATGAAATGTGATGGAAACTGCTTTGAGAAGAGAACTTTTAAGAATTCAATTCGACAGTGAAACCCTGTTTGGGGTTTGAAAGGGGGTTTTATGGAGGAAAAGTGAATGCTGATGTGGCAGCGGTTACAAAAGGTCTGACCACTAAGTACTGTCTGCATGCCATCCCCTGGTGAAATGAAGGACAGTACTTTTGAACAGTACTTTTTGTGAAAACAACTGGTGAAGACAGTAGTTGTAACGGTACTGGAGAGCAGTGGATGCTTTTAACTATTAGTGGATAGCAAGCAGTGGATATAACATTGATTTTGAACATCAGTGCTTATCAAAGGAATGTGAGAGCAGGGGATGACTTTCAGCAGTGGACAAGCTTTTGAAGTAGAGCAGACTTTTGAACCCATCAGTGATTATGGCAGACTTTTAGGATTTTAATGAAAAATTCATTTTTAGCTATTTTTAAGGATGGATTTTTGATTTTCTGAAAACATTTTAATGCTTTTATTCATAGAAAAACAGGATTTTGCCTGTTATTCCATGTTTAGCATGCCAATCCTAGAGATCAAGCTTTCAAAGGTGGATGTGTCTAATGCTTTGGTTAGCACATCTGCCAGCTGATCCTTAGTTGGAACATGATGCAGAGAAATCAAACCTTTTTCATAGCAATCCCTCACAAAGTGATGTCTGATGTCGATGTGTTTGGTGGTTGAGTGGGAAACTGGATTTTTGATGATATTTTCTGCTGCCTGGCTGTCCAACATGAGTGGTGTCTTCAAGGCAGTGATACCAAAATCCAGTAACTAATTTTGAAGCCAGAGCAGTTGGGCTGTATAGCTTGCAGCAGCTATATATTCTGCCTCAGCAGTGGATGTAGAAACAGCTGCTTGCTTTTTGCTTTGCCAAGACACTAAGCAATTGCCTAGGAATTGGCACCCTCCTGAAGTGGACTTCCTTGTTTTATCACATCCAGCAAAGTCACTATCTGAGAAACCTGAAAGCTCAATTTTACCATCAGCTGGATACCAGATACCAAGTGTGGGAGCACCTTTGAGGTATCTGAATATCCTTTTTACAGCAATAAGGTTTGACTTTCTAGGGGCTGATTGGGATCTTGCACAGACACATGTTGCAAACATGATATCAGGTCTAGATGCAGTTAGGTACAATAAAGACCCAATCATGCTTCTATATAAGGTTTGATCAACCAAATCATCCTTTTCTTCAGACATGACCAATTTATTAGTTGCAATGGGTGTACTACATGGCTTACAATCATCCATATCAAATTTCTTTAAAAGTTCTTTGGCATATTTGCCTTGATGGATGAAAGTACCATTTTGCAGCTGCCTTACTTGGAGACCAAGAAAGCACTGGAGTTCACCCATTGCACTCATTCAAACTCAGCTGTCATGAGTTGCCTGAACTCTTCACACATTTTATTACATGTGCTTCCAAAAATGATGTCATCCACATAAATTTGGACAATCATCAAATCCTTCCCTCTCCATTTTAAAAACAGTGTTTTATCAATCCTGCCTCTGGGGAAACCAATGGAAAGTAAAAAGGTGGACAGAGTTTCATACCAGGCCCTTGGTGCTTGTTTCAAGCCATACAAAGCTTTATTTAGCTTGTAGACATGATCTGGATTAAATGGATCCTCAAAACCTGGAGGTTGACAAACATAAACCTCCTCTTGAATCTTACCATAGAGGAATGCACATTTGATATCCATTTGATACACCTTGATGTTGTGGTTGACAGCAAAGGCCAGAAAGAGTCTGATAGCTTCAAGTCTTGCTACAGGAGCAAATGTTTCATCATAGTCAATGCCCTCTTCTTGTCTGTAACCTTGAACCACAAGCCTGACTTTATTCTTGACATAAATACCCCTTTCATCAGTTTTATTTTTGAAGACCCATTTTGTGCCAATAGGACTCACACCCTTTGGCAATGGAACAAGCTCCCATACTTGTTGTCTTCTAAACTGTTGGAGCTCCTCTTGCATGGCTTCTACCCAGCTGTTGTCTTTCAGTGCCTCTTGGTACTTGACTGGCTGATGGAGTGATAGAAAACCAGCGAAAAGACAAATGTTTTGGGATTGCTTTCTTGTGAGCACCCCTTCATTGATGTTGCCAATGATTTGATCTGGTGGATGAGATTTCAAGAAGATGAGCTCTCCTTGGTATGGGACAATGGCATTGAGTGTTGAAGGCTGTAGATGTGTATCATCTGAGCTAACCACTGCTGGTGACTTTGATCACCCAGCAGTGGCTTCAAAAGGTGGTGGCATGGGGGGTAGAGATGTGGACACCTGCTGACTTTGATCCACTGTTTGAGGACTTTTGTCAGCAGGGTTTGATGAGGTGGAAGCAGGGGTTAGTGGGCTACTTTGGTCAACAACTGTTGAGGTAGCAGTGGTTGAGCTTTGATAGCGGTTTTGGACAGCTGCTGCTCTTCCCATTGTCGCAGACTTTTGTTGAGGAATGATGATCTCATACCCATAGTCTGGTGATGAATTTTCTGATGGACCTGCACTGTTAGTCTTGACAGCAGTATTTTCAAAAGTGAATTTTTCAAGATCAAACAATTCTGCAGGGTTTGCTGGGATTTTCATTGATGAAAGTTCATTGAACTTTACATTTAAAGTCTCCTCCACTGCCTTGGTCCGTGTATTAAACACTTTGTAGGCCTTGGCATTGGTTGAGTATCCCAGGTGCTATCCCATATCAATTTTGGCTGCAAACTTTGAGATAGAATCTTTTAAGTTGAGAATGAAACATGGGCAACCAAAAACTTTGAAATATGAGATTAATGGCTTTATTTTATACAGAATTTCATAAGCAGACTTTTTGTGCCTGGGGTTGATTAAAACTCTGTTTTGAACATAGCAAGCAGTATTTACTGCCTCTGCCCAAAAAGTTAATGGCAAACCTGAATCTGCAAGCATGGTCCTGGCAGCCTCAATCAATGTTCTATTCTTCCTTTCAACAACCCCATTTTGCTCTGGTGTTCTAGGGATGCTGTACTGCCTTACAATCCCTTTCTTCACACAGAAGGCATCCAACTCCTTATTTTTAAACTCTGTGCCATTGTCACTCCTGAAGACTTTTACTGGAAGGTCAAATTGCTTTTCAACCTGTGTCACAAAGTCTTGCAAAATGCCTGCAGTCTCATCTTTAGAGTGTAAAAAGAAGGTCCATGTAAACCTAGAGAAGTCATCAACAATAACCAAACAATATCTCTTCTTTTTGAGACTCATGACTTGCACTGGGCCAAACAAATCCATGTGCAGCATTTGAAAACACTGGGTTGTTTTGGACTCTTCAATGGGCTTGAAAGAGCTTTTATGTTGTTTTCCTTTTAAACAGGAAACACAATGCTCAGGACATGAAAACATTTTTTGTGGTAAGCCTCTCACAAGGCCATTTTTTGAGATTTCAGTGATGGTTTTGAGATTGGTGTGCCCCAGTCTTCTGTGCCAAAGTTCTGTCTCTTTGTTAGAGGCAGTTGAGAACAGACAGGCATCAGCTCTGGGGCATTCTTTTGACATGTCAACAACATAAACATTGCCACTTCTTTGAGCAACAAGTTTAGTTGTGCCTTTCTTGATTATTGCTTCAATCTTATTAACCATTTCTGGTCCAACAATCCTACAACAATCCTTAGTGAAAAATGAGCCAAACCCTTTATCACTCATTTAAGACACACTCAGGAGGTTGAATTTTAGATTGTCTATAAGATTGACATTTTCAAATTTTACATTTCCAGACTTTACTGTACCAGACCCCAGAACTTTTCCTTTACTATTATTACCAAAGGATATATCACCCCTTCCATGAATTTTGAAATCTTGAAGAAGGGCTTTACATCCTGTCATGTGCCTGGAGCCTCCACTATCTACATACCAAAGACTATCTAAGCATGCAGAAGCTCCCTGCACATGAAGTAAAAGGATTAGTTCATAAAGGTCTCCAAAGCCAACAGGGCTTTGGATGGGGTCTCAACAGTGTCTGGGATAGATGCAGATGTATGGACAGTGGTTAGCACAGGGGTTTGAACATTTTTGAGAATGTTTTTCTCTAACCATTGTTAGGGGTCTTGACTCATCATCTGTTGATAACCAAAAGGATGCCTGTTCACTCTTGGTTTATAGGGCTTTTTGTAAGCCTCATAAACGTGTGGAATCCTTTGGTATGATGCTTTGTCCTTGCCTTTTCTAAAATGATTGACTGGAGGTGCATCAGTCACCTGTACATCCCTTTGAACAGATGTTTGGTTCAGCTGTTTTGTGACAGCAGTTTGGACAGGGACAAACAGTGGTTGTTTCTTGGTGAATTTCACAGATGATGTTGATGAACTTAAGGATGTTTTTGCAGTGTATTCTTTCTTCTTCACATCAAAGTTTTTGAGATACACACATTCCTTAGTTTTGTGGTTATTTTTACCACAGATGGTGCAGCTTTCAGCAGGAACAATGACATTTGTTTTGTTTAGATCATGTGCTTTTAGATGAAAACAATCTTTTGTTAAATGATTCCTCTTTTCACAAAAATCACAAAACAGGTTTTTAATCTTTTCTCTTTTCTTCCATTTCTCAGATTCCTTTGCAATAGAGTTTTGAACCTCTGTTGGGATATCTTTGATAGGAATGACCCTTGCTTTTGGAGCTTTTACCCCATCAGTGGTTGTGAAATCCATTGGTTTAAAGTTTTCCAGGATGTCACACTCATCAGACCATGTGGGTTTAAATTGGTATTTCTCAATCTCTTCAAAAGTTGAAGATCCCACAGATCTTTCCAGAGTAATTTTGTTACCAAGTTTGTCAGTTATTTTAACTTCTTGGCCACTTTTGTTGGTTGGTATGATTTCGGAAGAAACAGCTTGTATTGCAGCAGTGTTTACAAGATCATCATATTTTCTATGTCCTATACCAAACTTGACATTGCTTTTAAGCTGTTTCTCAAGCATAACCTCATACCCTTTACAAGATTCCACCCATCTTTCACAGGTGATCTGGGTAGACTCCAACTCCTTTTTGCAAACTTGGTATTTTTCTACCATAGTTTGGAGTTGAGTTTTGGTTATGCTTTGCTCTTCTTTTAGACTGCTGATCTCTTTCTCCTTTTCAGCCAATTTGTTTCTAAGTTCTTTTAATGACTTCTCAAATTTGACTTCATCAGGTAAGATTTTATTCCTAAGGTTTTCATTTACCTCTTTGATGTTAGCAAATGCAATAATACATTTGTCTGAACACAGTTTTTCAAGAACTTGAGGTGATACCTTAGCAGCAGCCATCATGGCACAGTCACATTGATGACCACCTTCTTCATCAGCTCTCTTCTTTTCTTCTTCCTTTTTGTCTTCTTTGGACCAGGGGTCAGACAGTGGTTCAAGCAGGGTTTTTGAATTTTCTTCCAGCAGTAGTTCACCAGCAATTGCAGTAACCACAGCTTCAGCAACTTCATCCACTGTTTCAGCACTTAGCTGTTCACCTTCAGCTTCTATCCCTTCTGGTATTGACTCTAATGCCATCAAACAAAATTCATCATCAAAAGTATCATTAGAGGCATAGAGAGCAAAATTTTCATCACCAAGTTCTTCAGGCATACTGCTCCAATCAACAAAGCTTTGTGTGAAGAAGCTTTGCTGATCTGGTTGAGCCACTGTTGGAGCAGCTTGTTGAGGTGCCACTGGTTGCACATGTGCCTGAGGAACAGAGGCCTGAACATACTGAATTTGTGGAACAGTGGTTTGAACATAATGCACAGGCACAGGGGTTGCAGCATAATGAGCAGTGTTAACATGTGCTGCAGGGGCATATTGGGTATAGTGCACAGTGTTTTTTTGTTGTGGTCTAGGGTTTGAGCCAGGGTGAGTGATTATGGGACCAGTGGTTTGACTCCTACATTCCCTAGCAAAATGGCCTAGCCTATTACACTTGTAACACTTAATTTTTGACTTATCTAACCCCACCCTTAAATTCCCATGAAGCCATGGGAATTTACTCCCTGTTCTTTTGTAGAATTTGCTTGTTCTAACACTAAGCAAAGCCAATTGATGCAAAATGTCCATTTCTTCTAAGTCAGTGGGATCAAAATGTTGCAAATCATTTAGTTCAAAGCATAAGTTATCTAACATCTGGTTTTCAGTATTTGCAGTGAAAGCATAATTTGCAGAGTGAGAATCAAAGTTGTTAAAATTACCACTAGCAGTTATGTAAATAAAATGATCATAACTCTGATCCTTACTGCTGCTACCAGATTCTTCCTGACCAAATAGAGCTGTGCTGCCAAATGAATAGTCATCAGCAACTTTTCTAGACTCTTGCAACTTCCTTTTCTGGTTTAACTCCGTTTCATAGGTCAGGAGTCTACCATGGAGTTGGGTCAGGGTCAGATCTTTGAACTCAGCTGAATTTCTGGTGACAAAAGCAATTGTGTCCTATTTTTCGGGCAATGATCTAAGGAACCTGCTATTTTGAGTTACATTTGGAAATGTAACTTTAACAAGCCTTAGTTCACAGATGAGACAGCTGAAACGTTCAAATTGTTGGGTTAGTGACTCCCCTTTGATGTGACAAAATGTTTCATACTGCTGATTCAGAATTTCCCTGTTGTTTTCAATAACCTCTTCCGTTCCCCCAAATTATTCCTTCAATGCATCCCACAATTCTTTGGCACTGTTACAATGTAATAGCCCATCATAGATTTCGTTGGGTAGTGCAGAGGCTATGATGCTAAATGCTTTGGCATCAAGTTCGAACTTCTGAAAATCAGATTCAGTGTAATTTTCAGTTGGTTTAGGAACGAACTTCTTGGTGTCCTCAGCACTTGGCACCATAGGAACGTGAGGACCGAAAACAACAGACCTCCAACATCCAGTGTTTTGTTGAGCAAGGATGTGACACATCCTTCTCCCCCAGATGTTGTATTCATTTCTTTTAAGCATAGGAGGTTTAAAAAGCGAGCCAATGTTATTCTTATCATCTTGAGACTGTGACGACATCCTGGTTGTTTCACAGGCACTGATTAATCAACTTTATCGGTGATTAAACCTATGCACTGTTTTTCAACAAGACGAACAAACTATCAGTATCAACTATTTCGAGCTGAACTATTTACGTCAAAATGATTGTTAAATCAAATTTGACTGTCCAAGCTCTGATACCAATTGTTAGGATTGATTGTGATTTGTGTTTGAATTAAGATGGAATTATGAGTGAGTTGTGCAGCGGAAATTAAATGGAAGCAAACTTTTCACAATCAAACAGAAGAAATGCTTTCAATCATACATTTTCAACACAGAATCAAATGATTAAATTTATTTCAAACTTTGATTATAATGCATGTATGATTCGCAAACTCCCCCTCAGCCCAAGCTCAGTATTGGTTCGTGCAGGAAGAAGATGGTGAATGAGCTAAACAGAACAGTACAGAGTACAGAGTACTGTTCTATTTATAGGCACTAGCAAACTACTGAGCATCTAAGCTGACGTCACCATGAAAGTGACATCTAACCTCCTAACAAACTCTTAACAACTGACCTATACAAACACTGCTATGCTAACTACTGATGTCACAATTCAATACATAAAGAAAACATAAACAGCTGCTGCATCCTTCCACTGCTGTGAACCCAGCAGTACTTGTCATGATCAGTAGTGCTTGAAACAAGGCAGTGGATTGAGTAGCAGAGCTTTAGTTCTTCAACAGACTTTGACTTGATCAGCAGTTGTAGGTCAGCAGTTTGCATGATCAGCAGATAGGAGGTCAGCAAATGTTGAAACCACTTTCAAGGGGAGAGACTTGCAACCAAACAACTGCTTATTCTGGATCAACTGCTCTGATCCAGTTTTGGCTTTCATTATCTGTTCCTTTGGCAGGGTTCAATCCCAACACACCCCGATATTTCCACATATTACCGGTGGGCCCGGTGGGGAGTATCGTGACGTAGTTGATATCATCATAGTCAATACACACAATATAGTAGCACAGCGGAAGGCTTGGTAATTAAATACTATTACAAACCATAGTGTCCGAGTGTCCAAATAAAAGAATATACAGACTTGGTTGTAATAGAGATCCACAGGCGGATCATAAAATAAAATACAAGAAACTTAAATAACAGACTCCAGGCATCTAAGGATTCGCAAGATCCTCTTATATGACACCAAGTAGCTCCAGCCTAGTTACATGAGGTACCTGTCACTTAGTCTTTGGAAAATACGTCAGTTTACACTGGTAAATACAATTAACCGACTCAATTGAAAAGAGTTTATGAAAATTGATTTAAGTGCACAAGGCATAAACCATTTATACTTGGGACAATTATTTAAGATAATATTATATGTCGTTTTACATGTTTGTCATACATATGGGGCCGGTTTGGAAGTCGGTCATGATTAACCGACTCACCACTATAAAACCCACAAAGGAGTTATCCCCAACATGTGGGTTATTTAGCATTTGCATCTGTCAGGTGTATGCCTACACCCCGTGCTTCGGTCGTGGTCATTTACAAATGAAATGAGCCAAGGATATCCAGGACGCGGTCGTATTAACCCCCAATGTGTATGTTATCAAACAAAGCAGATTAAAAGGGGTTATGTAAATTTATTAATCATAATCCAACTAAATGATTTCATACCCGACCAAGCGGTATTATTATAATACCGTATCCCAAGCTCGTATAACGGAAAATAAGTTAAAAGTATTTACCTGAGCTAGATGTGTAAGGATGTAACTCAGCCGTATAATCCTAAAGCCTTATGAAAGTACCTTCTTCCAAAGCTACTCAATCTGTATAGAAGGTTTATTAACCTATTAGTATACTAACGGGTCTTTATTTAAGTCAAAGACTTAGACCAGTTAGTTTGAAAGATACCTTACGGTTCTAAACGCTAGATTAAGCGGAGATCGGAATGGAATGTGATTTAGACCCGACAAGTTTGGATACTTGTATAATATGGGTAAACTAAACACATTATGGATTTTGAAGATTTAATGATAAGGTTAAACCCGTTTCGGCTATTTTATGTAAACTAGTTACATAAACCGATCCGAACGCATAAATGCATAACGGGTAACCAAATGAATTATATACAGGTCTCAAATGTTATTATGCTTAGAATATGTTAATACATCAGTAAGATGTTAACATATATGCCCCAAAAGTATTTAAAACCAATTTAAGTCCCGTATGGGCATTTTGGTCATTTTAATGTTTATAAAAGAGATTTTATAATAAACTGAGGTTCTGGTCTAAAACATTCAGTAAAAATATTTATTTTATCACATTACATCAGTAAGATATCATACATATGTGAGGTTTACCATTTATGGACAAACTATGCCCCGAAAAGGCATTTTGGTTATTTCACATATGCCTTTAAGGACATTTTTGGAAGTCTGAGTTCATGACTTATACCTACTGTAAAAATATTAAAACTTATTTAAAAATTCAGTGGGTAACAAGTCTTAGGTGTTAAATATGGTTTTAAACCATACTATGCACCTAATTAGCGTAAAAGTCGCTAATTGACGATAATTAAGATGTTTATGGAAATCTGAGACTTTGATCAGTTTTAAATGCTCAAAATATTTTATTTAATGTATAATATCAGTAGGAACAGGTTTGGCATTCAAATCATATGTTAATCTCATTTTATGCATGAAAAGGGTATTATCGTCATTCACCGAATTATACAAGAACTCAATGATATGGTCAGTTTATAATCTGACCAAAAATCCTAAAAATCCCTAAAAATGATATCTTAACAGTAGGTAATGAGTTTTGGGTCAAAATCCATGTTTAAACATGTCTTATGCAAGATGTCGTAATTTAATTAATAAAAACTTTCAATTTACAATATCGAGCATAACTTCTGTTTGAGACCAGAAACTAGTGTCAAATTTTCGGGGCATACTTTTATATCAGTAATAAAGGTTTCTGTCATCTCACATTTTTAAAAATCTCGTTTATGTGTCAAAAGGGTAAAATGGGCATTTATAAGCATAATAACGGACATGAGCATATAATTCAAAGTATAAATGACCATATAGTAAAACTCCAGAGCGTTATACTACAACATAAAGTGGTCCTAATGGAAGCTTAAAACATAGAAGAATTAAGCTCAATCGGGTCAGAACTGAAAGTCAAAGCAAAAGTCAAGCTTTTGCGACTTTCGGTTGCGAACCGACCTTAGACTTAGAATTGTCGGGTTGAACCTGTTTGAACATGTTCTAATAATAATTACTAAGTTATTAGAGTGTTAAAATAAAATTTATAACCTCTGAATTATTAATTTTAATTATATATCATAATTCTGTCCAGTTTGACTTTTTAAGTAAATAGTTTGACCCGACAATTAACTAAGCAAACGAAATAATTAGGAGGTGCCCTTTTAAAGGTTAATCGCCCACCTAATTACGGTCACATAACCACATTCATCTCGGACAGTGGCTGGACCATTTGACTTTAAACCGAAGGTCAAAGCGAATTTACGATAACTTTGACTTTTCGGTTTTAAACTATAAAACTGAACTAAAGAAAGGGCTAAGACACTTACAAAGGTTCCTAGCTATCTTTTCTACAAGAACAAGCTTCCTTCTTGGCCAGGAAACTCCAGATGAGAGAGAGAAAGGATTTGAGTGAAGTGAGCAAATGAAATGTTCAACATGAAGGCTTATTTATAGGTGAAATCCAATAATTCAGATCAATGCAGGTGTTTTGGAATGATCCCAGATGATAACATGTGTCCTAGTGGTATTCTAATACCATTTGCAAGCTCCAAGTATCAAATTTGGAGGGTTAAAGGCTGTGGAACAGGCTGCAACCAGCAGCTGTCAAAAATTGCAGAACTTGGCGTCTGTCGCGGGCCGCGTAGGACTTAAGGGGGGTCTACGCGCCCCGCGACAACCTTGTTGTCAGGTTAAAATGTTTCAGCTGTTGGCAATTTCAGTCCCTGGTCCCTTGTAACTTCATATAACCTCGTTTTTGGCATATAAGGTCCTTGTAGTTAGTTTGTAGAGGTTCATGGGAGTATAACCAAACTTCGTTTGGCCCGGTTTCGTTAAACGATCACCGTAACATAAGTTTCCTAACATTGACACTTTTAACCCATGATCTTGAAAACTTGTATAATGATCTCGAAAACTCGTGAAACTGATATCACTTATTCTTGGGAGTATATTTGAATATTAAGAAGCCTCGGGTTCGTTAAATGGTCACTCAGAGGTAAGAATTAACATGTTGACACGTTTAACCCCTGTAGTTTATAATCTTTCGATTATTTTCATAAACGGCTTCTTATATCCAATTTATTACTCGTTTGGGAATATATTCTTCGTGTATGGTCATTCAGAGGCACAAGCTTGGCATGATGAAACTTTTAGTCCCTTCGGACACATATTTTTATCCTTTGTCAACTTTAGTCCTTTAAACTCAAACTTTCACATATTTAGAGTTTAGGACACGTGTCTTTACATAATTGGGCACGTTTTTACGTGGTGTTACATCCTCACCCCCTTAAAAGAAATCTCGACCCCGAGATTTACTGAAACAAGTGAGGGTACTTCTGTCGCATAGTGGACTCAACTTCCCACATATATTCTGGGCCTCTACGGGCATCCCATTTGACTTTTACTATAGGCACGTGCTTCCTTCGAAGCTTTTTAACCTATCGATCCTTGATCGATATAGGTCTTTCAACAAACCTCAGGCTTTCATCAATCTGTATGTCCTTATGAGACATTGCTAATGATTCATCAGCTAAACATTTCTTTAGATTACAGATGTGGAACACATTGTGAATTCCACTTAGCTCTTCAGGTAAGTTTAGCTTGTAAGCTACACTGCCGACACATTCGATGATCTCGAATGGTCCAATATACCTTGGGCTTAACTTGCCCTTCTTACCAAAACGCATCACACCTTTCCAGGGTGATACTTTTAGTAAGACTTTGTCGCCTACCTCAAACTTTAGAGGTTTTCGCCTCTTATCAGCATAACTTTTCTGCCTATCCCTGGCAAAATTTGGACAATCTTGTCCGTCGTTTCAAGGACTATATCGGGTCCTGATAACTGAGCTTCTCCTACTTCCGCCCAATAAACAGGCGTTTTGCATTTCCTTCCATACAATGCCTCAAAAGGCGCAGCCTGAATGCTAGTATGGTAACTATTATTGTAGGAGAACTCGATCAAAGATAGGTGGTCATCCCAGCTACCACCCAGATCAATAACGCATGCACGAAGCATGTCTTCCAAAGTTTGAATTGTACGCTCACTTTGTCCATCTGTTTGAGGATGGTAAGCAGTACTAAAATTCAAACGAGTGCCTAATGATTGTTGGAAACTTTTCCAAAAGTGAGAGGTGTATCTAGTATCTCTATCGGATATAATAGATACCGACACTCCGTGAAGAGATACAATCTTATCCACATACAACTGAGCTAGCTTGTCGGAGCTATGAGTCTCCTTGATGGGTAAGAAATGTGCTGACTTAGTCAGTCTATCAACTATGACCCATATAGTATCATTTCCATGCCTTGTTCTAGGTAACTTGGTATAAAATCCATTGTTACCATCTCCCACTTCCATGTGGGAAGTTCTGGCTGTTGTAGTAGACCTGACGGCTTTTGATGTTTAGCTTTAATTTGAGCACAAGTCAGACATTTGGCTACGTGTGTGGCAATAGATTTCTTCAAACCTATCCACCAATAATTAGCTCTCAAATCTTGATACATTTTGTCACCTCCAGGGTGAACTGAGTATTTGGAATTGTGAGCTTCCCGGAGGATTATATCTCGAAGTCCTCCATGAATAGGAACCCAGATGCTACCATTCATACTAAGGATTCCATCCTTGCCAGGTGCTAACTGTTCGGCAGTTACACCTAACTTTTCACTTGGAAGGTTAGCTTCCAAAACAGCTTCCTTCTGAGCAGCTAACAGCCTTTCATTCAAGCTGTTCTTGAGTTCAATGCTCTTGGCATTAATCCTTATAGGTTTGACTCTTTCCTTTCGGCTTAGAGCATCAGCGACTACATTCGCTTTGCCAGGATGTAAGCGAATTTCACAATCGTAGTCATTTAGAGTCTCCATCCAGAGGCGCTGTCTCATATTGAGATCCTTTTGATTGAATAAGTGTTGGAGACTTTTGTTATCCAAATAGATCACACATTTAGTTCCATATAGATAATGTCTCCACAACTTTAGTGCAAATACAACGACACCCAACTCCAAATCGTGGGTGGTGTAATTCTTTTCGTGCACCTTTAGTTGTCGTGATGCATAGGCAATCACCTTGCCTTTCTGCATAAGTACACAACCCATACCGGTGTGTGAAGCATCACAATACATGACAAACTCTTATATTCCTTCGGGTAATGTTAACACCGGAGCATTGCTCAATTTCTGTTTAAGAATCTCAAAAGACTCTTGTTGTTTTGGACCCCAATCAAATTTTACATTCTTGCGGGTCAGAGAAGTTAATGGTGCAGCTATCCTTGAGAAGTTCTCAATGAATCTTCTATAATAACCAGTTAATCCCAGAAAGCTGCGAATTTCTGTTGGTGTCTTTGGTGCCTCCCAGTTCATAATGGCTTCCTATTTTAGCGGGATCGACTTGGATACCACGCTCACTCACAACATGTCCAAGGAATTGGACTTCGCGAAGCCAAAACTCACACTTGGAGAATTTAGCGTATAGCTTCTCCTGTCGAAGCAATCCTAAGATATACCGAAGGTGTTTCTCATGATCAACTTGATAACGAGAATAAATAAGTATGTCGTCTATAAAGATAATGACAAACTTATCTAAGTATGGCTTGCAGACTCGGTTCATGAGGTCCATGAATGCTGCAGGTGCATTAGTGAGCCCGAAAGGCATCACTAAAAACTCGTAGTGGCCATACCTCATTCTGAACGTTGTCTTAGGTACATCTTCAGTTCGGACCTTGAGTTGATGATATCTAGATCTCAAATGGATCTTCGAGAAGAAGCTTGCCCCTTGAAGTTGGTCGAATAAGTCGCCGATCCTGGGTAATGGATAACGATTCTTGATCGTTACCTTGTTTAGCTCACGGTAATCAATGCATAAACGCATTGATCCATCCTTCTTCTTCACAAACAAAATAGGAGCTCCCCAAGGCGAAGAGCTGGGTTGTATGAAACCCTTTTCTAATAAATCATCTAATTGAGTCCTGAGCTCTTTCATTTCAGTAGGCGCTAGACGATAAGGAGCTCGTGCAATTGGTGCTGATCCTGGCAGAATGTCTATCCTGAACTCAACTTGCCTCTCAGGAGGTAATCCAGGTAATTCATCAGGAAAGACATCAGGATACTCAGAAATAATTGGGATATCTTCAATCTTGGGTTTTGGTTCATCAACAGTCACTTGTGCCATGTAGATGACATATCCCCTCTTCAGACACCTTGAGGCTTTAAGTATTGAAACATTATCGGGTAAACCATAAACACGTACACACATAAGCATGTAGGGCACCGAAACATATAAGGCACATAGGACACAACAATCACGAGGACACACTATATTTTGCACGTATTCACCTACATATATTGCACGTATTCACTTATCCTTCACAGCCGCGTAAAGCGATCGAGAATTGCGAGTGTGATTAGCGAGATTGCGAGTAACATAGCATGCGATTTGTTAGCGTATTGAGATAGATGTGCAGTGCGAGTTATGCGTCAATCAAAGCGAACAGCAAAAAGCGTATAAATCACCATAAATCGAAACACATAAATAGATAAAACCACATAAAACACGTAAAAAAATCCACATAAAAATGACAAATATCAGAGTTGGCGGCAGCGAAATCCAGAATCGAAGCACCTAAAAATCAGTGTTTGAGAGTGTCGGGTGTGAGACATCGACTAACCAAAGTGGTTCGACTATTCACAAGGACTTTGAGTACACACTTTGGCCTTCTTGACTGTGCTCTCGCCTCAATCCAGGCGAACGACACGCATCCTTCTAGTTACAGCGTGACTCAAGTCGTTGGAGTCCGTCGAGACTTTGGTGAGAGTTTTGTAAAACTAAAAATAGGGAGCGGAGCGAGTCATCAAGGTTCGGGTTTCACCCCTAACTTAGCGATTACATTCCTGTTTGTGTGATAGAATCACGAGATTGAGGGAGAAATCTGCGTCGAAGTACGGATTTCACTCCTGATTCAACGCAAATTCTCGTGTTTGTAGTAAAATGCGGTCGAACAAGAGATTTAATCGAGAGTTTGCGGTTTTCACACCTAGTCTCGATCTAATCACTCGTCCATTTTTGAAAATAGTGTGCAGTGCGACTGCCTTAGGAAAGGCAGAGTGATAGATTATAGCACGATTGCGAAGCGAGAATAGCAAGTAAGCTCGTACAAAACCCCTACTGGGTATGCACAAGTCGGTCTGTTGGTACTTAGACTATAGACTAGGTCGTTCTAAGACCTCGACCTGGACTAGGTCGAGTCTTGCCTAATTCCCTACAGTTATGGCTCTGATACCAATCTGTCACACCCCGACCGATGGTGGAATCATCGGGGCGCGGCACTGAGCAAAACAGATTGTCCATGAGTATCCATAATAACTATTAATTACCAGATATTTAAGCGTCATGTCCCATACCATAACATATCCAAATAAAACTGTTATTACAAATAATTGTCTCAAAAACAAACATTGTTCCGACCACTCAGATTTTATTAGATTTGTTTCTAGACTCCATCCTAGCTTGATTCCAGCAAATAACAAGCAAGCATCCTAAACACCTATCACATACATTAAAATAGAGGTCAATACACGTAGTGTAAAGGTGTGCATACAAGTTTAATAGTATAATAGATAGCGAAAATCGTTTACGCATAACCAACATGTAACATGTAGCAATGTGAAAGCTAGTAGGTTATCGACAATGAAATATGCACAGACGTGACTGCAAGTTGTAGAATACACAACACATATCCCCACTGGGACACGTGAAGTAAAGCCCTTAACAACCCCTGTCCACGACAGGTGCTGAGTCCAAACTACAGTACTATCATTGCTAAGGTGTCAGGCAACAATCATTGTGTAAACATAACATACAAGCATTCATCGAATAACACGTAGCGTGCAATAACGGTCAGCGTATAAATAGTGTTTGCGTTGTGTGTCGGTTGTGTTTCGAATAGGTAACGTATGTAACACCCGAAAGTGCGTAAAGCAAAAAGGGTTCGAGAATACTCACAGATAGCGTGTAAGTAAATAAACACTCTCTTGGATTGAAGGGATCGCTGAGAGATTAGCCTGAACAGTTAATGATAGCATAAGCAAAGAATGGCGCATTAAACGATGCAAGGAGTGAACCAAGTGACGAATGGTCATCTGATCGGATGACAATCCGAATGGATGGTCATTCGATTGGATGTCAATCCATTCGGATGGTCATTCGATCGGATGTCAATCCGTTCGGATGGTCATCCGTTCGGATGGCCATTCGGTCTGATTGACATTCGTTTGGGATGGATGTGTTTGTATATGATGGCTTTGAAGTTTTCATTGTAGCATTTTAAAATCAGAGAAGTATCTCTACCTTTCAGATCGTCGATCGAACGGTCGTTCGATCGGAAGGCGATCCGATCGGCGAGACATTTCTAGTGAGAACAAGTTCACAGCAGGATGGTCATTCAATCGGATGGTCTTCCGATCGGATGGTAATCCGTTAGAATTCGATGATCTTTGAAATTTATGAAAATGTTAAGTGTTGAAGTCTAGGTGCAATCCGATCGGATTGTCGTTCGATCGGGTGGAAATCCGATCGGATGGCAATCTGATCGGACGACAATCCGTACCACAATCTGATCGTTTTGCAAAATTGAAATTTGTTAAGTTTTTGAAAGTTTTGCGGTTTGATTGAGACGGTGTGACAACGTGTTAAGCAATGGAACCTCGTCACGTCCAAGTCGTTCGATCGAAGTGGGAATCACCCCAGCCCATTCAGCTAATCGTTCGTGATGGTTGTTCATGTTCAACCCGAAATCGGCTGTCTCTTTGACAGGAAATCAGATCTCAAACCGACACATCACTAGAGAAGAGTAGAAGGCCTGAATGATCTTCGATTCTATCGGTTTTTGAGTGCATTGAGTGTAAAAGAGTTGAAAGAAAGTTGGAAAAGCATCTTTCAATCCTTTTAACTTTGAAAACGTTTAGATCTATGCGAAAACAATGTTTAATCATGTGGAAATCCTGCAGATCTGAGTTGTTCTTGGTGGAATGAAGCCAAATCTTGAAGTTCATAAGAACTCCATGATGACATCATCCTAGAACACCTAAAATCCGCTGATTTCACGGTTAAAAGTTAAGATTTAAAGGTGAAAATGATGAAGGAGTGTGTTTAGATCATAGAAGTACAAGATTTGAGGAAGAAACCTACAAGAATTGCGAGAAATCGAAGGAAAAGTGGGCTGGAGGAGTTGGTCGAACGAGAGAGCTGTCACATCACTGATTGTGATGTGACAGAGGGTATTTATAGGTTGCCAAAAGAGGAAAGTGGTGCAGGTGTACGGATCGGATGGCAAACCAATCGGATGGTCATCCGTACGGATGACCATTCGATCGAATGGTCATTCGATCGATTGGCTCCGGCGAGTTGCGTTTCGATGTTTCGATTTGTGCGTTGAGTTTTGCGATGCGTTGCGAGTAAACGATGCGATAGGTTTAATCAATAATTCCCACAAATACTATATTTGACATACAATCATCATAAATAACTTGCGTTTAGCGTTTACGGTTAGATTGCGTTGCGATAGAGTTTCGATTGCGTTTTCGAATAATCACCACAAAACATAAATAAACATGCACAAGTAACATATAAATAGCACACACGTAAAACAATATCCAGAATGCATAATTCGAGTTGCGCATGCGAATGCGATTAGCGATAAAGTGATAAACATCGATTAAACCTCGATTATTAATAGATACTCCACATAATACAACTAAAGCAAACAAATAAAAGATTCGATTACAAGTCAAGAAGCACAAACCAGTAATTAAGTAAGGAGTGACAGATCGCAATTAGTAATCTTTTCTTCCTTTGACTTTGACTTTGACTTGTACTTTGACTTTCGTAACACGGGGTGTTACAATTCATGTTCTGGTTCTCTTGTTGCTGCTTTTTAAGCTGAAGGACTTGTTGCTGCTGTTGATATTGAGCATGTAAGGTATGAGAAGGATGAGAGGGGCGATGATCATCTGCAGATTAGAGAAAGAGAGAAACAGAGAGAGAGAGAGAGAGAGAGAGTGTGGAAGGGGTATTTATGAAATAATTAAATGCTAATTTCTTTTATTTATTAAATAATTTAAATAATTAGGTATAAAGACTAAACTACCCTTATGTGACTATACTTAACTGAATATGTTAACCAGGTTAGGGCCAAAGGACGAAACATGCAATAGGTTTTCCGAATAAAGGATTGTGACTGTAATTATTGAAGTTAAAGGTCATCCATTGCAACCTGCTACAAATATAAAGGACGAAAAGTGTAATTTACCCTATTTTATATCTAACTATCTAAGATGTTAGTTTTAATATTTACGTTGGTTTTAATTTGAGATTGGGCCTGGATTTCTCATCAAAGGCCAGTTGGGTTGTGAGCTGGAAAAGGAATCAACTGAGCTTCACAGTTGCTAGATGGACTTTGCAGCTTGTAGTGGTATTTGAGATTCCGGCTCATTTGGAGGTGACAAGTAGAGGTGTTCAAAAAACCGGTTTTAGAATTGAAACCGGTATTTTTTTAACCTTTTTTTTAAATTGGGTTCAGCCCGAAACGAACCGACGGTTTGTATACTGGTTGGTATTCTTGATCTTTGAAACCGGTTTTTTTCCCAAATCAGTTTTTAACCGAACCGAATCGACTAGTACCAGTTCGGCATCCCACTATGTAAAACCGGTTAAAAAACCAAACTGTTTTTTTAACCGGTTTTTCCCCACAAAAAAAAACTGGTTCGGTTAAAAACCAGACCGATTTAAAAAGAAAACCCTCATTTGTACACCTATAGTGAAAAGAGAGAGGTGTTAGGTGCAATTAGTGTGATTCCAGGAACCGACGAGTTTGACAGAGCTTCGGTCCCGATACGACGTGTTCAGTGCGTTTATTATTATTAAGAAAGGAGTAGAAGATAGATACGACACCGAGCAGTCACTTATAATTTGGTCTCTTATTCATATCTTGACAAGTTACAACACCTTGAGACCAAGGGGATAGCATGTCCCCTCTGGGATCCAAAAGCTTGTCCAAATGGGAACCCCAACTCCCTATTTATAGGCAACAGCCTATCCAGTCCGAATGAGCTAGCGTCCATCCGTCCGGATGGCCATCCATTCGGATGGACTTTACAATATGAATACCTATTCGACCAGATGGGGTTTGGACTATTCTATTGTCCATCCATTCGGATGGACTTGTCCATCCGTCTGGATGGACTTTGACAATACTAAAACCTGTCCAACTTATACTATTCTATACAATATTCAACACATGCTCTATCTAACTATTCGCACAGTGGCAAACGTACGAAATATGTACCAACAATTTCCCCCTCGGCTGTCACTGTCAAATCGTCACTAATACTTTAAGAACCTTGAATCGTGTTTGAATATTCTGCAGTCTTCAACTATTCTACAACTTCAATCAGGCATCTTGAAATCTTCAATAGATTCCCCCTCGATTGATGATTCGGGTTTGCTTTGACAGAGTAAAGCACCAATTCCCCCTGAAATGAATCTTCAGGTCTTTTGCACAGTTCACGACTCTTCTCTGATTTGCTAAACTGTAACCTTCATGAACAATCACCAACTTGAAACTAGTCAATGCAACATCCTCTGTTTCAGCTTTAACCATATCCGAGCTCAGTTTTTGATATTTCATTTTAGCACCAGGATCTCGCATTCTGCTTGCTTGATCTAAGAATGTACAAAAACTCAACCGGCAATTGATAGAAACTTCAAATACCCCACTGGTTAACTTCAAATCCTTGATTCCCCCTAGAGATCTGATATCCCGTTTTTCGTGATCAACGTTAACGCACCGTAAGAATGACAGATCCGTGAAAATGGTGTTCTCCACAATCAGCAAATCTTCATCGGAAAACAAATCATCTGGTAATGTAGTCCGATCTCCGAAGCATTCATCCACAATCAGATTCATCTCCTCGAATAATCTAGATCTCAGAAGCTATCATCCACGATCACTCTCAGATCTCCGATGCTTTCGTCCACGATCAGATATCAACACCTCAGATCATCTTAATCTCGGAAGCTTTAACCGACGATCAGATCACATTCCCCCTGACAATCTGAAGTCGAGACCTCCCGAATACTGTTGCAGTGTCACGAATTTCAAAAATGTCGGAATTTCAACATGTGACATTGAAATTTTTATTCCCCCTCATTTTATCAAATTCTGACGTCTCTATCACTGAATTCCCCTTCAAACTGAGCAATTCAGTCCTCTTTTTATCTGTGAAAAACTCGACTTTGCCGAAAATATGACAATTTTTCCCCAAACGTCAGTGTTCATCATTGCGGATTTTACGTTTTGGCCCATAAATAGTTAGATAACCTGGAAGATAAACATTCTGCACCAGTATCATGACTACCCCACTAGTTTCCACAATCCGTGATCGCATCATCAAATTTGTTCACTAAGCCCCAAACGGTGTCCCCGAACAACCCAGCTTGGTCGTTAAAAACCCGAAAATATTTTCAATTGCCAGATTTTTTCTGGAGACTCTCCTCGTCGTTGCGACAAAAAATGCCTTTTTAAGGCATTTTGTTCATCATCCCGAATGGAGTTGGTCCATTCGTCCGGATGGATTGATCTTGGATCACCTTGACAATTCACTACCTGAGTGTCTTCATCCGTCCGAATGACATAGGATCCGGATGGTCATCTGACAAATGTATATATCAGCTGTTCGGAAGGCTAAATTGTCTGGATGGTCATCCACTCGGATGACTAAATGGTCCGGGTCATCCGCTTGGATGGTCATCCGAAGAAATATGTTCTAACAACTCAAGAACACTCTAAATCACGTTTTTTCGATCCAGAATCTTTATTTGTGTGAATTTCATGATGAAACTTCACAGGATTGTGCGCGAATCAATTTCGAACAGATTGATGGCTTCAATTCCAAAATCCATCCGTGAATCGACCTTTATTTTGACGATTTTCTCTGTTTTAAAGTCAAAACTCCCGTTTACCCAAAATTGATGAGCTTGGGTGATTTAACTAACTGTTAGATCAATTAAATCGGTATCGTAGCTCTGATACCACTTGTGATTCCAGGAACCGACGAGTTTGACGGAGCTTCGGTCCTGATACGACGTGTTCGGTGCGTTTATTATTACTAAGAAAGGAGTAGAAGATAGATACGACACCAAGCAGTCACTTATAATCTGGTCTCTTATTCATATCTTGACAAGTTACAGCACCATGAGACCAGTTGGACAGCATGTCCCCTCTGGGATCCAAAATCTTGTCCAAATGGGAACCCCAACTCCCTATTTATAGGCAACAACCTATCCAGTCCGAATGAGCTAGTGTCCATCCGTCTAGATGGACTTTACAATATCAATACCTATTCGACCAGATGGGGTTTGGACTATTCTATTGTCCATCCGTTCGGATGGACTTGTCTATCCGTCCGGATGGACTTTGACAATACCAAAACCTGTCCAACTTATATTGTTCTATACAATATTCAACACACGCTCTATCTAACTATTCGCACAGTGACAGACGTACGAAATATGCACCAACAATTTGGGTTTTCTCTCGTGGTGTTCTTGTTGGATCTCAGTCTTATACATCTGATTCATGAGTTCTGAATAGGTTTTTGAGTGTTCATATTGTTGATTCATCATATTGATGATAATCTTGTGATTTGTGTTGATTGTAGTTGTGTATTTTGTAAAACTCAACTTATAGTGATTTTTAGGAATAACTGATGTGCGTTAGGTGTGATATATATTAGGTGTATATTTTAGAGTTTTTTTCACAAACTAGTGTAGATACAAAAAGTATTTACCTATTTGGGTACTTTGAAAAATATTTACCTATTTGGATACTTTTCTATATCCCTTTAATTTTTTACCTAATTTATACATTTCTTTTTATTTTTCTACCTAAAATAAATTAGATTACTCACAGAATTAGAATCAACAAAAATATGAGTAATTATTTTTTTAAATAAAAAATTCTGCAAATATTCAACAAAAAAATATGCGAAAAATCCACAAAAAATATACAAAAATATATTAAAAAATTCTACAATAATTCTGTAGAGTTAAAAAAAATTCTGCAAAAAATATTATAAAAAACCATATAATCTACACTAGTCTGGGAAAAAATTCCATTTCTTTTTCTGTTTTATTTTCTTTGTATAACCAGAAATTGTCTAGGCCCCGTTTAAACTAAGCTCATAAAAAAATAAAACAATAAATTCACAAAAGTTACTCCCCTAAGTTATATCGATTAAGTGATAGTAATCTGGTGGAAAGTTTGATATTTCAAACAAGTTTATTTAATAGTGATTATTCAATATTCTATACGTATAAGTAGTTTGGTTTTTTTATAGATATTAACCCCAAAAGAACTACATAATGTGGACCATCAAATCTACCAACTATTACCTTATAGATTATATGGTTTTTTTATAATATTTTTTGCAGATTTTTTTTTAACTTTGCAGAATTATTGTAGAATTTTTTAATATATTTTTGCAGATTTTTTGTGGATTTTTCGCAGATTTTTTTTAGAATTTTTGCAGATTTTTTTTGAATATTTGCAGAATTTTTTATTTAAAAAAATAATTACTCATATTTTTGTTGATTCTAATTCTGTGAGTAATCTAATTTTACTTTGGGTAGAAAAATAAAAAGAAATGTATAAATTAGGTAAAAAAAAATAAAGAGATATAAAAAAGTACCCAAATAAGTAAATATTTTTCAAAGTACCCAAATAGGTAAATACTTTTTGTATCTACACTAGTTTGGGAAAAAACTCGTTGTAACACCCCGTGTTTTCCCAAAAGTCAAAGTCAAAGTCAAGAGTGACTGTTATTGGAATTAAAGATTAATAAAGATTAATTTCATTTTAGTTTCATTTTGATTTTCATATTATTTGGAGTAAGTGTTGTATAATCAAACTAATCGGCCGATAATCGAACTGTGAATCAACGACCGACTGTGAATGACAGGAAGTAACAATGCAATAAAGCTAGTCAATCAATAATCAAGCTAATCAAACCAATCATCAAACTCAAGTGTGGGAATTTTAGTACTTTTATACGTGTGTGTGTGCCTTATGTGTTACTTGTGCATGTTTACTTTTATGTTAAAGTGTGTGGTGAATCAATCAAATCAATCAAGACTCAAAGGTGAATCAAACTCAATGGAAATCGAACCCGAAATGGTTGTAAGGATGCTTGTATGTTAGATATAGTAGTTGAGACTAAAAGTAATTTGATTAGGAATTCTATCATTCTCAAATCATCGTTCATCGAACTCGAAATATCAAAAATCGTCGCGAAACACTCAAAACCAGGCAAGCCGATCGAACAGGGCAACCTGATCGAACAGGCTAGCCGATCGAACAGGCTGTTCGATCGGACAGCTGCTCGATCAGGGATGCTGTTCGATCAGCTGACCCTTTCCTCTTTTGGAAGCCTATAAATAGGGCTGTCCTTGTCAAACTTTCCACTTTTGGAAAAGCTCTGACCGACCAGCCTCTTCTTCTCACTAAATCTCAGATTTCTCTCAAACCGGTAAGTATTTCGCTCTAATCCTTGTACGTTTTTGTTCATTAATCGATTCTCCATCTTTCTATCTTTCAAAACTTGGATTTCATCCATGAAATCACCAAGATCTAGGTGTTCTTGGGTGATGTCATCATGTGTTCTTCAAGAACACTAAGTTTTGACATCATTCCACCATGAATAACTTAGATCTAACCGATTTCCACATAAATAACCTAAAATCTACCAAAGATCTTAACATTTCACGGTGGAAAAGGATTGGAAGATGGGTTTTCATCTATCTTTCAACTCTTTTACACTCAAAAAGGTGAAAACGAGACTTGAACCGATTTACAAATCAATCTAAACAAACACATGGTTCAAGATTCGGGTTCTACCGAGAGATATACCGATTTCGGGTTAAACGTTAAACTTAGGTTCCAAACCGTCTCTGACCGAGTTTGGGTGATTCCTGCTCGAGTCAGTAGACTAAGTAGGGACTTCAGCTTTGTGGTTCAACTCGTAGTCAAAATATCTCTAAAACATCAACAATTAACGGGAATAACCAAGTGTTAAGTGATAGGTTAACCGAATCGAGAAGCTGGCCGAACGGCTAGGCTGTTCGATCGAACAGCCCAACCGAACGACTATGCCAGCCGATCGACTAGGCTAACCGATCGACTAGCACTTAGACCCACAAACTCACAAGGTGTAGTATTGACGAGTTCTGTTCGATCGATCGAGCCACTCGATTGTAATCATTACTACTCGAATCATGAGATACTACACTTCAAAACACTTAGACTTTTCGAAACATTGGAATGTCACCCGATCGAGCATGCCAACCGATCGAGTGACATATTTGAAAACAATGAAGTGCTAGCCGATCGGTTGGGCTAACCGATCGAACAGCTGTTCGATCGGCCAACTTGAAAGGTAGTACAAACCATCATACACAAACACATCCTTCACATCAAAGGAAGAAACAATCCACTTGAAGGAACCAGCCGATCGAGCCAGCCGGCCGATCGAATGGATGTTCGAACGGACTTTCAAACCAATCGAACAGCCCACTCGATCGAACTGCTGTCCGATCGAATGGCCTACTCGATCCAAGTACATTGTTTACTTTTTCCGCGTTACTCATCGTTGTGTTATCGAACTATTCAGGCTAACCTATTCTCAGTGCTCCTTTCAATCCACAACCAACCACTGTGAGTATACTCGATCCCTTTTTGCTTTCAGCACTTTTGGGTGTTACATACGTAATCTATCAAATTCACAAACAACACAAACTATTTGAACGCTAACCTACTTGCATGTATTACTTGTCTAAATGATTGCTGTTTATTATGTTTACACGTGGAGTGCTATCTACCTGCTTTAGCAACGTAGTACTATAGTTTGGACTCAGCACCCGTTCACACGGGGGTTGCTAAGGACAATTACTTGCATGGATTACAGTGGTAATCATGTATTGCGAACTGTCTCGGACAGTCAACTTGAAGTCGTTGGTATCGATGGTCCCATGTTGATAATTTACATGCATCGTTTGCCCTTGTGTACGTGCTTGGTTATGCGTAAACTTTCGAACTTTATATGCTATATCAAACTTGTGTACTCACCTTTACATTATATGTATTGACTTTTATTTTAACGTATGTGACAGGTGTTTAAGCTACTAGCGTGCTAGGGAAGCGAGGCAATAATAAGCTTCTAGGAGCCTGTGACCTTAGGACAGTGTCCACATACCTGCTCCAGGGCCATAATTATCTGTAGATCTTGTACTGGCACCTGTAGTCAGTAAGATCTACAGTTAGCCGTCTAGAAGTCTTAAAACAATATTTAATTCGGTCTGTAATAATTAAGAATTTGAGTTGTCGGAACAGTTCCCATATTGTTTAGTTGATTTCTATGATAACTTGTTATTATTTGGGACACGGTATGGGACGTGTTATATAACTGAATTGTATGATAGTTGTTGTGGAAACTTCTGAACAATCTGTTTCGCTCAGTGCCGCGCCCCGATGATTCCGCCATCGGTTGGGGTGTGACAGATTGGTATCAGAGCCATAACTATAGGGAATTAGGTTAGACACGATCTAGTCCGGATCGCTGTCTTAGAGACCTAGACTATAGTTAGGAACCAAGAGACCAAGTTTATGTGCTTATTTTATGTTGTTTCCTTCTATTCTATCATTACATCCGAACTCCGAGCCAAATTTTGTAGTTTGGACGGGATTAGGAGTGAAACCCGCAAATTCCTGCCTAAATTACAAATTTTGCCAATTATTTTGTGCAATTTTCTATCAACAAACGGGGGAGAATTATACCAAATCAGGGCTGAAACCCGTAATTTGATGAAAACTTTCCTCTAAATTTTCTTAAAACAAGGAAGAAATTGCTGAGCTAGGGGTGAAACCCTAACCTTGGCAGTTATTCCGACTTTATTTTATCTCGCCAAGGCAATTGACGGACTCCAACGACCTGAACTCACGAGTATGGCCTAGAATGCGCATGCATAATGCCCAAGAATCGAGGCAGAAACATGTCCCCTAGAGTCGAAAGTGACGACAAGTCAACTGTGAATAGTTAAATTGCCATGGTTAGTCAAAGTCTAGTAGCCGCAGACAATCCATTTTCCGATTTTGAGTGTTGCTTCGTTGATTTTATATGATTTACCTGTTTACGTGTTTTAAGATTCGTTGGTTACTCCATTTGTTATCAATCTGCGTGACTTTTGTTGCTATCCTATCTCGATTCAAATCCCTGTTGATGTGATCTAAACGAAACCAGTGTGCTATGCTACGCTATACGACTAAGTTAGACGATACAATGTGATGCTATCCGATATGCAAAACGAACGACACTCGACTTGTGGTTATAGGTTTCTGTTTTCTGACCGCCTCTGTGATAAAATTGCGTACGTGTTTAGGAAATTAAGTGCTCTATTTGCTTAATTGCTTATGTGCTCTAATTGCTTCTGTGCTTATGTGCCTCTATGATTATGTGCTTATGTGTTTATATGTGTTACGTGACGTGAGATGCGACGTGATTCTAAGCTTTAGTAAACTAAGACGTGCGAGATTCGAATTCGTTGTGTTGAGCCCTATGGCGATGTCTATTGCAGACCATGTCGTCATCATCAAGAATTCGCCAAAACCTTTCTCGTCAGGAAAAGAGAGACCGACGTCTCGCCAAGCTCATCTCAAGGTCTGTAGCGAAAGCTGTCAGTGAGGTGTACGAAAACACCAGCAAGTCGTCGGAAGAATCCCGAACCCTCACTGAACCCAGCAAAGCTCCGTTCAGTTTCAAGCAATTTAAGGCGTGTGGACCGAAGGAGTTCACCGGTGAAGAGGGCCCTACAGGCTTATTTCACTGGTTTGACTCTGTGGAAGTTACCCTTCGTCAAAGCGGATGCCCGGATCATCTTCGAACTCTCAATGCTACCGGTGTCTTCCAGTCGCGGGCATTGGACTGGTGGACAGCCGAAAGGAATAAGCGCGGGAACGACGCTGCCTACGAGCTGACGTGGGAGGAACTGAAGGCTATCATGCTGGACGAGTTCTGTCCTCCCCACGAACGCCAAAAGTTGGAGGATGAGTTCTGGACCATCAAGCAGAAGGAGGGCGACAACGCTGGTCTCACCGCCCGTTTCAAACAACTGAGCATTATCTGTCCAGACCAGGTCAAGACTCCCGAGATGACCATCAAGAAATACATCCGTGCTCTTCCGGATTGTGTTGCAGATTATGTGTTCGCCGCCAAACCCGCATCAATCGAGGAAACCTACCTACTCGCTGCCGAGATTAACGACAAGCGAGTTAAGGCTGGTGTCTGGGATAAGCCATCCAAGTCGTTGCATCAAGTTACTGCCGCATCAACCGACAACCCTACTGCTCAAGCCTCCAAGTCCTCGAGAAGAAGAAAGAAGAACAAGAATTGCGCCGCCGCAACCAATGCTGCTCCTCTTCAGTCAGTACCGCCACAACAGCAACAACCACAGCGCACTGCGCCAGTGATCAATGCGCCGCCGGCTAAGCGTGCGTACACCGGCCCCCACCCACTCTGTGCTACATGTTCTTATCATCACCCGGTGGGTGTGGCCTGCCGTTACTGTACCCACTGCAACGTTTACGGGCATTTCACTGCGAATTGCCGCTATGGTCCTCGTCAAACGCAAGCTCAAGCCGCTGTTAACCAAGCCCTGCTACCTGCTCCTCAAGCTCCTCAAGCTCCTCAAGCTGCACAGGCCCCGGCAAACAATGTTCGGACCTGCTTTGCATGTGGTGACCCTAACCACTTCGCAAACCGGTGCCCGAACAGAGTGGTGAAACAAGAAGCTCAACAACCCCAGCAACAACAACAGCAGCCTCAACAACAAGCCGCTCACGCCAGAACTTTCAACATCAACGCACGCCAGGCTCAAGCTGATAACAACGTGGTCAATGGTACGTTCCTTGTGAATGGTATATATGCATCATGTTTGTTTGATACTGGAGCCGATAACTGCTTTGTGTCATTTGAATTTGAGAAGCTTCTTAGACGTAAGCGCTCTTATCTTTCGTCACCCTTCGAAGTAGAAGTCGCTACCAGAAGAACCATTGCTGTCAATTCTGTGCTCCGTGATTGTACTCTCGAGCTCAACAATCATATATTCCCGATTAATCTCATTCCAATGCAGCTCGGAAGTTTCGATGTCATAGTAGGCATGGACTTTCTTCGTGAAAACCATGCTGAAGTTGTGTGTTCCGATAAGATGATTCGTTTTGTGCTAGCTAGTGGTGATATTCTATGTGTTTATGGTGAAACTACTGCGAAAGATCTCAAGCTCATGTCCTGTCTTCAAGCTCGCAAATATCTCCGCAAGGAATATCGAGCCTTCTTGGCCAACATTGTTGTAGCAGAGACGGACAAGAAAAGGAAAGTTGAAGTCAAGGATGTTCCCGTTGTCCGAGAATTTCCTCAGGTGTTCCCTGATGATCTTCCTGGATTACCTCCAAGTCGTGATATCGACTTTCGAATCGACCTTATTCCAGGAGCCAACCCAGTGGCCAAAGCTCCGTATCGACTCGCTCCATCTGAGATGCGAGAACTCTCAAACCAACTCCAAGAGTTACTTGAAAAAGGCTTCATTCGCCCGAGCACTTCTCCATGGGGCGCACCAGTCCTTTTCGTCAAAAAGAAGGACGGGTCGTTCCGAATGTGCATCGATTACCGGGAATTGAACAAGCTGACCATCAAGAACCGATACCCCTTACCAAGAATCGATGATCTGTTTGACCAACTACAAGGTGCTCAGTGTTTCTCCAAGATTGATCTACGTTCAGGCTATCATCAGTTGCGGATTCAAGAGGAAGACATACCCAAAACCGCTTTTCGAACCCGATACGGCCACTACGAATTTGTTGTCATGCCTTTTGGTTTGACCAACGCACCCGCGGTCTTCATGGATCTGATGAATCGCGTGTGTAAACCGTTCTTAGACCGTTTCGTCATTGTATTTATTGACGATGTCCTGATCTATTCCAGATCGAGGGCCGAACACGCGCAGCATTTGCGACTGGTTCTCGAGTTGCTTCAGGGAAACCAACTCTACGCCAAATTCTCCAAGTGTGAGTTCTGGTTGGAGGAAGTTCAATTTCTGGGTCACATTGTGAATAGTCGGGGTATACACGTTGATCCTGCAAAGATTGAGGCAGTCAAGGGATGGGTTACGCCAAAGAATCCGTCAGAAGTTCGCTCTTTTCTCGGATTAGCTGGTTACTACCGGCGATTCATCGAAGGATTCTCAAAGATTGCTGTACCGCTTACCTCCCTTACTCATAAAGACAAGCCTTTTGTGTGGGGAACCGCGCAGGAGACTGCTTTCCAAACCCTCAAACACATGCTGTGCCATGCACCAGTTCTTACACTGCCGGACGGAAGCGATGACTTCGTTGTCTATTGTGATGCTTCAAACCTTGGACTTGGCTGTGTTCTCATGCAACGAGACAAGGTTATAGCTTACGCATCTCGACAGCTCAAAATCCACGAGAAGAATTATACAACCCATGACCTCGAGCTAGGCGCAGTTGTCTTTGCCTTAAAGATTTGGCGACACTACCTGTATGGTACAAAGTGTACGATCTTCACCGATCACAAGAGCCTACAACATATCTTTAACCAGAGAGAACTCAATATGCGTCAACGCCGATGGGTAGAACTTCTCAACGATTACGACTGTGAGATCCGTTATCACCCAGGCAAGGCGAATGTAGTTGCAGACGCCCTCAGCAGAAAGAATTACGTGATAGGTGTTCGAAACATCCAGGCTCAGTATAACCTCGAAGCTCTCATCCGCGAAGCGCAACACGCTTGCTTTAACGAGCGTACGTTGAAGAAAGAACGAATCTATCACGATGGAACTCAGCTCGTGAGCAAAGCCAACGGGATATTCTATTATCTGGACCGAATCTGGGTTCCGAGGAGGACAGATTTGCGAAAGATCATTATGAACGAAGCCCACAAATCCCGATATTCCATTCATCCCGGTGCGGACAAAATGTACCAGGACCTTCGCTACAAGTACTGGTGGCCTGGGATGAAAAGGGATATTGCTCTATATGTTGGTAGCTGTTTAACTTGTGCAAGAGTCAAGGCTGAACACCAAAGACCTTCAGGCTTACTCGAACAACCGCCGATACCCGTATGGAAGTGGGAAAGCATAGCTATGGATTTCATAACTAAGCTTCCGACCACGCCATCAGGTCACGACAGTATTTGGGTTATAGTCGACCGTCTAACCAAATCAGCCCACTTTTTGCCAATACGAGAAGACTATAAGGTGGCCAAGCTAGCCCAAATCTACACCGACGAGATCATTAAGAATCATGGTACGCCTCGAGACATCATTTCTGATCGCGATGCTCGGTTTACATCGAGATTGTGGGAAACTTTTCAAGCAGCTCTTGGTACGACGCTGAATTTGAGTACCGCATTCCACCCGCAAACCGACGGGCAGACTGAAAGAACGATTCGTACTATTGAAGACATGCTCCGTGCGTGTGTTATCGATTTTGGTGGTAGTTGGAGCAAACACCTACCGTTGGTCGAATTTTCGTACAATAATAGCTATCACTCCAGCATCGAAATGGCACCTTTCGAAGCCTTGTATGGTAGGAGATGTCGCTCGCCTATTGTATGGCACGAGGTCGGTCATTCACAATTGACTGGGCCCGAGATTCTGCAAGAAACGACTGACAAGATCCACCAGATAAGGGAAAATTTGGTGAAGGCCCGGGACAGACAAAAGATGTACGCCGATAAACGACGCAAGCCCCGCGAATTTGCAGTTGGCGACTACGTGCTCCTAAAGGTATCACCTTGGAAGGGAGTAGTCCGATTCGGCAAAAGAGGGAAACTTGCGCCTCGATTTGTTGGACCTTTTAAGATTCTGGAAAGGATCGGTAAAGTTGCCTACAAACTTGAATTACCGGAGGAACTCAGCAATGTCCACCCGACTTTCCATATTTCAAACCTTCGAAAATGCGTAGCCGACCACGACGCAATAATACCACTCGACGATCTTCAGGTCAATGAGACGCTACACTTCGTGGAAAAGCCTGTCGAAATCATGGACCAACAGACCAAGCAACTCAGACGCTCTCGCATTCCTATTGTAAAAGTACGATGGGAAGGCAAACGAGGCGCGGAGTTCACTTGGGAACTCGAAAGTGACATGAAGGCCAAGTACCCGCAGTTATTCAGATAGATCTGAAGCATCAAATTGGTAAAATCACACGGCGATGTACGGTTCTCGGCCTAATTTCGGGACGAAATTCCCTAAAGGAGGGGAGACTGTAACACCCCGTGTTTTCCCAAAAGTCAAAGTCAAAGTCAAGAGTGACTGTTATTGGAATTAAAGATTAATAAAGATTAATTTCATTTTAGTTTCATTTTGATTTTCATATTATTTGGAGTAAGTGTTGTATAATCAAACTAATCGGCCGATAATCGAACTGTGAATCAATGACCGACTGTGAATGACAGGAAGTAACAATGCAATAAAGCTAGTCAATCAATAATCAAGCTAATCAAACCAATCATCAAACTCAAGTGTGGGAATTTTAGTACTTTTATACGTGTGTGTGTGCCTTATGTGTTACTTGTGCATGTTTACTTTTATGTTAAAGTGTGTGGTGAATCAATCAAATCAATCAAGACTCAAAGGTGAATCAAACTCAATGGAAATCGAACCCGAAATGGTTGTAAGGATGCTTGTACGTTAGATATAGTAGTTGAGACTAAAAGTAATTTGATTAGGAATTCTATCATTCTCAAATCATCGTTCATCGAACTCGAAATATCAAAAATCGTCGCGAAACACTCAAAACCAGGCAAGCCGATCGAACAGGGCAACCTGATCGAACAGGCTAGCCGATCGAACAGGCTGTTCGATCGGACAGCTGCTCGATCAGGGATGCTGTTCGATCAGCTGACCCTTTCCTCTTTTGGAAGCCTATAAATAGGGCTGTCCTTGTCAAACTTTCCACTTTTGGAAAAGCTCTGACCGACCAGCCTCTTTTTCTCACTAAATCTCAGATTTCTCTCAAACCGGTAAGTATTTCGCTCTAATCCTTGTACGTTTTTGTTCATTAATCGATTCTCCATCTTTCTATCTTTCAAAACTTGGATTTCATCCATGAAATCACCAAGATCTAGGTGTTCTTGGGTGATGTCATCATGTGTTCTTCAAGAACACTAAGTTTTGGCATCATTCCACCATGAATAACTTAGATCTAACCGATTTCCACATAAATAACCTAAAATCTTCCAAAGATCTTAACATTTCACGGTGGAAAAGGATTGGAAGATGGGTTTTCATCTATCTTTCAACTCTTTTACACTCAAAACGGTGAAAACGAGACTTGAACCGATTTATAAATCAATCTAAACAAACACATGGTTCAAGATTCGGGTTCTACCGAGAGATATACCGATTTCGGGTTAAACGTTAAACTTAGGTTCCAAACCGTCTCTGACCAAGTTTGGGTGATTCCTGCTCGAGTCAGTAGACTAAGAAGGGACTTCAGCTTTGTGGTTCAACTCGTAGTCAAAATATCTCTAAAACATCAACAATTAACGGGAATAACCAAGTGTTAAGTGATAGGTTAACCGAATCGAGAAGCTGGCCGAACGGCTAGGCTGTTCGATCGAACAGCCCAACCGAACGACTACGCCAGCCGATCGGCTAGGCTAACCGATCGACTAGCACTTAGACCCACAAACTCACAAGGTGTAGTATTGAGTGAGTTCTGTTCGATCGATCGAGCCACTCGATTGTAATCATTACTACTCGAATCATGAGATACTACACTTCAAAACACTTAGACTTTTCGAAACATTGGAATGTCATCTGATCGAGCATGCCAACCGATCGAGTGACATATTTGAAAACAATGAAGTGCTAGCCGATCGGTTGGGCTAACCGATCGAACAGCCCGTTCGATCGGCCAACTTGAAAGGTAGTACAAACCATCACACACAAACACATCCTTCTCATTAAAGGAAGAAACAATCCACTTGAAGGAACCAGCCGATCGAGCCAGCCAGCCGATCGAACGGGACGTTCGAACGGACTTTAACCCAATCGAACAGCCCACTCGATCGAACAGCTGTCCGATCGAATGGCCTATCCGATCCAGTTTCCACTGTTTACTTTTTCCGCGTTACTCATTGTATTGTTATCGAACTATTCAGGCTAACCTATTCTCAGTGCTCCTTTCAATCCACAACCAACCACTGTGAGTATACTCGATCCCTTTTTGCTTTCAGCACTTTTGGGTGTTACATACGTAATCTATCAAATTCACAAATAACACAAACTATTTGAACGCTAACCTACTTGCATGTATTACTTGTCTAAATGATTGCTGTTTATTATGTTTACACGTGGAGTGCTATCTACCTGCTTTAGCAACGTAGTACTATAGTTTGGACTCAGCACCCGTTCACACGGGGGTTGCTAAGGACAATTACTTGCATGGATTACGGTGGTAATCATGTATTGCGAACTGTCTCGGACAGTCAACTTGAAGTCGTTGGTATCGATGGTCCCATGTTGATAATTTACATGCATCGTTTGCCCTTGTGTACGTGCTTGGTTATGCGTAAACTTCTCGAACTTTATATGCTATATCAAACTTGTGTACTCACCTTTACATTATATGTATTGACTTTTATTTTAACGTATGTGACAGGTGTTTAAGCTACTAGCGTGCTAGGGAAGCGAGGCAATAATAAGCTTCTAGGAGCCTGTGACCTTAGGACAGTGTCCACATACCTGCTCCAGGGCCATAATTATCTGTAGATCTTGTACTGGCACCTGTAGTCAGTAAGATCCACAGTTAGTCGTCTAGAAGTCTTAAAACAATATTTAATTCGGTCTGTAATAACTAAGAATTTGAGTTGTCGGAACAGTTCCCATATTGTTTAGTTGATTTCTATGATAACTTGTTATTGTTTGGGACACGGTATGGGACGTGTTATATAACTGAATTGTATGATAGTTGTTGTGGAAACTTCTGAACAATCTGTTTCGCTCAGTGCCGCGCCCCGATGATTCCGCCATCGGTTGGGGTGTGACAGATTGGTATCAGAGCCATAACTATAGGGAATTAGGTTAGACACGATCTAGTCCGGATCGCTGTCTTAGAGACCTAGACTATAGCTAGGAACCAAGAGACCAAGTTTATGTGCTTATTTTATGTTGTTTCCTTCTATTCTATCATTACATCCGAACTCCGAGCCAAATTTTGTAGTTTGGACGGGATTAGGAGTGAAACCCGCAAATTCCTGCCTAAATTACAAATTTTGCCAAATTATTTTGTGAAATTTCTATCAACAAACGGGGGAGAATTATACCAAATCAGGGCTGAAACCCGTAATTTGATGAAAATTTTCCTCTAAAATTTTCTTAAAACAAGGAAGAAATTGCTGAGCTAGGGGTGAAACCCTAACCTTGGCAGTTATTCCGACTTTATTTTATCTCGCCAAGGCAGTTGACGGACTCCAACGACCTGAACTCACGAGTATGGCCTAGAATGCGCATGCATAATGCCCAAGAATCGAGGCAGAAACATGTCCCCTAGAGTCGAAAGTGACGACAAGTCAACTGTGAATAGTTAAATTGCCATGGTTAGTCAAAGTCTAGTAGCCGCAGACAATCCATTTTCCGATTTTGAGTGTTGCTTCGTTGATTTTATATGATTTACCTGTTTACGTGTTTTAAGATTCGTTGGTTACTCCATTGTTTATCGATCTGCGTGACTTTTGTTGCTATCCTATCTCGATTCGAACCCCTGTTGATGTGATCTAAACAAAACCAGTGTGCTATGCTACGCTATACGACTAAGTTAGACGATACAATGTGATGCTATCCGATATGCAAAATGAACGGCACTCGACTTGTGGTTATAGGTTTCTGTTTTCTGACCGCCTCTGTGATAAAAATGCGTACGTGTTTAGGAAATTAAGTGCTCTATTTGCTTAATTGCTTAGGTGCTCTAATTGCTTCTGTGCTTATGTGCCTCTGTGATTATGTGCTTATGTGTTTATATGTGTTACGTGACGTGAGATGCGACGTGATTCTAAGCTTTAGTAAACTAAGACGTGCGAGATTCGAATTCGTTGTGTTGAGCCCTATGGCGATGTCTATTGCAGACCATGTCGTCATCATCAAGAATTCGCCAAAACCTTTCTCGTCAGGAAAAGAGAGACCGACGTCTCGCCAAGCTCATCTCAAGGTCTGTAGCGAAAGCTGTCAGTGAGGTGTACGAAAACACCAGCAAGTCGTCGGAAGAATCCCGAACCCTCACTGAACCCAGCAAAGCTCCGTTCAGTTTCAAGCAATTTAAGGCGTGTGGACCGAAGGAGTTCACCGGTGAAGAGGGCCCTACAGGCTTATTTCACTGGTTTGACTCTGTGGAAGTTACCCTTCGTCAAAGCGGATGCCCGGATCATCTTCGAACTCTCAATGCTACCGGTGTCTTCCAGTCGCGGGCATTGGACTGGTGGACAGCCGAAAGGAATAAGCGCGGGAACGACGCTGCCTACGAGCTGACGTGGGAGGAACTGAAGGCTATCATGCTGGACGAGTTCTGTCCTCCCCACGAACGCCAAAAGTTGGAGGATGAGTTCTGGACCATCAAGCAGAAGGAGGGCGACAACGCTGGTCTCACCGCCCGTTTCAAACAACTGAGCATTATCTGTCCAGACCAGGTCAAGACTCCCGAGATGACCATCAAGAAATACATCCGTGCTCTTCCGGATTGTGTTGCGGATTATGTGTTCGCCGCCAAACCCGCATCAATCGAGGAAACCTACCTACTCGCTGCCGAGATTAACGACAAGCGAGTTAAGGCTGGTGTCTGGGATAAGCCATCCAAGTCGTTGCATCAAGTGACTGCCGCATCAACCGACAACTCTACTGCTCAAGCCTCTAAGTCCTCGAGAAGAAGAAAGAAGAACAAGAATTGCGCCGCCGCAACCAATGCTGCTCCTCTTCAGTCAGTACCGCCACAACAGCAACAACCACAGCGCACTGCGCCAGTGATCAATGCGCCGCCGGCTAAGCGTGCGTACACCGGCCCCCACCCACTCTGTGCTACATGTTCTTATCATCACCCGGTGGGTGTGGCCTGCCGTTACTGTACCCACTGCAACGTTTACGGGCATTTCACTGCGAATTGCCGCTATGGTCCTCGTCAAACGCAAGCTCAAGCCGCTGTTAACCAAGCCCTGCTACCTGCTCCTCAAGCTCCTCAAGCTCCTCAAGCTGCACAGGCCCCGGCAAACAATGTTCGGACCTGCTTTGCATGTGGTGACCCTAACCACTTCGCAAACCGGTGCCCGAACAGAGTGGTGAAACAAGAAGCTCAACAACCCCAGCAACAACAACAGCAGCCTCAACAACAAGCCGCTCACGCCAGAACTTTCAACATCAACGCACGCCAGGCTCAAGCTGATAACAACGTGGTCAATGGTACGTTCCTTGTGAATGGTATATATGCATCATGTTTGTTTGATACTGGAGCCGATAACTGCTTTGTGTCATTTGAATTTGAGAAGCTTCTTAGACGTAAGCGCTCTTATCTTTCGTCACCCTTCGAAGTAGAAGTCGCTACCAGAAGAACCATTGCTGTCAATTCTGTGCTCCGTGATTGTACTCTCGAGCTCAACAATCATATATTCCCGATTAATCTCATTCCAATGCAGCTCGGAAGTTTCGATGTCATAGTAGGCATGGACTTTCTTCGTGAAAACCATGCTGAAGTTGTGTGTTCCGATAAGATGATTCGTTTTGTGCTAGCTAGTGGTGATATTCTATGTGTTTATTTGAGCTCATTTAATCCTGAAAATACAAAAGGGAGATAAAAACACATTTTTTCCAACATTAGTACTAAAAAATGGTTAGTTTTATGCCATAATTGATGTAATTTATATGTTGCATTTTGTGTACATCAAATACCCCCACACTTGAATCTTTGCTTTTCCTCAAGCAAAACTCTTTATAATGTGGCTTTACACTCCCAAATGGAATGGGTGGAAGAGAAGGTTTTTGGGCTTGTCATAGAGTGTCGGGATTTCCAAGATTCATTATTGAGTTTTATTTTTATTTATTTACAATCCTATTTGTCATGATTTATTAAAAACGTTTCATAAGATAAATTACTTATTAGGGCATAACATGCCTTTTTAAAATTCTATTTATATACGAGTTCACATACCTCACGGGGGATCACTCAACACTCGACCGAAGTTGTATTTTTAGTGAATCACTCGAGAGCGGCATGGAACTTACTCCTACCATATGCTTGCCAAGTAATCAATCCTCCTCCTTTTTAACTATAGACCTTTGTAGATATCAAGAGGACTTTTTGGATGAAGGGTTAGGCTTGGGCTAAAGGTGGGTGGTTGGGTTAGTGGTTAGTAAAGGGGCGAAAAGCGTAAAAAGCGTCGGTTTTCGTAAGACTTGATATTTTTCAAAACTTTTTATTTTGATGAAGCATTTCAAACAAAGTTATTTTTGATAAACTTGTTTGTTTATTTCTTTGGCTTCATTTTCATCATTATATTATATATATATATATATATATATATATATATATATATATACATATTCAAAGTCATAAGAGAAACCGAGCTTTGTTACTAAAATAAAGGGTTTAAAAGGAAAAGGGTTTAGGTGGGTAAAAAGGGTGTTTGAAGTGGGTTAAGAAATGAAAAGGTTTAGGCTCAAAGGGGTTAACTAGGGGGATTTTGGGTAGGTGGTAAAAGAAAAAGAAAAATAATGGTGTAGAAATAAAAAGGGTTAGTCCTAATGCCTCCATCATTTACTTCCTCGGGTTTAAGTTGGTAAGGACCGGGAATGTATTGTCGTGGCAAGTTCTAGAGTTGTAAGAACCAAGCGGCTATTCACACAAGAAACGAAAAATGAGCATTTAGTTTAAAGATATGTATTTGTATGCTCAATAAAGGCTCAAAACTCACTTTTGTGGGAATGGGTTTTTATGTGATCAAGTATATATAATCAAATTTCAACTAAGTTTCTCATGCCGTTTCATAATTTTCTTATGTTGGTTCTTTTTATCACGACACTATCGGTTGTAAATTTGTAAAAATATAACCTTTTTAGAATTTTGAAATTCCCAACTTAAACTTAGACAAGTAAAAAAAATGAAATTTTTTGAAAAAAATTTGGGGTGATTAGCGGTTCCAATAGAGTTTTGTGTAAGGCTTGTTAATTAGGACTTGCAAGATTCAAAGTTTTAGCATTCCCCCCCCCCCACACTTAAGTTACACATTGTCCTCAATGTGTCCCAAAAATAAGTTTCTAGGTTGATTGAATGTGTAAAAAGGTGTGAAAAAGCAAAATTTCATGTTACTGGTACTCTGGACACGGCCCCGTGGTGTCTGGGCACGGCCCCGTGTTCAAGTGCCAGTAACAAAAGTTTGTAAAAAGAAACAGAAGCCTGGACACGGGGGCGTGTTCAATGAACACAGCCCGTGTCCAGTTACCTGAACTGGGCATTTTCTGCAGATTGTGCAGCACGGGGCCGTGTCGGGTGGACACGGCCCGTGCTGAACTTGCTGTAACGAAGAAAATTTGTCAGATGGTTCTGTTTTCGTGCATGGGGCGCTGGTGCAAGTTTCCCTTATTATCCTTCACCATCTCGAGTGTGTTTTATTCCTGAAAATTAAAATTAAACTAGAAAAGATAAAACTTAATATAAACTAAGGATAGTTCCGCGGAATGCCTTTGTGGTGCGCCACGTTTATAAGGGTCCTTGGCTAGACCCAAAACCTGGTCATATGTTACCCAAGCGGGATGTTTTGCATCCCATGCACCGTCGGAGAGCATCATCTAAGCTTGAGTCGATGACCTTCATGTAGTGGACCGGATCTTCGTCTTCTACTCTCTTTCCAACCCCAAACTTTACTTCCTCTTCCCCAAACTTCAATGTTAGTGTTCCGTCATTCATGTCTACCACTGCTTGTGCTGTGGCTAGAAATGGCCTCCCTAGGATGAGAGGGACTTCAGTGTCTTCTTCCATGTCTAGTATGACAAAGTCGGCCGGTAATACAAAATTTTCGACTTTGACCAATAGATTTTCAGCGACACCTTGTGGATATTTGACGGATCGGTCGGCAAGTTGTATGCTCATCTTTGTAGAGCTCTTTTTTCCTAGGCCGAGTCGTTTGAACATTGAAGCTGGCATGAGGTTTGTGTTAGCCCTGAGATCGGCTAGTGCATTGCGAATGGGGGATTCCCCAATTGAGCAAGGAACTGTGAAGCTTCCTGGATCAATCTTCTTTTGCGGGAGTTTGTTGAGTAGTAAGGCAGAGCATTCTTCGCCTAAGTTAACTAATTGCAATGATTCAATTTTCCTTTTATGAGTGAGGAAGTCCCTCATAAATTTTGAGTATTTAGGCATTTGAGTTAGGACTTCGATAAATGGAATATTAACATGCAATTGTTTTAATAAATCTTTGAACTTTGCGAACTGCTTATCGGTCTTTTGACGAATTAACCGACAGGGGTATGGAACCGGAGGAGCCTTAGTAGGCTCTTGAAGTGGTGGAGAGGCCTTCTCTTGTTGGGGCGGTGTTGTGCTTCTCTCAGTTGGCGGTGGTGGAGCTTCTTCGGAACCCACGGTCCGGTTTCTTAATGTTATGAGATGGACTTGTGCTTTCGGGTTGGTTTCGGTATTACTCGGTAACGCGCCTTGTGGTCTCTCGGAGAAATTTTGAGCTAATTGATTTATTTGTTTTTCAATGTTTTGTATACTAGCTTGTTGATTTCTAAAATTCAATTCCAATTGTTGAAATCGATCCGAGTTTTTCTTTTCGGTATCGGAGATGAGGCGAGATACAGTATCTTCAAGCCTTTCTCTTCCACCGTGTTGTTGAGAGAGAAATTTTGTGACTCGTTTCTTGGTTGTTGAAAGTTTGTTCGTTGGTTTAAGTTTTGTTGGTTACTACTATTGTCGGGATCTCTCCAGCCAAGGTTAGGGTGATTGCGCCATCCTTGGTTGTAGGTACCCGTTGGAGGACCTGACAGCCTAGGTCTATTATCAATGTAGTTTACCGACTCTGTTTGATCATCTAACTCTTTCATACAACTCCAATTTTCGTGTGGTCCACCACACCCTTCACAAGCCATAACCGAGGCGGTTTTTGTCATTTCTAATTTTTTGATTTTTGAAGAAAGGGCCTCGATCTGGGCTTGTAAAGAGGTGCTTTCATCAACCTTATGGGCGCCCGGGGCAATAGATTTATTGCCTCGGGGGGTGTGCCACTGAAAATTGGTTTGAGCAATTTCCTCAATTTGATTATATATTTCATTTGGGCGGTGATTACCTAAAAGTCCCGCAGAGCTAGAGTCAAGTGTCTGTCTTGTGTGTGGTAACAACCCGTTGTAGAACGTGGATACTTGTTGCCATACCGCAAGACCGTGATGAGGACACTTTCTTAGTAGCTCCTTGAACCTTTCCCAAGTTTCATATAAGGATTCCCCATCCTCTTGTGAATATGTATTAATTTCAGTCATTAATTTAGCCGTTTTAGCAGTAGGGAAATACTTATATAGAAACTTTTGGGCCAGTTCATCCCAGGTGTTTACCGAGCCAACTGGGAGGGCGTTGAGCCAAGCCTTAGCTCGGTCTTTTAGTGAAAATGGAAACATTCGAAGGCGATGGCGTCGTTGGATGCTCCATTGATCCGAAAGGTATCACATATTTCTAAGAAATTAGTAATATGAAGATAGGGATCCTCGTCCGCAAGCCCATGGAAGGTTGCGGAGTTTTGAAGCATTTGTATCAAATGTGGCCGAAGTTCGAAGTTGTTGGCTTCAAAATTCGGCGCATTGATAGCGGCGCCTAGATTACCTACGGTGGGACGTAGGTAATCCATGAGAGTACGTTGGTCCGCCATTGGAAGTAGGTCCCCCGAAACTTTCTCTTGATTTTTAGCTTTGAGTCGTTTGCGTAGAAAGCGTTCGGGTTCGTCTAGGGGTTCTTTTATGTCTCTACTGGAACTGGAGCTCATACACTATGTGGAAAATTCGAATGTGGCGCCTGAGTTCCAAATCCTGAAATAAAAACAGAAAAGAATGTCGGTCAGAAGATTCACCACGGCCCCGTGCTCAGGTGAACACGACCCGTGGTCGGAGGTACAGTGATTGTTTCCCGGACCCCTGTTACTGGGGAGTTGGACACGGCCCTGTGTTGCACCGACACGGCCCCGTGCTCAGCTCTCTGTAACTCGGAAAATAAAAACTGCCAGTGACAATGCTGAACACGGCCCGTGTCCGACCAGGCACGGCCCGTGCTGAGCTCTGCAGAAGCTGAAAAATTACGGAAATCATAAAAATAAAAGAAAAATTTAGAAAAAACAATAAGTCGTTGATTCCTAACTTTCTTAAAATCCTTGTGTCCCCGGCAACGGTGCCAAAAACTTGATGTGCGTTAGGTGTGATATATATTAGGTGTATATTTTAAACTCGTTTACACTTCTTAGCCAAGTTTTAAATTTATAAAACACGATATTTACTAACACTAAACACACATATGGGCAAGTGCACCCATCGTGGACGTAGTATAGTGTTGGTAAGATACCGAGGTTGTCCAAGGACACAAGAGTTTTTAGTACCGGTTTATCCTCAACGTCTAATCAAATCAAAAGTTAGAAAAAAGGTTTTAAACTAGAAAAATAAAACTAACTAAAATGCTGAAAATAAAAAAAAGTAAAAACAGATAGACAAGATGAATCACTTAGATCCGACTCGTGTGTAGTGTAACCTTTGATTATTTCCTCACTTTTGCACATTTTAAGAGATTATCTTAGTTATTGCAGTAGGCCCCTCTTTTGAAGGCGACGTTACCCTCAACCCAGTAGTTTGAGTCAGCAAGGATACAATCCTAAAGGGTCGGATTATTGAAAGATAATTAATTAAGTTATTAATGCATAATGTGGTAGGCCCCTCTTTTGAAGGTGACGTTACCCTCGGTTAAGTAGTCTGAGTCAGCAGGGATACAGTCCTAAGTAGCCGGGTTAAAGTTTTAATAATAGTTTAACTTATGAGGGGATCAAAGAGTTTGGACCCCGCCATCCAATACCGGTGGGTATTGAAGGAGGTCCTACTAAATTTGACCCAGGTCCTTTGCAGGATCTATACACTGAACAATGGCAAGACTCTTACCAAACCGTTTCCTTAACCCCCGACCAGGTAGCCAACATATCTCTATATAGATCGTGGAGATATGAATGGTGAAAATCTTTTATTTTATATAGATAGTAAAATAATGCCAAGACACCACGGACAAACGATAAGGAAGAATCACCTTCAACATAAGAAACTAGTTATTAAAGTCATTAATACATAACCAAATAAAAAGTGCGAAAAGATTAAAAATAAAAAGTATTACACTAAACACTTGTCTTCACCAAGTGATGTAAGAGACTTAGGCAAACATGGCCTTTGATTGTCAAGAACTCTTACGATCAATCTTGGATCCCGAGACGACTCACACACTCTATGATGGACAATGGATTATGGTGGTGGATGATGGTGTTGTGATGGTGGTGGGTGGTGGGTGAAGTGTGAGAGAGGTGGTGTACCAAGGGATGAGTTGCAAGTGAACCAAGCACTCCTATTTATAGGCTGAACAGAAGCTCGGGCATGGCCCCGTGTCCATCCTCCTCTCTTTCTTCATTAATTGCATTTTGTCTGCATTAGTTGACCAGACCCCCGTGTCCGCTGAGCACGACCCCGTGTGCAGAAGCATATCTGTACTATCAAGATTTGCCTGGATTTCGCGAATCTTATAGTTGACCACAGCCCCGTGTCCGCTGAGCACGGCCCCGTGGTGGGCGATGGAAGCTTCTACAACTTTGTCTTTTTTGCTGACACTTGGGCACGCCCCCGTGCTCAGTGAGCACGGGGCGTGTTTAGCCTTTTGTTCTTTTGTTTTGCTTGGGAAGATGCTGTCGGGGGGTCGGGCATGCCACGTTTGTTCCTTTTCTTGTATTTGTGTTAGATTTAGCTGCCTTTTTGCTTCTTTTGTTTATTTGAGCTCATTTAATCCTGAAAATACAAAAGGAAGACAAAAACACATTTTTTCCAACATTAGTACTAAAAAAGGGTTAGTTTTATGCCGTAATTGATGTAATTTATATGTTGCATTTTGTGTACATCAATAACACATATGGTTTGTCCGGGTAAATTCTTGTGTGATATCTTTCGGTTTCTGATAGTTGTAGTACGGGTTTATCTTGCTGATATTATTTTCAATATCAAAATGATTTCTAGGAGTAACACATATGGTTTGGCCGGGTAGATTCTTGTGTGATATATTTCAGTTTCTGATAGTTGTAGTACTGGTTTATCTTGTTGATATCATTTTCAATATCAAAATTAATTGTGTATCAATCATTTTTCGTCTAATATAATAAAACTTGATTGTGTTCAACCAATCGATTGTAGGATCGTCATACATAGATAGGGGCAACAACATTCGTGATTTAAAAAAAAATATGTTTCAGTTAATTACACAGATAGTCTTATAGTAACATCTTTGAATACTACTTTTTATAATAAGTTTGGATTCTATGGTTTCGATTTTGTAGCACCTTTGAGTATTAAGGCTAACTGCCATTAATTTTTCTGTTAAATAAGTGTAAAATGACTAAAATACCCTTATATAGTTAGAGGGAACCCGAGCTTGTTACAAAAGAAGTTAGTACTCAAATTTGTTAATTTCAATAAACCACAACGACTATCTGTAGCAATTTCAGGCTTCCTCTATTTATATAGCAGGTTCAGGTTCCCTCTAATTATATACCCTTATATAATTACATAGATAGTCCTTGTGCTTTATTGAAAATAACACCTTTGAGTACTAACTTTTTTTTGTAGCGGATTAAGTTCCCTATTATTTTATAACGGTATTTTAGCCGTTTTACATTGATTTAACATAAAAAGTAACGACAATTAGCCTTGATATTCAAAAATGTTATAAAATCGAAACCATAGAACATGAACTTGTAAAAAAAAACTAGTACTCAAAAGTGTTACTTTTAATAAACCACAAAGACTATCAATGTAAGTGTCACAACCCCTGATCCCACCCTGGGAGCGGGGGCCGTGAGCCTGTTTCGGTGGTATCCTGTTATTGTCTAATTTGGAAGCGGAATTTACATCAGGATCGTAGTTAGGAAATATTTTATCAGAGTAAAATACCACATTTTCATAACATTAAACACATGGGTAAAACCCAAGTTTTCAGTACACACATTTTCATAGGGATACACCCTATTTTTATTTAAGAAAAACATCTATTTCTTTTAGGTAACTCTATTGCCACTTTTCCAAGCCTTCAGTGTTGTCCAGCTGGCTTCTATTTGGCTTTCACATTTTGTTACCTGAAACGCGTTTTAAAAATATTTTATCAGTGGGAAATACTGGTGAGTGAATCCCAGTTTAATCAAGTTTTTAATAAAAACCATAGTACAGTATTGAGGGCGCATCCGCAATTACATTTGTTTCCAAGATATAACAATTAACATCCGTGGTACTGTCATACTCAACTTGTGGAATTGTTACCCCTCCAGTAACAAATTTTGTATACAAAACCCCAACATACCCACGATAATTATATTCTTACAAATACTCAATAACTGTTTGGTATATATTTAATTAAGTGAGGTTTTGTAAAAACAATTTGCAAAAAGGAGATTACTCACATTGCTGTCTTAGATTATCCGTAAGGATTTCCTGATGACAATCTATAAATTACACAAATGCACGCGTGTTAGTATAATAACCCATTTTAACATTAGTAATACCCTCCCCGAGACGGCATTCCAACGACTACGTCGGGCAGAACCACGACAGCCGTTACGGAACCCTAGATCAATCGGGCAGAGTATCTAATACGTCTCCAGGGGTTATGATACTTACATCGGAGCAGAACCTCGCTATTTAGGGGGATATTAGACCCGTATATTATGCCTACTATCAGATTTTCGTGATTGAGAAAAGAAAGTGAGCGAGTTCGACTGAAGATCCGAGGCCCTCTATATATAGTGCTGATTTTCGGGTTTCTCGCGGCCCGCGTAAATGTAAGCTTAGGCTTACGCGGCCCGCGTCGTAGGGGGTCTAGGCCGTAGCTGGTCCGGGTCATCACGTAGGTTCAACAGGTGTTATGACACGTGTCATCTCCGGGGTTCGCCTGACCTTTAAGTTGTCGCGGCCCGCGTAGGTGTAGCCTAAGGGCTACGCGGCCCGGGAGCACACCAAATTTCATTTTTTTAATTATTTTTATTAATATTTAAGGTATTCAGGGACCGTTTTCACGTATGGAGTGTTTTTAGGGACATATTGGGATATTTTAAAATATATTAGGGTGTCGGAAAAATTATGAGGGTGTCGGTTTACATTAGGGTTGTTATAGTAAGTAACTCTATATTTTCTTTCTTTTCAAACTTTCATTAATATTGTACTAGGTTAGATTACACGGGTTGCATAAATGTAATTTTATATAATATATAATAAAAAAGATATATTTTTCAAAAAACTCGTATATTGCACGTGTTGAATAAAATATAATGCATATGTTAACACATACAGTCGTCAAGATTTATTTTTTAAAAATGAACCTTGATGTACTAATTACTTATTATAACATTTTACTTTGTTTTTTATTTATTATTAGGTTAAAAACACATGTATTGCATGGGGTTGAATCCTGTTTTTATGATACATTCAAATTGTGAAATTATTTAGTTAGTTTTATGCACCTTTATGCTTATTTGTTTATTTCATTCATAGAACACTCGTCTCAAATTTGTATTCAAGAGGGTTTACGGTACAAAAAGGTGGAGATGATCCCCACGTTTTTATATATTTCATCATTTTTTTTATGAATTATACCGTAAAATCGAGAACTAAATTATCTTTGAATGGATTATAGAATTGTTATATTTAAAAATGGTGTTCTCACTAAATGTTACTGCAATGTGCAATAAATGATGGGTTTAAACTAACTATAACAGTACGTCTAATATTACAAATGTGAAACTAAGTTATTCAGGTTTGACATTTGAAGGAATTGTGTAATTATAATGATGAATCCAAACCATTATTATAGCGATGTATCTAAAATCACTTACAATTTGATAAAGCATATGCCCGACCTAGAATAATTATTTAGTTCTAGTGAAAAAAAGACAATAATACAATTATTAAGTATATATCAAACGGGAACCTTTGATTTCTAATTTACTATAATTTCAATCACCGAACTAGAAAGTATATATCTACTCCTAATAAAAATAAACGTTTATCCTTATCTAAATTTTTGTTTAAAACTATTTGTAGTAAAACAAATATTTATTCTTTTCTAATTTTTTGTTTAAAATTATTATTATTATTTAATATGATCATAAACAAACGTTTATATTCTTATCTAATTTTTTGTTTAAAATTATTATTATTATTTAATATGATCATAATAAAAACAAATATTTATCCTTATCTAAATTTTTGTTTAAAATTATTTATAGAAAAACAAATGTTTATTCTTATCTAATATCTTGTTTAAAATTATTATTATTATTTAGAAAAACAAATATTTATTCTTATCTAATATTTTATTTAAATTTATTATTATATAGTGTGAGAGATAAATAGGAAAATAATGTGAGAAAACACTAGGAAGTGTCACGTGTTCAAAAAATATTTTCATTTATTTTTGTTTAAAAATTAAAATTATTTATAGAAAAACAAATATTTATTCTTATCTAATATTTTGTTCAAAATTATTGTTACTATGTAGTATGAGAGATAAATATGAAAATAAGGTGAGAAAACATCAAGAAGTGAAACGTGTCAAAAAAAGATTTTCATTTATTAGTATAGGAAGATTTTATGTTTTTATTTTCTAAAATAACGTAGCCGCATTTAGACACTCTAGTTTCAAATTAAATACTCTTATTTGAATATGAGGTTTCTAAATTTGGTTTCGGAAAGTAAAAAATATAGCAATTTAAAATCGGAATATGTTAATATTTACCCTCTATTAATTACCAACTTTTCTTCCTTCTCACAAAGCACTTTTCAATTTGTATTAGTTTTGATTGGTTATTTATCATTCACCATCTCATTCTCTCTATATTTTTCTTATATTATTTAATGTGTCACTAGCTTACAACCCCGTGTATTACACGGGTTGAGTGACGAAAAATGTAAATTATAAACTTGTATATAATTCTTATTAATGAAATGACTTAATTTCGATAAATTAGTAAAAATAAAGAACAGTTATATTTTCGTTACTTGTACATGTGATTTGATACTTTATTAGTAATTATAGTTTATATCCAAATAATATTTTTATCTTAACAAATATATATGGTTAGGGTAAAATGAAAACTTCTACAAGTTGTGAGAACTTAGAGAACTCAACCTTACAAAAGGTTTTTTGAATTTTTTTACAGAGGATGTGAATGAGCAGTTAGAGACTCAAAGTGTTAAACTTTTTGATTTTGAATTCAAGTGGTTAAAACCATTAAAACATAGGAACTCAAAAAGTAATTTACTATTAATTTAATTTGAAATTATACGTTTGATCTCTAACTATATTAAATAATATTATACTTATTATATTATTTGATACATTTATATTTGTTATAGATAATTATTATTTAAATTTGAATTTAGACGTTTATCTCTAACTATATTAATTAATATTATATTATATTTTGTGTATAAAATTAATATGTAATACTATTATTAAAAGGGAGGAGACATCAGAGAGTGACACGTGTATAAAAAGATTTTTATTTATTAGTATAGGAAGATATGCATAATTTCTTGATATAATCATTCCTCTTATTTGGCTTGCATATTTTATAAATACATAAATTTATTTTAAAGCACAAGTATTATCTGATTGTAGTGTTTTAAATTTTATCTCCTACATGTGAATAGTTTCGATAGAATGTAATCATTAGATCACAGTTATTAATAAAAGCTGAAATTTTACTTCTATCATTTTTTGGAATAATGGAATTTAATAATCTCAACTTTCACCAGTTGCCCGATAACGGACCCAACTTCAAAAATAATCATTGGCGGTCCCAACTTTTGACATTTTGTAAAATACTAGACCCTTGCTGGGAGAGTAGGAGAGGGTGGTCACAACTTCAAACGTTGGACCACTGGCGGTCACCACTAACATCCCTTGGACGATGTTAGCAAAGGTCCAATGTTTTACAAAATGTCAAAAGTTGGGACCGCCAGTGGCTATTTTTGAAGTTGGGTCCGTTGCCGGCCAACCGGTGAAAGTTGGGATTATTAAAACTTCATTTTTATATCTGTCTACATTTTGCGAGTTAACACATTGTAATGCGCACGCATGATTCAACACTTGTACATCTATTTTTTTCAGTTAAACAGTCTCGCCGCAATGCGCGAGCAGTGGTGAAGCTTGAGATTTCTGACCGAGGGGACGAAAATGTATATACCAAAAAATTTCTATAAAACCGGGGGTAAAAACGTATATACCAAAAAATTTCTATACAAAAACTATATACTCTCCACTATTGAGCGAAAAGTTCGGGGGGTCGGCCGCCCCCTCCCGCCCTTACTAAGCTGCGCCAATATGGCACGAGGTCTAAATACTCGTGTATATTATTAAATAAAAAAGTTGTTATTTCGAGAGAAGAATTGTTGTCAACTAGATGCTATTTTTGATGGAGTGGAGTTTTCATATCTTTTGAATGCATGAACAAGCACTCAAGCAGGTTTAACTGATGAATTAGAGTGTCGTGAACGCATGCTTCTTAAATTCGGTTAGTGCTGCCATCAACATTAAGAAAAAAAGTATGATATGACAAGGTTATCTCGCTTATCTTTGATAATTTAAGAAAAAAAGTATTGATGTATTGGTCATATGTTGTCGTACTTGGATGACAAGGTTATATCGCTTATCTTTGATAATGAAACAAAATTGAAAGGCTAAAAAGAAAAACGTGTAAATTGTATCAAATCAAATCATCATACTCATACGTACTTTCTTTATGAAAAAAAGAAGCAATAAACCTGGCTTAATTATAAGACTTATTTTGAATTAATAAAAATCATCATACTCATACTTTCTGTATGAAAAAAAAAAGCTATAAACCTGGCGTAATTATAAGACTTATTTTAAATTAATAAAATATATAACTAATGACAAAACCAACACTAATTATTTTCAAAAAGTTCCCTTATTTAAGAACTACGACTATAAATTTTAAAGCAGGTTCTTTATAAACATGACTTGGAATGTAGAAAAAAGGGAAAATTACCAAAATGTTGTTTGACCAAGTGGCTTTGCAATTTTGTCATCTTCCTGCGTCTTTGGAAGGTCCTGACAGCCTCGGAAGCGTCCCACTATCATATTGAAGCGTTTGTTTTCCTACATGCTGACACGTGTCTGATTAACATATTCTTCGGAAGCGTCCGCCTGAGTTTTGCTAACGCGTCCCCGAAACCTGTGTACGTGGCTCCGCCGACACTTCCGAACGGCCCAAACAGATTTTTTTTTTAATATTTTAAGTTATTTTTTATAAGTTATAAACATACATGTTAACGGAGTCAAAAAGTTTTTTATATTAAACACTATTAAACATTAAACATAAGATAATAAAAATAAAAACCAAAATATTAAACAACACATAATCTTCTTTCTATACTAATAAACAAAAATCCTTTTTGTACACGTGTCATTCTCTGATAATTTCTCACCCTTTAATTTTTATTTATCTCTTTTATAAAATAATAATAATAATAATACTAATAACAATAATAATAATAAACATCAATTTAACTAAATCTGTATTTATCTCTTTTGTTTTCATAATTTGAAATTGATTTCTTTTTTAACTCTAAAGTTTCAATCTATGCAAATTTAAATCTAAAGTTTCAATCTTTGGTATTTTAACCCCTTTGATTAATTTGGTTTTTCACTTCTAATTTCAAAAGTTTTCATCTTTTGCAATTTAACACCTTTAATTTTTTTTTACTTTCAACCCAAAGCTTTTCATCTTTTGCAATTTAATCTCAACATTTTTTTTACTTTCAACTTTAGTCTCTTATATACTTTTCATATTTCATAAGTTCTCCGTTTAACGTGTCATTCTAAATTTCCGAGTTAAGACGCCGCAACGTGCGTGTGAGGTTCAATGGTTTTTCATCTATTTTTTTCCTGTTTGAAATGTCCGTCGCAGCGCGTCTATTTTTCCCCGTTTGATAGGTCTGTCGCAACGTGCGAGTCAGAGATCGACTTAGTTATTTTTTTCTCGGTTTTACACACAGACTCGTGATCATGTGAGAAACATTTGCCTTTCATCTAACATGATATATAACTAATGAATCCCCCCGCCGCAAAAGAAACCACTTTGGAGACACATGTCGCTTTATGAGGTGTTCTCAATTAAAATTTATAGAAGAGATTTTGATGATAAAGATAAAGATAACTGATAACCATATATTAATTATTAAAATTAAAAAATTTTGATGATAATAATAAGGATAAATGATAACCATATATTAATTAATAAAATTAAAAACTATATATTAACGTTTTTATTATTTATAAAGATAAAGATAGTTTTAATTGTTTATATAAAAGTTTATAATCTTTATCTTTATTTACTATCTAATAACCGATGGGTAATGAAACTGATGACGAACCGGACTCAGTTAAGAATTATTTCCAAATTCTAATCAATCACAAGTAGTTCAAAAGGAGCAAAAAAATATTTGTTGTTAATTCCCCTGCTACTCCTATACTAACCTAATCAAATATGAAAGTAAAACTATAACATCATATTAGGGTTATCTTCTAATCAATCACAAGTAGTTCAAAAGGAGCAAAAAAATTATTTGTTGTTAATTCCTCTGCTAATACTATACTAACCTAATCAAATATGAAAGTAAAACTATAACATCATACATGAAAATTAAAAAAATAACTTTTTTTCTTTTAACGTTTTCTTTTACTTTTTCCGCTTATTAATAACTATTTAATTGAAAATCTAATCGATTTAACCATGCGTAATACTTAAGTTTCTAACCTATTAATAAATTACCCAAAGTTTTTCATCTTTTGCAATTTAATCCAAACTTTTTTTTGTATTTTCAATTTTGGTCCACCATACTTATCATTTTTCCCAAGTTTTTCGTTTCGTTTTAAATTTTGTGAGTTAATGCACTGCAACGTGCGTGTGGGGTTCAACATTTTTTTCGTATATTTTTCCCGTTTGATTGGCATGTCGCAACACATCTATTTTTCTCCATTTAACAAGTTCGACCAACGCGAGCACACCCCGCGTTGCGGCGGGGCGTAAAACGGTGTCAAATAGTACTAATGTCACACTACCGTCATCGGCCACCAACATTGACTCGACCTAGGATCTGCGTGTTGCGACAAACCTGTCAAACATGAAAAAATAGAAGTAAAAACGTTGAACCATTTATTCAACCCGTGTAATACACGGGGTTCTAACCTAGTAACATAATATTCTAAAACCATATCCTAATAGCCTCCCACTCCGACACATGTTTGAATTCATGTCCCTCTTCATGACGGTAGTTGATGAGGGCCACGTCCTTCTGATCGTCCTCACCAAGGTCCGGCATTTCTGTCTCCACTTTCTTGAAATATCGATCAAACCTCTCACATTCCAACCGCAGGACACGGAACCTGGAGGATAACGCGTCAACGGTCCGGTTGTGGTCCGGACCACGTAGTTGGGCGAAAATCTGTTGAACACGACCCCAGAGCCCACCATGTCCTCGTCGTGGAGGATCGGTCATGGCCTCCTCCCATGCTTCGCATAGAGCAATATCTTCAACATCTGTCCAGGAATTGGCCATTTTCAGGTGGGTCGTTGACGGCGTCGGAGAAGGTTTGGTTTATAGTGAAAAGGCGGGCAGAGAAATGTTTGCTTGTGAAACGGCGTGGTGATAAGTGAACGGGGTGAGGGGTTTATATAGTGGGGTAAATTAGGGGTGTTGAAACGACGTGTGCAAGGGGTAAAAAGATAAAAGGCTGTTGAGTTTCCTTTTTTTTCGTTAATTATTTAAGCGTCGTGCAAGACATCGAAGCGTCGGCCAAGCCGTTCGGAAACGTCGTGCCAAGCTCGGAAGCGTCGGCCAAGCCTCGGAAGCATCGGCCAAGCCTCGGAAGCGTCGGCCAAGCCGTTCGGAAGCGTCGGCGGCGCCACGTACACAGGTTTCAAGGACGCTTCAAAAAACTTTTTGGTTATGATGCGTCACCCACCGACGCTTGAACATGTCGGACACGTGTCGGACACATGTCAGCTTGTAGGAAAACGGACACTTCAACATGATAGTGGGACGCTTCCGAGGCTGTCAGGATCTTCCAAAGACGCAAGAAGGTGACAAAATTGCAAAGGCACTTGGTCAACCAACATTTTGATAATTTTCCCTATAAAAAATTCCAATGAGTTCTGACTTGACCCCCTTGATTCCCTCATGACGAATATATCTTATAAGTCTTAAATAATTGACTCATAATAAGTTCTATCATAGTTTTAAGTTGTCACATTAGCTCTATAAACTAGGAGTTATTCAATATGAATATGTAAATCGACTCCTACATAAACATGCTTGTTGGAGTGAAAAGTTAACACTAGTTAGTTTAAAAAAATTACGTACAAATTTTTTTCTTTAAAAAAGGACATCCAGTGTAATCATTGAATTCAAATGACAATCTCCGTAGTTTACTACAAATCATAACTAATGAGTTTGTAGCAAAAAAAAAAAAAGTGTAGTTTCATCTAGATCCCTATAGTTCCTAATTGTTACTAGAATACAATCATTTTAATGACATCTAGTTTAGGATTGAGCAGTTGGAGATGGATGTTGCTGGTGGGTCTATGTGCACATGAATATCCATGTGAAATTCAAGAATATCATTAAAATTGTAAGTATATTTATATACATTTTAAAAAAGAAACTTAACTCTTTTTAATTGTCATGTTAACTGTTTATGCAACATTCATTTTAAAAATAATAATTATAATTCCAAGTGTACGACGACATCTAGCAACATGTACATGTAGTGTAATTTGGTGATGAATAAAAGATAAACGAATGTTTATTAGAAAAAAAAGATAACTAAATAAACCCATAGATATATAAAAGAATTAGAAAAAAAAAAGATAAGTAAATAAACCCATAGATATATAAAAGAAGAGTCTGAATGGGCATACATGCAGCATTATTAATGAAAAGGTGGATATCCAAATTAAGTGAACTCCAAATCAGAAAAGCACCAGCATTGCCAACGTTGGGGAGCAACTGCCCACCATACATGACTCTTTACTAGTGCCCCCTTTCACCCCAAAAATGTTTTCTCTTTATATCACTTCAAAAGCTAGCTACCATGCATGTGGCCATCCCAACTACTATGTCTTTTACAAAGTATAGAAGTCTCTTCTTTTTGTCTTTTAAGACTAAGATGATCGATCTTATTACTAAATCTTCACCCGTTTATAATGATTAGTGATGACGTATTCTTCGGATGTTGTTTTAACTTGGGCTCGGATATGTTTTGCACATTAAGCTTAATCAATCCGTCTTATGTAAGGTCATACTTCTGGTTTTGTAGCGTGCGCCTTGTATATAGCTAGATGAATATTCCAACCTGATACATGATTATGGTTATAAAAGAGTACCATCCATAATATATGTTGCATTCAAAAACAAAACAAAAAAAAAAGTGTAAAACAAAATAAAAAAGTTAAAATTCGATTAAGTGTGCTGCAGTCTCTTTCTTTATGGTTACTATTGGACTCTATCATTAGACTTGGGTTTATTAGTATGAGCCACGGGTTTGGTTAGGTTTCTAGGGTTTTTCTAAGGCGGTGATGGCTAGGGTTTGTATATTTATGTGGTGCAGCGAAGACGGTATAGAGCCTAGCTAGGCTGGCTCTCGACTCATACCATGTCAAATGGTAAAATACTCAATGATATTATTGGTATGATGTTAGTTTACAACATATAGAGGTCATGAAGAACCCTAGAAACCTAACTGAACCTGTGGCTCATACTAATAAACCCAAGTCTAATGATAAAGTCTAATAGTTACCAAACGACGTATCACCTTTTCTAGTCATGTTTATCTCAAAAACCTCATTATAGCTTTTAGTTTTTAGCTTTACAAGTTTTATTTATTTGATCCGAACCAACTATTCAGGCGTCAAGTTAAAAGATGTACATTCGAGCACAAAAAAACCCGACCTCGGTAGAAAAATATCTTGAATACGTCGCTGGTGACAGAGACCCTAACATTGTCCCTCGTCCATGTATTTTTTTCGCAACTTTGGCTGCCCATGGATGAATTGATGGCCCAGAAATCACATAAAAAGCTAATATTCATGATATATTGAAGATGCTCTATAATGTTAAGTGACTCGACAACAATAAATCTGGCCAGCCCCACTTTGACCATTTGATAGCACATGATGATCAGTAACTATGCCAGCTTTTACTAGGCGACACCATTTATATTAATCATGTCAATTCGCACCATTAGCTGATACGTGTCTTTTCAAATCTAGAACCATACAAAAACATGTTTCATATAACTAAAACACATATGCTAGTTATTCTAGCTTGTTCAAAATAGTAAAATGTTTGCCTTCAAAAAAATAGTATAATCACTACAAGAAAGTTGATCAATAGCGGCAATATTTGTCGCCGCTAATAGTCCTAATCTGCGCCGCTAAAGGTAATAGCGACGACCTATCGCCGGTAAAGGTTCTTTTGTCGCCGCTATTGACTGTTGTCGCCGCTAATGATACGGACTTTTAGCGGCGACATATGTCTTCGCTAATGGGTTGTGTTAATAGCGACGACACATGTCGCCGCTAAAAGTCATTTTTTTTAATTTTTTGCTGCATTTGCAGTATTTCCAGTTATAAACAAACCTGCCAATTTTCTAGCACGCAACACAAACAAACTAAACAAACATAATACTTTACATACTAAAATCACATAAAACTTATCCGTACAATAACATCCTAAAATATCCGAAAAATAACATTCGAAAACTACAAGTAGATAATATTAATTACTCATCGTCATCCTCATCATCCTTGTCAAAAAGGTCGTCATCGTCATAGTCATTGTCGGTTGTGGCTTGCTTTCCCTTCGCCGCCGCAAGATAGGAATCAAGTCGGTTTAAGAATGCCGAAGTTTGAAACAAACTCGAAACATATTTCTACATTAATACATATCAAAACCAATATTAGCATATATGCTTGTTTATAAATTATTGGTGTCTGTTGAAAATAGCTCGTGAGAATAATTACGTTAATAAAATGAATTAAATAGGTTTAGTCGCATTATTGTTGAGAATGTCGATGCTTTAATTGATTTGATTATATGAGTGGAGATACAATAGAAAGTTTATTTGGCTAGAAAGTCTAGGAAATGATCTTGACCATCCATTTAGTTAATCAAGTGCTAAGATTAAATGATGGAAATTGAAGGTGCGCGTGAGTTTGTTTAGGGGCATTCTAGTCAATCCAAGCCAATATTTTCTCTCTCCTCCAATTCCCCCCCATTTTCTAAACGTTAATAACTCTTTCATACGACATTATATTTTTATAAAAATTGCACCAAAAAAACGAGCGTTTTTTATCTTTAAAACGAGTATACTATTGCTATATTTTCAAAAAAAAAAAAATTAAAAACCCAGTTGCGTAAAACGCAATAGAAAAACCCTCAGTTACGTAAAACGCAATGAAAAAAAACCTAAAAAATGACATTTTTCTAAAACGCAATGCACCAAAAACACAAAGAAATGTCTTATTTGTAAAACGCAATGGCCAGAAAACACAAAGAAATGTCTTATTTCTAAAACGCAAAAGCCTAAAAACTCAAAAGAAAATGTACTTTCTAAAACGCAATGGACTAAAAACACATAAAAATGTGTTTTACCTAAAACGCAATGCACCAAAAACACAAAGAAATGTCTTATTTCTAAAACGCAATGGCCAGAAAACACTTAAAATGTCTGTTTTCTAAAACGCAATGGACTGAAAACACATAAAATGTGTTTTACCTAAAACGCAATGCACAAAAAACACAAAGAAATGTCTTATTTATAAAAAGCAATGGCCAGAAAACACTTAAAAATGTCTCATTTCTAAAATGCAATGGCCTAAAAAAACAAAAGAAAGTGTTCTCTGTAAAACGCAATGGACTGAAAACACCTAAAAATGTGTTTTACCTAAAACACAATGACTAAAAACATTTCAAAAATGTGTTTTACCTAAAACGCAATGACTAAAGACACTTAAAAATGTGTTTTTTCTAAAACGCAATAGCCAGAAAACACATAAAACTCTCTTATTTCTAAAACGCAATGGACACATAAAGCTGTCTGTGAACTGTTTGTGAATTGTCTGTGAACTTTCTGAATTATCTACGAATTACTGTCTTCGAAATGAGCGAATTTCTGGAAAATAAATTTTTCTGATGCATTTTTATTAAAGCAATTTAATCGAAAAAAAAAATTTCCGAGCTGACCAGGCAGCTCAACCCCAGCCAGGGGCTCTGCCCCCTGGACCACCCCGCTACCAGGGGCTGCCGCCCCCGAACCCCCGCCAAGATCGTAAAACCTAATGACTAAATCAAAAACCCATATCGTGAAAATGAAATTAAAGAATTTTCTTACATGGATCGAAGCCGATTTCTTCATCAATTGACGAAATTTGAATGATAGAAACACTTATCAGCGATTGAATCGAACGGATCGAGTGATTATCTTCAAAATCACGGGAAAAAACGAGATTTTGAATGAAATTAAACTGGGTTTTCTTCAAAAAAAGCTGAAGAACACGTTGATCGGGTGTTTGAATCATTGATTGATGACGAAAATCGCACTATAATGTAGTGATTATTGAGATAGTAAGTGAAGAAAAGGTTGGAGATGGTGGGTTTTGAAAATAGTGAGTTTTGAAGTAACTGGGGAGAAGAAGAAAGAAGAAAGGATGAGATTAATTAAAATATCATTTCTCTTTATTTTAAAATTTGCCACATGTCATAATCCTATGACTTCCTATCTTTCCTAGCCAAAATAAACTTTTGAGAAAAATGCCCGGATAGTCCCTGTGGTTTCGCATTTTTTCACCTATAGTCCCCAACTTTCTAAAATTACCTGAATAGTCCCCAACTTTTCATTTTTTGTTCCCAGATAGTCCCTGGGTCTAACTTCAGTTTGTTTTCTACATTTTTAGAGAAAAACCCCACCACCACACTTCATCTTCAAAATCGCATCTCTACTAAAATGAACAATCTGTTCTCTCAATGGTGCATCACCGGAAAAAGTCGTCGCCGGTCCACCAGCCGGAAGTGGCAAAACAAACTGAAGTTAGACTCAGGGACTATCCGGGAACAAAAAATGAAAAGTTGGGGACTATTCAAGTAATTTTAGAAAGTTGGGGACTATAGGTGAAAAAATGTGAAACTACAGGGACTATCTAGGCATTTTTCTCTAAACTTTTGATCTTTTTCCTTGATTATATGTACCATTTATAAATGCGCTCTAAAGATAAAAACTGAAAGTAAATTTTATTACGCGAATAGTTCAAAATAAAAGTTGATGTTATGTTTGCTGTTTATTAAAGTTATATAAAAATGTCCTTTATCTTTTTCCTTTATTAGAGCAAAATTATTGTTGTTTACATTATCAAATTTTCAAGAGCATATAAAAGGCAAAGGGAATTTAAACACGTAACCTATTAAATATGGATAATTATTTTAGTTAATAAAAGTAAATTTAGTCATTTAGTAAAGAGCAAGTTTTTATATTAGTTTGGAAAAATATAGAAGAAAGATGAGTGAAGGAGGCAAATGGCCAGATCGTGTGTTTACCGGGTCATCATGGGAGAACATTAACGAATTAATTTTTTCTTATACGAGTCCGGATGGCCATGTGGAGGGGTAAAGTGGGAGATCGGACGATTGTCCATGACCCGCTTTCCTAGGGGACTTAAAATTTGTATTTTTGTTTTATATATTTTATAATTTTTAACAAGTAGCGTATGTAATTAAATTAGTTTAGGCCCAATATTGTGGTGAATCAAATTTTAATTTAGTTTAAGCTTAATATTGTGATGAATCAATTTTTATGCCAAAAATAATGTCAGTGGAAAATGTGGTGAATTAAATTTAGATTACCAACTGATAGTGGGCTGATAAAGAAATTATATGAAGGCCTTCGCCCAAGCTAAATGTTTTTAAATAAAGGGTTATTGATTTCAATAGATTCAATTACAGAGACTCCTTAATTGATTTAAGTGCACCTATGTTGGAAAAGGATCAATAGCGGCCAAACTTTTACAAGTTGGGATTATTGAAGGGAATTTTTAAAGTTGGGATTATTATCGGCCAACTGGTGAAACTTATGATTATTAAAATCCAATAACCCTTAAATAAAACCTAAATGGTTAAATACCCAATTAAATAATATCAAGATTCAAGGATTGTAGAGTGGCGATAAGAAAAAAAAAAAGAACGACGATTCATTATTCTTCATAGATTAGTGAATCACAATTGAGCATTTGATACCTGATCGACTAAGCCATATGACGAGTGATTTACGATTCATTTAACTATTTATGTTTGATATTTTGCTATAATACTTATGTTTTGTTTATTGTTAACATACTTATCGTCATATATATTGATTCTTTTATACAAGTCTACAATTTTGATTCTTTTATATAAGTCTACAATTTAGAAACTTTTTTCCTTCTTCTAGTGACACGGGGCCTTTGAATAGTTCAATATACATTTAAAGATCTTGTATTGGGTTGGTGTGTTTTGTGTATATTACAAGCTTTTAATTCAACTGTAAGGTGGTGTATGGTAATCGTGTAAAAAATGAAGATGCAAGATGGATAACACTTTAAATTAGGGATGAGCAAATGGTACTGGATACCGGTACCAAATTTATTAAGCCAAAATATTTTCGGTACTGATTAAGGTACAAACTTTTGACGTTTTCGTTACCGGTCCGACACGGTACCAGTTTTTACCTTTAAATACCGGCATCATACCTGAAGAGTACCATGCCGGGTATTTTTGATACCGATACCGGTACCCATTTTTAAGGATTTTCGATAGCGAACTTATCCCTACTTTAAATAACATGTATAAAAAGTAATAATATAAAAGTCATCATAATCATATTAGCATTTTAAATTTATCATTGTGACGTAAACAAAATAAACACACTGAAACATAATGCATACACCATATTTTAACAGGTTCATACGCTAATGTTGTCATAATAACACATAAATTAAAACGTCACTGATCATTATAGCTTTTAACGACTACCTAATCTATCCCGATAGACATGTAGGAGGGCATATAGCTAGTTAATACAAAGAGCTAGGGCTGTAAACGAACCGAATGAACACGAACAAGGTCAAGTTCGTGTTCATTCGTTAAGGAAATTAACATGTTCGCGAACTGTTCAAGAACGCATAACGGACAAAAGTTTATGTTTGTGTTCGTTTGTTAAGGAAATTCAGTTGTTTACGAACAGTTTGTGAACACTGGTCTCGAACACAAACGAACTTTAAGATGAAAATAAAAAAATATAAAAAGTTGTTATCCTTAATTATTGGATATAAGTAGTTAAATACAACCATCAAATGATAAAGCAAAACATAAGAAGTCTACTACATCACCAAACGATAAATCAACTTTAACTAACTTAGGCATATTTATCCCCAAAAATGTTTAAGAATATCCAAATTTAGCTAATTTAGAAAAAATAGGGTTTCAAATTTTCAATATATTTGGATAAACGGTTTATTATTTATTATTTTTTTTAATATAACCAAATGAATACGAACGAATGTAACCGAACATGTAACCGAACGTTTACGAACGAACGAGACTTGTGTTCGTGTTCGTTGCTAAGCTAACCGAACGAAATTTTTTGTTTGTGTTCGTTAGTTAAGCTAATTGAGCAAACATAAACAAACTTCCCGCCGAACGATTCACGAACTATTCATTAAACGTTCGGTTCGTTTGCATCCCTGAAAAGAGTTAATACAAAGATTTAACCCAACATGTATACATAATAATAGGTCATCCGAAACTTCATCCATCCAAGTAGAAGTTTCGCCCGAAACTACGGTTAATTGTTTGTTTTCACTTTTCATTCTTTCTCATGTATACATATACAGTTTCTAATCTCATTTCAAAATTATTGAGAATAAGAAAATCTCCTCATTTGTCTTTGTTTACAACATTGTAAATTTTATTTATATTTTAAGTAAACATAATATAGAAGTACAAGGTTGTAAATACGCTAATTATTCGGTTCGTTTTAAACTAAAAAACTCCTTACATAACATACTATATGCATGTATGTGTCTAAGTCATTAGGGGGTTTTTAGAACGCGACTCTAAAACAAATATTAAAGGATATTTACTAAATAATAAATTTCAGTTATAAATATTAGTTAATATTATGTATTCATCTTTTTACATTTTTATTTCTCTACCAATACTGCCCGTACGGACGATAACGTAGTAACAATGTTTTCTATATTAATTGTACGTAAACGTATAGGATTAGATTTTGTAGGTAACTGTAAACTTACAGGATGAGACATTATAGATTTATAGGTAGTCTTTATATATCATCATACCTTTTAAAAGACCATATTACGTTAATTTGACATGTTATAGTGTCGACACCTACCATTACAGTGTCAACAAACTTTAATTTTAGCCTTTTCTATATTAGTTTACTACAGAAAGGGATCAAGTAACTTTTTACATTATATATATGCGACTTGTTTTCGTGGATATTATATTTTATTTAATTGGCACATTAATTTATTCAGCTAACGAGAGGTTTCAACATAAAACTATTTTATTTTTACTTTTTTTTATTAGCAAACTAGGTTATAACTCCGTCTATTACACGGGTCGAATAAATGAATTTAATATACTAAATAATAAAACAATATATCTTTAATAGTCTCTTTTATTACACGAGTTTAATAAATATAATTTTATATATTAAATAATAAAAAGTTATATATCTATAAAGAACCATATTGTACGGGTTGAATAAATATAGATTTATACACCAAATAAAAAAGTTATATCTTTAAAACCAATTGTTTTACACGAGTTGAATAAATGTAATATTGTTTACCAAATAATAAAATAATACATCTTTAAGAAACCTCATTTATTACACGGGTTGAATAAATGTAATTTTATATACCAAATAATAAAAAAGTTACATCTTTAAAAATATGTGTATTACACGGGTTGAATAAATGTAATTTTCGTTACTAAATAATAAAAAATATATATCCTTAAAAAACCCCGTGTATTGTACGAATTGAATAAATCTAATTTTATATATCAAATAACAAAAAGTTATATCTTAAAAAACCTCATCTATTACACGGGTCGAATAAATGTAATTTTGTATAGTAAATAATAAAAAAGGTATATCTATAAAAAACCACGTGTATTACATGGGTTTAATAAATCTAATTTTATATACCAATAATAAAAAAGTCATATCTTTCAATATACTAATGGATAATACTCGATATGCGATGGATATGGTGATTGTGAAGATGGTTCTTGAAAAGAAGATATGTTATTCAAGAAGCAAATCAACATCTATTTGAGTGATAAAATGTTGGTACCAATTCTGACAAATTGATTTATAAATGCTTACAATGAATGATAGGTGTTACACATTAATGTTTTATTATATAGTATAGTATAAATATATATTTATACTGATATAAATAGATTATTATATTTTGTAAAATTTGTTAACAAAGTCTCAATAAATTTAACCCTTTATTTAAAACTTGTAAATGTAATGAAGTCTCAATAAATTTAACCATTTATTTAAAACTTGTAAATGTAGAAATGATAAATAATATTAGTTAATTTTATTTTAAGTTTCGTAAAATCTATTTGATACCAAACTAAACAAAACGATTAAATATATAGTTAATATCAAGAGTAAATTACGATTTTGGCCCCTGTGGTGATATCACTTTTACCCTTTTAGCCAAAAAACGAATCTTTTAACATCTGAGCACACAACGTCTTTTTTTTTAACCCGTTTGGCCCCTACCAAAAGGGTTAGAAAAAAAGACATTGGGGTCCAAAAGGCTTAGAAAAAAAGACGTTGAGGGCTCAGATGTTAAAAAATTTCTTTTTGGGCTAAAAGGGTAAAAGTGATATAACCACATAGGCCAAAATCGTAATTTACTCTAATATCAAATTAGATAACTAAGTTTGAATTTGAAGTAAATAGATAAATATAAAAGTAATAATAATACTAGATAATATTTAGTAGGAGGATTATCTATAATTAACTAGAAGAGATTAAATTAAAATTATAATTATCCATAAGACATGGCCTAATATGATGACAAGTGTCCTCAAAGTGGTTTCTTTTATTATATGTATAGATTATTAATTTTTAACTTTGATTAGTCATATGCTTTTTTTGTTTTAAGTAATCTTAAAATATAGAGTTATCGTTTTCCTTCCTTTGGTTTGTCCAATTATTGTCTTAAAATTTATAATCGTAAATTTTAAAAATTTGTAACCTTTTATAAAGAATATATAACAAAAATAACAAACCAAGTGATATTAATTTAGATCCAAATTAATGTATATATATATATATATATATATATATATATATATATATATGATAAACTCTTATAATATATAGCAGCTTACAAACTCGTGTATTACACGACTTGAATATTAAAAAAATTGTAAATCATAAACTTGTATATAATACTTATAGGGAAAAGATCAAATAGGAGGTTAATTTTGGCTAGTAGGATAGGAAGCCATAGGATTATGACATGTGACAAATTTTAAAATAAAGAGAAATGTTATTTTAGTCAGTCTCATCCTTTCTTATTCCTTTTTCTCCCCAGTTACTTCAAAACCCACCATTTTCAAAACCCACCATCTCCAACCTTTTCTTCACTTACTATCTCAATAATCACTACATAATAGTGCGATTTTCGTCATCAATCAATGATTCAAACACTCAATCAACGTGTTCTTCAGCTTTTTTTGAAGAAAACCCAGTTTAATTTCATTCAAAATCTCGTTTTTTCCCGTGATTTTTAAGATAATCACTCGATCCGTTCGATTCAATCGCTGATAAGTGTTTCTTACATTCAAATTTCGTCAATTAATGAAGAAATCGGCTTCGATCCATGTAAGAAATTCTTTAATTTCATTTTCACGATCTGGGTTTTTATTTAGTCATTGCGTTTTACGATCTTGGCTCCGGGGGCGGCAGCCCCTGGTAGCGGGGTCCTAGGGGCGGCAGCCCCTGGCGGGGTCCAAGGGGCAGAGCCCCGGATGGTAAAAATGCATCAGAAAAATTTATTTTCCAGAAATTGGCTCATTTCGAAGACAGTAATTCGTAGACAATTCAGACAGTTCACAGACAATTCACAAACAGTTCACAAACAGTTTTATGTGTCCATTACGTTTTAGAAATAAGAGAGTTTTATGTGTTTTCTGGCTTTTTGCGTTTTAGAAAAAACACATTTTTAAGTGTCTTTAGTCATTGCGTTTTAGGTAAAACACATTTTTGAAGTGTTTTTAGTCATTGCATTTTAGGTAAAACACATTTTTAGGTGTTTTCAGTCCATTGCGTTTTACAGAGAACACTTTCTTTTGTTTTTTTAGGTCATTGCGTTTTAGAAATGAGACATTTTTAAGTGTTTTCTGGTCATTGCGTTTTACAAATAAAACATTTCTTTGTGTTTTTTGGCCATTGCGTTTTACAAATAAGACATTTCTTTGTGTTTTTTGTGCATTGCGTTTTAGATAAAACACTTTTTTATGTGTTTTCAGTCCATTGCGTTTTAGAAATAAGACATTTCTTTGTGTTTTCTGGCCATTGCGTTTTACAAAAAAGACATTTCTTTGTGTTTTTGGTGCATTGCGTTTTAGAAAAATGTCATTTTTAAGATTTTTTTTTTCATTGCGTTTTACGTAACTGGGGGTTTTTCTATTGCGTTTTACGCAACTTGGTTTAAATTTTTTTTTAAATATAGCAATAGTATACTCGTTTTAAAGATAAAAAAACGCTCGTTTTTTTTTGTGCAATTTTTATAAAAAAAATAATGTCGTATGAAAGAGTTATTAACGTTTAAAAAATGGGGGGGAATTGGAGGAGAGAGAAACTATTGGCTTGGATTGACTAGAATACCCCTAAACAAACTCACGCGCCTCTTTTTCTTCCCTTTAATTTCCATCATTTAATCTTAGCCCTTGATTAACTAAATGGATGGTCAAGATCACTTCCTAGCCTTCATAGCCAAATAAACTTCCTATTTTATCTCCACCCAATACTTATAAGTGAAATGACTTATCGAATAAAATAGTGAAAGAAAAAATAAATGACTATTTTGCCCTCATAATGTCATATTTTAACTGAAAATTTTAACTAGGTTATGGCTAAAGCACGTAGAGCGTAATGAGTTTTACAAATAAATGATTGTGACTGTAATTATTGGAGTTAAAGGACATACATTGCAATCCGATATAAACATACAGTATGCAAAGTGTAATTTACTCTTAGATTTATGTTTGTAAATGATTAAATTCTAATTTTGTTAGTCTTAGGGGTCGGTAAAACTTGATGGGGGTTGGAGTCAAAATTTAATAGCAACGGATGACCCCTATAACCATAATGTAGGTCCGCTTGTGCTAGTATATAGATAGTTTACGAAATAATAATCATTATTTTAATGAATTAGCAACCAAATTCTAAGTTTAACCTTAATTAACAAATAAGATTTAGTATATACACGAGGCGTAGTAATGTACAACATGGATAACCTTCTGATAGTTAAACAAAACTAGGATTGCGACCCGCCGCAATGCGGCGGTGATTCTTTAGTTATAACTAAGTCGATCTACGACCCGCACGTTATGTTAAACCTGTCAAACGGGAAAAAAATAGACGATGTAAAAACGTTTACCCACACACGCACGTTGCGTTGTGTTAATTCGCAAAATTTAGAACGAAACGTAAAAACATTAAACCAAAGACGCACGTTGCGATGTGTTAAGTCACAAAATTTAGAACCAAGCATAAAGCGAAAAATTTGCGGAAAATGAAAAATATAATGACCAAAGTTGAAAGTAAAAAAAGTTGTGAGGATAGATTGTAAAAGATAAAAAGTTTTTGGGTAAAAGTAAAAAAACAAATAGTTTTGGGGTTAAAAGTAATTTATGAAATACTTTTTGGTGAAATGTATAAAAACAATTTTTTTTTTTGGAAAACCTCCAAAGCCAAGGTTACAACAACCATATGCATAACCATTTTTCTTTGAAAACCCCCAAAAGCACACCCCGCGTTGCGGCGGGGCGTAAAACAGTGTCAAATAGTACTGATGCCACACAACCCTCATCGACCACCAACACTAAATCGACCTAGAATCTGCGTGTTGCGACGAACCTGTCAAACATGAAAAAATATAGGTAAAAACGTTGAACCACACATGCACGTTGCGCCGTGTTAACTTGCAAAATTTGAAACAAAACATAAAAAAGTTGAACCACAGTCGTACTAACTCGAAAAATTTAGAACTATACGTAAAACGAAAATTTGCGAAATATGAAAAGTATAAGTGACAAAAGTTGTTAAGTTAAATCGCAAATAATGAAAAGTTTTGAGTTAAAGTTAAAAAAACAAATTATGTAGGGTTAAAATTGCAAAAGGTAAAAACCTTTGGATTAAAAGTAAAAAATCAAGTTTTTTTTTTTTAAACTCCCAAAACACAAGGTACAAGTTGTATTTACATTTTTTTGTTGCTAATTTATAGTAACTAGAAAAGTGTCCCGCGCGCGTTGCGCCGCGGGCAAAGAAATTGACCACACGTCATCAACGTGTAATCGATCAGAGTTACAAACTCCGGTTATAATTAGCCTCCGGATCATACTTTGTAGTAAGTAGTAACTATAACTACAATGTTATATGTGTATTAATAATTATGTACACTAATAAACACATGTGACAACAAATAATTCAATAACTGTTTCTTTGACAAGCAACTAAAGTCCCAAAAACCGGTAGGAATTCAGTCAATATCGATGAACGCAATATAGCAACTGTTTAAACTAAAATTCAAGCACATGTTATTTAACCCCAAACCGGTGTTCTTACTATTGAACTAAAATAAGGTCAAGCATGTGGAAAACCAAATAGTACTTTTGGTTGATCAACTAATATCCGAATGATTACAAAGCCTTCATATTTGATCAGACAACATCTTTTCGAGTAGCATCTGCTCTAAATGGCAATCTCCTGAGATTTAAAGAATTTTATATATTCAATATCAAGTGACAAATTTGCTAGGAATAAGTTACCATGACAAATATATCATATTAGCATCAGAACATACCTTGAATTCGCTATTGATCTTTCTAAGCCCAACCTTGGTGGAGTCTTTCAGAGCCCCTAAAGCGTTTAAAAGCACCTATCAACCTGCAAACGCTTATATTTTTCGTCATGAATATTTATATTAGTTAATCGATCGATTTATAAGGAAAGAACACAGATTCGAACACGAAGCTTAATTTTTGGAAAAAGATGTTTTGTTGTTCTGCCTATTTTTTTGGTTTTCTAGTTTGATTCCAAGTATGTATATCTCCACGGCCTATTATGGTTGCCAAGACATCCAGGATGGCGGCAGTCAGCTGTTGCACAACCTTCATATGAAATAAAATATATCTATAGATGTATAAATTTGAAATTAGAAACGCAAAATGAAAAATATAAGAGCAAGTGGGGATAATGAATATTTTTGTCTCATGTTCCATCCATAGTATCTTCCTTCTACTCTCAATCATGTGTTGTACCTCACTATTCATAGAATAATTTTTATATATGTTTCATCTTTAAAAACACACTTATTCGCAAGGAGGAAAAGCATGAATATTACCTGTACCGACGTGCAAAAGCAATAGAGAACCCAAACGAAACTGAACCTGCAACACCAAAAACAAAGCATCTTCAAGATATGAAAGAGACAAATCTTGTATGTGTTCCAAAATTTTGAATTCAACTTATACACGCGTTGTACTGGTCCAGTATAATTACCAGCCATGTACAACCATTTTTCAGAGCCATTTATGTCACACCCCAACCGATGGCGGAATCATCGGGGCGCGGCACTAGGCGAATCAGATTGCTCAAGAGAATCCATAACAACTATATTGCCATAATATTTATTACATTCGTTATCCCATACTAACAAATAATACAATCACATAAGTCATCACAGATTTCTTGTCCTCTCGAAAATTCAAATCCGACAACCTAGATTTTAGGTGGGTTTCTAGACTTCCTAGCTTGATTTGATGAAAACATCAACTAAACCTGCAACATACGTTAAAATATTGTCAATACAAAAGTATTGGCGAGTATACATGTGACAACCCGGACTTGAATGGTTAGTATCTTAGTCTCATGATTCTGTTTTTCTTAGTTATTCTTGTGTTTGTCCCTTGCAATAATATAAATAAGAAAACGCTCGTAACCGGAATAAACCTTCTAAACTTGAAACGGATGGGAAATGTTGAGTCGATATTGGGCTAGGTATTGGGCCGCATGTATCACATATGCGGATTAGCACACACACTTAAATCATTTTACAATCTGCCTTGGCCCACTACTTATACTAAACCCAAATTACATAAACTATTCCTTGGCCCATAACAGTGAAGATGAATTGGAGCCCACTTCGGTTGTTGATGTAAACCGCCCCAAAACCTTCATCTATTAGGATATGTATTTGAGTAGCTTAAAAACTCAAACAAACCCCCACTTCTTTCTCTCATTATCGCACATAACTGAAGCAATTCCCCCTCTTCCCTGATTCTCGACATACGTAGCCCCTGTGAAGCTTTCTCATTCGAGTTCGTCCGGCATCTTGATCCTTCTGGTTAGTATAACCTCACGTCATTGAGAATCAAATTCTTTTATCATGCATAGTTGTATTAGTATATGAATTGTTGTATGGGATTATGTGCGTACATGTGGGGTTTTATGTAAATAGTTGTTGAGTTATAGAAAAAGTGGCGGCTCATAGTCTTGTTCTCATTGAGAAAATGGTTCGTGATGTGTGTATTGACTTGGTTGTACATGGAGTATGAATATGATGTATGAATATTGAATATGCTTGCATGATTAGAAATAAAGTTATCAATATTTGATTTGGTCCAATGGCATAAGGTGGTGGAATGGTCAAATAATATGTAGGGTGGATAAGTGTGGCATTGAATGTGATGCCATGTGTGTGTGTCAGAAGTAAGTCCAAGATCTTGATATAAAAGTCATTAAATGATGTATTGATGTGATATGATCATAGATGCAACGGAGTGTGGTGGGTTATGATTGTATGTATGACTTTGATTGATAATTACTTGTTGAAATTAAGTACAAGTAGGTAAAATATATATATCAGTAAGTACTATATATAAATTGATTGCATTTTTGTTGTTTTGTATTTTGGGATTGAAAACAACAGTTAGGCTGACCACACATAGGTCGCACCCCCCTCCCAAGATTTGGGCCACATACACTCACAGAATTAAATCATAAACAAACTAGTTGCACAAAGTATGATGGGCCGAGAATAGTTAGTGGACCGAGCTCAGGATATGGGTTTGAAACCAACAATTAATCAGTTGAATATTGGAGTGGTAGATCATGTTATAATGTCCTGTTTGTTTGGTGCTTTTGTTTTTCGAAATTGTTAATAAATATTCAGGATTCTCGCATACTTTAATTAATATGATGTTGTGGTGAAACCTCATTTGACCGAAAGTTCAATGTGGGCGGTGGTGAAACCTCATATTTATTTAATAATAATGTGCCTTGTTTTGTTTGTTATATCAATGGTAAACCGAAAGGATTTAATGTGTTAAGGATATTATGTGCATGATGTGATCAACATAGGCCGATGTAATCGCTGATGTAATGTAATTAATGTAGTAATTTAATAAGGGTCCCAATGAGGGTAATTATGTTAAACTGGTGACATGAAACAGAGCACAAATATCCATGTGGATATACCAGGGTTATTATGATTGAGATAAGTTGCCATTTGATTTAGTGGAATGCGATGGTTAATTATTAGGTGACAAATATTATGTGATGTAAATGGTAGTTGGCTTAAATAGTTAAACATTAAGGTTATTTGATGATATTAGATGAATGGGTTAACTGTCATGAGTAGAATTACACGTGTGTAATACATGAATGTGCTTTATGTGGACACGAATACCTGAATTAAATGTACGTGGAAAATGTGGTTCATGCGCATGTAGAACTGACTGTTATCGGTAATCCTGTTAGGACGTATCTGATCAATTGTTTAACGAGCATTTAATCTACCGAGCAAACCAAAGGTGAGTTCACTGTACTTTTCTCAAGCATGCGTCCCGGTGGTTTGGGACAACTGGTAAACATTTGGAAGGGAAAACATTGGGTAAATAACTTAATCGGTTTTGGTTATTGCCTGGAGGGCAATGGGGGTGATTAGTTGATAGCGCTATTAGGTGGGAAACCTCACACCGGGCCGTAAGGACGGGCGTGAACTAATTATCTGGGTATGGCTATGGTTGTTAGAGGCACACTCCTCGGATACATATGGGCACTCTCCCTAGGGTATCTAACGAAGGCAACATAGCAAACGGTCGTTAAGGGGTACCCACTCCCCGGATACTTATGGGCACACTCCCTAGGGTATCTAACATGAGCAACATCGAAACATCAAACATCTTAACAACAAACAACATATCATTTTGTAAACTGTTTTACTCACATGACTGGTAACGCAACTTGGTAAACAAACACAAACCTTGAACTCACCAGCGTAGTCTGACACACTTGTTTACATGCTTGTAGGTAATTACTGAAGGAACTTGGGAACTTGCTGTCTGATGCTGCTGGAGTGGTTATGGTCATGATAAACATTTATATTGATTGGGTTTCGACACATTTATACATTTATACTTTTATGCTTCCGCTCAATACTTTGGTTTTGGTTAAACTTTTCAAACGTTATATTTATTTCAACTGGGTATTTCAATACATTAGGATTTGTGTTTGATGTGATTGGTGGCTCTTTGTTGGATCGTTGCACCTCCAATAGGGACACGCCCTAGGTGGTAATTTGGGGGTGTGACAGTTTGGTATCAGAGCCACTGGTTATAGAGAACTCGGTTTTAAAATGTTTTCATAAAACCAGACTATAACCGAATTGATCCAAACGATGACCATGACACTCAGCTCCAGACTGCAAGGTTCGTTTCTCATTTACTATTGCATAGTATATCTAGTGTACACTTATGTATAACATTACACGTGAATGCACACTTGGCACAACAGCATGAGCCCTTACATTACCAACCCCTGTTATGTGAACTGCTAGTGTGACACTCCCCTTCGACTATTGCGATTCTTGATCCCATAAAACCCCTCGCTTGCTATTTGAATGCGGGGAACCTTTTAGCGCAAGTTAAGAGGCACTGAGATAAGCATGCAAATCGCCTTATTATTATGGGTGCACACATAATAATAGCGCGAGGTGCATGCAAATCCCAGTGAGGCTTAATGAGCGTGAGAAGGGTCTGCCCTATTGTGTGTAAACTTGGTAGTTTGTAGATTTCAATGTGATACTCGACTTTTACCTCATTTCGATTGGAGTTATGTGCCTCAGGGTTCAGTCGTCAGTTAGGACTGACTCCCACCTTTGTTGTAAATAAGCATGTAGTAGAATTAACTGATAGTAAATCGATAGAAGCTTCTCATGTTCTTTTTGGTTGTAAACTTGACCTCGTGGGTCAAGTGTTCGATATTGACCTACTTCCCAATACTCTTGTAAGTTTTGACATGGTCGTTGGCATGGACATGGTTATCTATGTATCAAGCAGAAAATTCTCTGCAAAAAGAAAATCGTGCGTTCCCTCTCCCCAGTGGGGAATCCTTACCAGTTTAAGATCATCGTAGTGGTACCGTTGTTGGCATTGTCACAGTCGTGAAGGCCCAGAAGTGTCTACGGAAGGGCTACTCTGTTATACTAGCTCTTGTCACCGATTCGCCACTTTAAGAAAGGAAGATCGAGTGTCTTCCACTTATCCATGAATTTTCTGACATGCCTTCTGAAGAGTGAGCTGGTTTACTTCCACATCGTTAGGCGGAATTTCAGATTGACCTTATGCAATTTCAGATTCCTTATGGGAAACAGAAATCCCTTAGGTTCGCTAGATACTATCACAGCTTCATCACAGGATTTTCGAAGGTTTCGCAACTTCAACCTCCTTAGCATAGCGGGGAGCTGTGAATTCCTGAGAAATAAAATCGGAGAACGTTTTTGCAGCTTTTGAAACCCAACCCTACAACACGCGGAGCATCGCTTCTATCCGAGTGTACCGATGATCCAGCGATATACCATGATGGTGTTACGGAGAGGAACTGCACGACCTACAACCTCCGGTGGAAACCGTGGTCATTGGATTTAAGTGGGAGGCATTACTTGGACGGTACCGAATGCACCAATTAGACCGATCACAAGGGCCTCCAGTGCACCCTTGTTTCAATAGAGCTAACCATGTGATGGCATCGCTAAATGGAACTTCCGAATGAACACGGGATTAGGAGAACTATACCCACGCATCCCTGTAGACGAACCTTATCACTTTCACTTGTCATCGCCGCTAGAAGTGAAGCAGTCACAGCTACACGCGTTTGTCGTTTTGCAACACTAATCTTTACCCACCAAACTCTGGTTTGGACAAATGATACACTCGCGCGACCGCAATGTAACGAACCTCCCTGTTGTGCCATGCCGCCATGCACCACTACTGGAAATTACTTCTAGACAACAAATTTGCTGGCCAAATCCTTCGGATGTTTAATGCACCCCTGTTTCGCTCGATTCTTTGTACGAACCTCATTAATTCCCTGTTTCTTTGATTGGCAACTGATATAACAAAACGCTAACCACCATACCATGATTTCCACCGATCACAAGATTAGCCCCCCAGACGTTGTAAAGTATCTATAGATCGAGTTCGTCGGAACTCACTTCAAGCCATTGTTTTAGATCAATTTTCGGGACGAAAATTCTTTCAAGTAGGGGATGATGTGACACCCCGCGAAAACGCTTAACAAAACTAGCTTCCTCAGTGACTGTTTGCTAAATTTCGGGACGAAATTTCTTTCAAGTTGGGGATGATGTGACAACCCGGACTTGAATGGTTAGTATCTTAGTCTCATGATTTTGTTTTTCTTAGTTATTCTTGTGTTTGTCCCTTGCAATAATATAAATAAGAAAACGCTCGTAACCGGAATAAACCTTCTAAACTTGAAACGGATGGGAAATGTTGAGTCGATATTGGGCTAGGTATTGGGCCGCATGTATCACATATGCGGATTAGCACACACACTTAAATCATTTTACAATCTGCCTTGGCCCACTACTTATACTAAACCCAAATTACATAAACTATTCCTTGGCCCATAACAGTGAAGATGAATTGGAGCCCACTTCGGTTGTTGATGTAAACCGCCCCAAAACCTTCATCTATTAGGATATGTATTTGAGTAGCTTAAAAACTCAAACAAACCCCCACTTCTTTCTCTCATTATCGCACATAACTGAAGCAATTCCCCCTCTTCCCTGATTCTCGACATACGTAGCCCCTGTGAAGCTTTCTCATTCGAGTTCGTCCGGCATCTTGATCCTTCTGGTTAGTATAACCTCACGTCATTGAGAATCAAATTCTTTTATCATGCATAGTTGTATTAGTATATGAATTGTTGTATGGGATTATGTGCGTACATGTGGGGTTTTATGTAAATAGTTGTTGAGTTATAGAAAAAGTGGCGGCTCATAGTCTTGTTCTCATTGAGAAAATGGTTCGTGATGTGTGTATTGACTTGGTTGTACATGGAGTATGAATATGATGTATGAATATTGAATATGCTTGCATGATTAGAAATAAAGTTATCAATATTTGATTTGGTCCAATGGCATAAGGTGGTGGAATGGTCAAATAATATGTAGGGTGGATAAGTGTGGCATTGAATGTGATGCCATGTGTGTGTGTCAGAAGTAAGTCCAAGATCTTGATATAAAAGTCATTAAATGATGTATTGATGTGATATGATCATAGATGCAAAGGAGTGTGGTGGGTTATGATTGTATGTATGACTTTGATTGATAATTACTTGTTGAAATTAAGTACAAGTAGGTAAAATATATATATCAGTAAGTACTATATATAAATTGATTGCATTTTTGTTGTTTTGTATTTTGGGATTGAAAACAACAGTTAGGCTGACCACACATAGGTCGCACCCCCCTCCCAAGATTTGGGCCACATACACTCACAGAATTAAATCATAAACAAACTAGTTGCACAAAGTATGATGGGCCGAGAATAGTTAGTGGACCGAGCTCAGGATATGGGTTTGAAACCAACAATTAATCAGTTGAATATTGGAGTGGTAGATCATGTTATAATGTCCTGTTTGTTTGGTGCTTTTGTTTTTCGAAATTGTTAATAAATATTCAGGATTCTCGCATACTTTAATTAATATGATGTTGTGGTGAAACCTCATTTGACCGAAAGTTCAATGTGGGCGGTGGTGAAACCTCATATTTATTTAATAATAATGTGCCTTGTTTTGTTTGTTATATCAATGGTAAACCGAAAGGATTTAATGTGTTAAGGATATTATGTGCATGATGTGATCAACATAGGCCGATGTAATCGCTGATGTAATGTAATTAATGTAGTAATTTAATAAGGGTCCCAATGAGGGTAATTATGTTAAACTGGTGACATGAAACAGAGCACAAATATCCATGTGGATATACCAGGGTTATTATGATTGAGATAAGTTGCCATTTGATTTAGTGGAATGCGATGGTTAATTATTAGGTGACAAATATTATGTGATGTAAATGGTAGTTGGCTTAAATAGTTAAACATTAAGGTTATTTGATGATATTAGATGAATGGGTTAACTGTCATGAGTAGAATTACACGTGTGTAATACATGAATGTGCTTTATGTGGACACGAATACCTGAATTAAATGTACGTGGAAAATGTGGTTCATGCGCATGTAGAACTGACTGTTATCGGTAATCCTGTTAGGACGTATCTGATCAATTGTTTAACGAGCATTTAATCTACCGAGCAAACCAAAGGTGAGTTCACTGTACTTTTCTCAAGCATGCGTCCCGGTGGTTTGGGACAACTGGTAAACATTTGGAAGGGAAAACATTGGGTAAATAACTTAATCGGTTTTGGTTATTGCCTGGAGGGCAATGGGGGTGATTAGTTGATAGCGCTATTAGGTGGGAAACCTCACACCGGGCCGTAAGGACGGGCGTGAACTAATTATCTGGGTATGGCTATGGTTGTTAGAGGCACACTCCTCGGATACATATGGGCACTCTCCCTAGGGTATCTAACGAAGGCAACATAGCAAACGGTCGTTAAGGGGTACCCACTCCCCGGATACTTATGGGCACACTCCCTAGGGTATCTAACATGAGCAACATCGAAACATCAAACATCTTAACAACAAACAACATATCGTTTTGTAAACTGTTTTACTCACATGACTGGTAACGCAACTTGGTAAACAAACACAAACCTTGAACTCACCAGCGTAGTCTGACACACTTGTTTACATGCTTGTAGGTAATTACTGAAGGAACTTGGGAACTTGCTGTCTGATGCTGCTGGAGTGGTTATGGTCATGATAAACATTTATATTGATTGGGTTTCGACACATTTATACATTTATACTTTTATGCTTCCGCTCAATACTTTGGTTTTGGTTAAACTTTTCAAACGTTATATTTATTTCAACTGGGTATTTCAATACATTAGGATTTGTGTTTGATGTGATTGGTGGCTCTTTGTTGGATCGTTGCACCTCCAATAGGGACACGCCCTAGGTGGTAATTTGGGGGTGTGACAATACAGGTTTGATATGTAGTAGTATAATAGATTAAAAGTGCTGCGAATTTCCACATGCATAGACGTAATACACGACATATATACTCACAAAACTGATACTACCAGCTAAGTCCTCAATGCTCGATTCTTCGATGGCATAACTAGACCCCGTCGGGCGCAATAGTACTATACTAGTCGTGGTGGGACGTCACGAGTATAAGTCCTAGCATATATGTAACTAGCATCACGTATATCTATGCAAACAGTTATTCGCAAGTGATAAATTGACTGATTAAATGATTCGTTGATGAGTTCGATTTATAAGGAACGTATGTTACACCCAAAATTCGATAAAAAAGGGTCAAGTATACTCACAGTGCGTATTTGGTTTGGATTGGCGGGATTTTGTCCGAGAATGCCCTGATTATAGACTGGTCACATGAGTGTTTGATAGCGCGTTAAATGATAACGGAATACGCGAAAACGAATGGTAATTAGATCAAAGGCTGGCCTGTTTGGATGGGCTGTCCGATCGGCTAGCATGTCCGATCGGCTAGCCTGTCCGATCGGCTAGCCTGGCTAGCTGTATTCGACAATTTTTGCAAGTTTTTCGGTGGTTTGGGTCGAGACGTTGTTGTAATGTGCTAAACAACTGAAATTCCATCAATTCCGACTTGTTCTACCAGCCGGGAATCACCCCGTTCCATCAGAACTGGCCGTTTTTGGCGGTCTTTCCTTGTTTAACCCGAAATTGGTCGTCTCGTCATTAGGAATCAGATCTTTGACCAACACGACACTAGAAATGAGTAGAAGGTCGGTATAAGCTCCGATTCCACCGTTTTTGAGTGCCTTGAGAGTAAAAGAGTTGAAAGAAAGTTGGAAAACCATCCTTCAATCCTTTTATTCAAGATTATGTGTAGATCTGATGTGAAAACCTTGTTTATTCTTGTGGAAATCCCTTAGATCTGAGTTGTTCTTGGTGGACTGAGGCCAACACTTGAAGTTCATAAGAACTTCATGATGACATCACTCTAGAACACCCCAAATCGGTTGGTTTCACGGTTAAAAGTTGAAATTTGAAATTTGAAGGATAGAAAGGTGAAGGAATGCATATAGATCAAGGAAGTACAAGATTTGAGTTGAAAACTTACAAGAATCGCGAAAAATCGAGAGATAAAGGGGTTGGAACGTCTGGTCGAGCAGCAACAGTGACAACAAGTGTGTTGGAGGTGAATGAGGGGTATTTATAGGCAAGGAAGAAGGAAAATGGAGGGCAAGTTGGCCTGGATCGGATGGCCCGTTCGATCGGCCGGCCCAGCCGTTCGGCTGGCCTGTCCGATCGGCTGGCCCAGCCGTCCGGCTGGCCTGTCCGATCGGCTGGCCCAGCCGTTCGGCTGGCCCATCCGTACGGAGGCCTTTCGATCCTTGTTTTTGGTGCGTTGCGATAGTTTGGGCCACATTTTCATATATTTATATTATTATTTATTTATTTATTATAATTAATCACGAAAGGGTCATATGTACGTATCTATATATTCAATACTCGGTGCGATGATCGAGTTACGCGTGCCTTCGAGTGCGTTCTTCGATGTGATGAGCCACAATGATTATCGGGGTACTACTTGCTCGTATTGCCGTCATCGTCACGATGGCTGGAGACATGGTACTCAACCGATAGTCTCTGTTAGCGTTGATTGTTTACGTTTTGTCACCTCGCGGTTATCGAGGAGGGTGGATTAAGCCCTCACTCAACATCATCGTGAGTGTTTTTATTTATGAAAATGGCTCTGTAATAGTGATAGAATATGCGTAGTTATTCGATTATACTCCGATATAGTGATGTATCTGATATAGCTACATTATGATCCGAATCTCTGGTGCTAGGCGTAACGAGTGTAACGAGTAGTAACAACGCACGAAGGTGAGGGTTGTTACAGTCTCCCCTGCTTTAGGGAATTTCGTCCTGAAATTAATCCATTAGTAGGGTTGTAGGAGCTGATGCGAATGAGGGTAGCGATTAAAACGTTTAGATTAGCGAGAGATCGATTAAGATTCAACGAGCGAGAGCGGTGAGAAGATATGATTCGAACAACCAAAAACGATAACACATACAAAAGCGATTCCATAGCGTTTTAAACTTACAGATGGTCGATTAATCTGTCACACCCCGATTTCCACGTGTCTCACCGGTGGGCCCAGTGGGGGATTATCGTGGCGTAGTTGGCAACAATATAGTCAAACCACACAATATATGAATGCACAGCGGAAGCATAAAGATAATTATATTTCAACCATTGTTTGTAATATCAAATGTATTACGAATAGTCGAAAATGTATCCACAGGGGATCAAATAAAAATATAAGTGTTGTTCAACAGACATGGGCATCTTAAGCTTGCGAGACTCTTTATGATGCTAAGGAGAATATCCAGCCAATTACGCATAGTACCTGCATTTAGTCTTTTTGGGAAAATACGTCAGTTTACACTGGTAAATACATTCAACCGACACTTTTGAAAAATGTTTATTAAAATTGATTTGAATGCACAAGGCACAAACTCTTTTATAACTCGGGAGAATTATTTAAATATATAATCTTGTGAACGAATTACATGTTCCTTATGCGTTCAGTAGCCCGGATCAAGTCCGGGTTAAAGATCAATAGACACACCACAGCGACTATTTATGCACTGACGAGTGTACGCCTACACTCCGCGCTTAGGTCGTGGCCATTTCGTAAAATGATGTCAGGGATATCCGGGACATGGTCATTAACCCCCCAAAGGCTTTTAAGTAAACAAGACTGTTTAAACGAGCCGATCAAATTTATTCAATTACCCACTTAACTGTGGAGAATTTGATGCCCGATCAAGCGGTATGCTATATACCGTAACCCAAGCCCGTATAACGGAAAATAAGTTAAAAGTATTTACCTTTGCAAGTATTAATCCTTAATCGAAATAAATTGCAGATAGCTTTTACTGGTCTCCTAATCTGGAACGAAGGTTTAAATTAACCTATTAGAGTCCTAACGGGTCTTTAATTTAGCCGTAGCTTAGACCGGTCAGTTTCAACGAATAGTTACGGTTTAATCACGTGAAAGGCGAAAACCGGGAATGGAATGTGATTTTGGACCCAACAAGTTTGAAGACTTGTTTTATATGGGTATAATAACCACACTTTAGATTTTGGGGTCAAAACAATATGGTTTGACCCGTTTCGGCTAGTTTATGTAAACTAGTTACATAAGTCGAACCATGCGCGCAAAAGGCGCAACGGGTAACCGTAAGAGTCCTACACTGGTTTCCTAAGTCAATATGCTTTAAAGAGGTTGTGGTATCAGTAGGATACCTTCCATAATGCCCGTAACGAGTTTAAGTTCATATTATGCCCCGTAGGGGTATTCGGTCTTTTTAAAGATTATAAAAGAGGTTTCTGAGTTCTACAGGAAATCTGAGTTTCCCGAATAGTTTATAAAGTCAAAAATACTTTATTTATTATTTAAAATCAGTAGCAACTGGAATCGGGTCAAAAGACCTTGTAGAACTCAAGTTATGGCCGAAAAGGGTATATTCGGTAATTACCGAACCGATGCCATAACCGCAGGTTATGAGCAGGTTAAAAATAATTGAAAATCTTTAAAAATCCCAAAATATTATTTTACATCAGTGAGTAAAAGGTTTGGTGTCGAAATCCGGGTTTAGATAGGCGTTATGCTAATTGCGCTATTAAATTACTAAAGTTTCCGTAATTTGCGCTATTTAGCATAACTCCTATTCTGGACCTAGGATTGACGTGAAATTTTAGGGACATGCTTAGAAATCAGTAACTAAGGTTATGATTCTTTCACATGTCCGAAATTCTCGTTTTAAATTAAAAAGGGCGTTACGGTCAACTTTTAAGCATTTAACGGAAATGTATAAAAGACTCGGACAAACAACGAACCGGTCACAGAGGGTTATACCATCATGTAACCTGGTCCTAAGAGAGTCCTAAGGCATATCTAAATCGAACTTTAACGGGCCAGAACTGAAGTCAAAGCAAAAGTCAAAGCTTTTGCGACTTTTGGTTCCGAACCGGGTCAAAACAGTAAATGGTCGGATCAAACAAGCTTAGACTAGTTAATATACTTATTATCATGTTTTATGAGTGTTTAAACAGGTTACACATCGTCCACATTACTGATTATGCATTAAATCGCAAAAATGGCATTTCTGTTGACTTTTTCTAAGCATGTTTGACTCGACATTTGGACTAGTTAGAGTGGGAATCAGAGGGTGCCCTTTTAGGGGTTTAAAGCCCACATGATTACCATCATATAACCATCTTTGATTCGACAAACCACTGGACCATTTGTGATTTATCGCAAAGTCAATCGTTAATTACGACGGATTGACTTTTAAGCTAAACTATGCATAAACTAAGCCACAAAAGGGTAGACACACTTACAGAAGCTTGGTGCACGACTAGGGATGATAGAAGAATGGTTTAGAGCTCCAGAGATGAACTAGAATGCAGATTTGAGGTGTGTTTCAATTGTGCACAATGCATTGGCTTTTATAGTGAATTTCCATGCTTAAGATCATTACAACTCACTCTAGGATTGCTCATGGATGATCAGCAGGTGTCCTAAGGTGCTAGGGGACATGTAGAGGGCGCCCATGCTTCAATAAATGCTTCAATGATCGTTTACAAGCTTAAACATTGAATCTGTCCAAAGTTTCTGCATCTGGGACTCGTACGCGGCCCGCATTAGGATTCAGCAACTCGGACGCGGGCCGCATGAATCCTAATGTCAGAAAACGAATCAGCAGCTGGCTCGCGGCCCGCATTAAATCACCCATAACCTTAACGCGGCCCGCATTAGACCTGATTTCCAAGATTTTCAAATCTTTTGCAATGATTAACCTGACCTTTCGGTTTCGAAGGGGTAACTTTGCGATTTGGCCCTCGATTATTTACCACTAAGGGCCTCGTGCCTTTTACCCGCATTGTTAAGCCCCCGGTTAGTTTAACTACTATCCGAAAAGCCTTAACTTTTATTTTTGACGCTTTTAACCCCTCTCATACGAATTTGATCATAACTTTCTCGTTTTAAAACGGAACTTCGCGAAATTTATATCGTATATTCTAGTGAGCTTACTGTTACAAAGCCTCGGGTTCATCAAAGGGTCACTCAGAGGTATAAATTAAACATGTTGACACGATTAACCCCTGTAGCTTGTAATCTCTCACTTTCTCCCGCGTTTCGCTTCGTACGATCCATGATTTATTCGTTTGAAGGTACGAGCATCATTTAGGGTTACTATACAGTATATTTACCCCTCGTTGACATTTTTAACCCTCGAATTTACATACTTTCAAGGTTTGTCAACTTCAGTCCTTTATTTAGTATCTAATACTACATGTAAACTCATGACACGTGTCAACACATTATTGGACACAAAATTTCGAGGTGTTACATAATCTCCGAAGATGCTTTAAGAAAATCTCCCCAAGGCGCGGCGTTAACTGCAACGATGTCCACACCAGCGCTATGGGAAGGGTCTTTGTTAGTTTAATAAAAGATTTACACCTTTTAAAAGGATTTGGTGGTAAAAATAGTTTTGAAGAAAAACTCTCCTATAACGGGGGTTCGAGCTGAAACTCGATTGTCAAACCATCGTTTTCGGGAAGATTTCTTTTTGTCAATGCAAAAGTTTTAAGGAAAACTGGACTTATGGAACTTCCGTTGGGCATGGAGCTAAACTGATTCGATGTTTTCTTCATGTCGTAAGGAAATTTCACTTGTCCAACGGTTTTAATAAAATAAAATTTTATAAAAATTGATTTTCTTTAATAGTACGGAAAAACAACTTACATCGAGCCCCACGTGGCACTTTCCCACGAAAGTTTGTTAATATGATTAAAACACTTATATATAGGAAGTACCAACGGCGTATCCACCATGTTTTGCCCATATTACCTCTGTTTCGTGAGGCGGTGTCACGCATGCCGATAAGACACAGATAGAATTTCGTTCCCTTGGTCCAAGCGATAGGATGCTAGACCGAGTCGCAAGTAGAAGCGAGTCGGATGCAAACAAAGCTTGATCGCGAGTGCGAGTAGTCCGATCATACGAAACATTGGTATGACGCGTTGGGATAGACGGCGGTCGATAAGCGATGGCGAATGACGTGATTTCGATTGCGAATAATGCGATTTCGATTCATTCCCACATTAAAACCCACATGGCATGTTTCCACGAGTGTTGGCTAATATGGCAAACACCACGTTTCCCATATTAGTTTTGTCTCGTGAAGCGATGTCATGTATCTTAATATTACACAAACGTGATGACTCCCAAGCGATGAACGACGATTTGAATAGCGATAAGCAATTCGACCCCAGATAAATGATAAGTGACGATTGTTGCGTTACGAGTGATATGCGATTCGATTGAGTTGAATACACCACAAACATTAACTAATGTTAGCCCCCATGGCCTTTTTCCACGAAAGTCCGCTAATATGGTTAAAACATCACCATGTTTCGGCCCTATTAGTTTTGTCTCATGAAGCGAGGTCGTGCGTGCTAACATAATACAAATAACACGAACATCGAATGCGATAAGAGTATCAAGTTGACGAAATAGGCGCGAAATGTGTTAAAGCGAAAAGCGGCGAGTGATTTTCGATACTCGTCTAGCGATCCATGATAAGCGATCTACACCAAACGATAGTGGTTCACACAATAGTCAATAACCAGTGGTAGGGATTGCGAGATCAGCACAAGATGCGATTGCGATTTCGAGTCGCATAACGAGTGATTTTGATTGCGAGATAGATCTAGCAAGGTTGCAATCGAGTTGCGATATGGACTTACGACCAGTCTTGCGTTGCTCCAATTGCTCTTCGGGGTGAACTTACCTAAGTCCATCGATGTGGCAATTGTGTTGCGTTCGCAGACTTACGAAAAGTCTCGCAACAATGCAATTTAGTTTGTTACGCCTTGCAATCGATTGGTATTGTGTCGAAAATATCCATAATAATATAATAGGTCTAATAAGGTCCAACTCCACATAGCACTTTCTTCACGAAACTTTGGTAGTATGGTAAAGCACACCTTGCGTTACCCCTACTACTTATGCCCCGTGATTTGGTGTCACGCTTTGTTGACATGGCCAAGACGCTTATATATAGGACGTACCAGCGGCGTATCCACCACGCTTGACCATGCTTTCAAACGTTATGGCACCATTAGAATTTCACTACGATCTCCGTGCACTGACCAAAATAATACCGTGTGCACCCGCGATTAGTTGTTCCTTGCACGTCTATCGTACCTCGTTCTAAGAGTGTTTTAAGGGTAAAATACATTATATAGTACATAGTGCTAGCGTTTAAATGGTGCGCGAGTATAAGAGAAATAGAATTCACACGCGATGATAGATGAAACAAGTTCCACACATAAAAGAAATTGACGGCGATGAGTCGTATTATTACAACAACATTAGAAAAAACCTAACGTTGCTGGGTAGTACTTCTACGGAGGTTGCGGTTGTTACTGAAATCCCTCAAAGCTGCGGTCCTGCGCGGCAGTGCTGTGTATGATGACCATACCAGTTGCAATTTGTGCAATAGCGACAATTTGCTTCAGGCGGGTGATGATACGTGCACGTGAAACACAGGGGATGAGGCCCATCGTAGGCACGCTTCAGTTGAACTGGGACTGCTCGGAGAGGTTCTGGTTGCGACAGTCCAGTTGTTGCAGAGTCTGGGCTCACAGTCTTTCGTTTGTGGTCGGGTTGATCTTCTCGGGATGATGCGGTGTTGTCGGTGGATTCTTCTGGGGATTCGCTGGGGACATCCTCGGAACAATCCGCAGAAGGACCTTCAGAGGAGTCGCAAAATGAACCATCAGCCGATTCGCCAGAGGAATCGTCAGATGAGTTGATGATGATTGCTTGATGAGCTTGTTTGATAGGCTTCTTGGAGAAAGATCCGTCCAAGACTCGTTTGCTGTTGATCTCTGCAGCTAAACAGTAGGCTTCTTCGATGGTAGCAGGCCTTGCAGCTTCGACAAAATCACCCACACACTCAGGCAAGCCGCGGATGTACTTTGGAATGGCTTTTTCTGAAGTGTTGACTTGACTTGGGCAGATTGTACTAAGATGCTTGAACCTTGCGGTATAACCAGCATTGTCACCTTCGGTTTGCTTGATTTCCCAAAATTTGTTTTCTACCCGTCCCAAAAGAGGGCGTAAGCTGCGGAGATCACACGTTTGTTGCGTTCGGCGGTCCACCAGTCGAGTGCCCGGGATTGAAATACTCCGGTAGCGCAAGTAGTACGGAAACTATCGGGACACCCACTTTGACGAAGGGTAACTTCGATTGAATCGAACCACTGGAGTAGTTGGGTCACACCTCCTTCACCTGTGAATTCCATTGGGTCACAGGCTTTGAAGTGTTTGTAGAGAAAAGTAGATTGCGGCGCTTCCGTCTTAGAGTCCTTCGAGGCTCGAGAGTTGCTGAGAGAGTGCACTTGAGCGACAATTTGAGGAATGAGCTTGACCACTTCCTTGGTCACAAGCGAGGCAATCCTATTATCGGCGCTTCGTTTGGCTCTTCTCCTAGCTGTTCGTCTCAAGGTAGAGTTATTGGAAGGCATCTAGACAGAGAGGGATTTGGAATGAGATTCGATCATAATGATTTTGAGTTTACGATGCGATTGAGCGCGATCGAAACTTGTAATGTGCAATATAAATAGACTTCACATAGGAGCCACATAAGAGACACGAAACTTCCTAGATTCTCACACAACGTTTTGATTGTACTTGGATATAGATAGTTGTAGTTTATACTTACACACATATATTATGGTTTAGATTGCGCGAGGACGCGTTGAGAGAGGGAATGAGAGGGAAAAGCGGGCAATTAGACATTAGTTTTGTTGCGAACATTCGGTCTTTGTTTTGGATTGCGATGGCTGTGCGAGTTGTGCGTTTTGTAAAACAGGGAGCGAAAATTGATAATCGTAATTAAACATATAAAACGTAACTAAGTTCATCAAATCGTAAAATCGGCAAGTCGTAGGCTTGGTAGAGTACTCGGAGTGCCTCGGGTGTTTAGGCGTCGACTACCCAAGGTAACCCAATCACACCCAACAAGTTTGCGCACGCGCGTTGACTTTGGAGACTTATGCTTCCACTGGGATGCAGCTCATGGCATTCGTCCTCTTAGTCATCGCGTGGCTCGAGTCATTGTGGTGGTCGAGTCCTTGGTGAGAGCTTTTTAAAAACTATTTTTAGGGAGTGGAACAGTTCATTAAGGTACGGGTTTCACCCTGACTTAACAGTTTCGTTCCCAATTGTGGTTGTGCTCATCGGATGAATCCGAGAGCTCCACTAGAATTTCGAAATGGAGGCTTTCGTCGAGGTATAGATGTCACTCCTAACTCAACGAAAGATTCTCGTGCTGGAAAACTGCGCTGAGTGAGCAATCCTATCGAGAGTTATTGGTTTTCACACCTGGTCTCGACTGGGTTACTCGGTTGTGAGATGCGAGTATTTTCGAAAACATGTGTATTGTGTCAGCCTTAGGAAAGGCTAAGTAGTATTTCAGCCTTAGGAAAGGCTTCTTTGTGTGAAGTTGTAGTATGCGGGGTTCACACAAAGTCGTAGTTTTTGCTATTTCGATCGAAAGTATCAGGTAGGCGCAATACAAACCCTACTGGGTTCGTACGAGTCAGCCTGTGGGTGCTTAGACTATAGACTAGGTCTATTTCTAAGACGTCGACCCGGACTAGGTCGAGTCTTGCCTAATTCCCTATAGTTATGGCTCTGATACCAATATGTCACACCCCAACCGATGGCGGAATCATTAGGGCGCGGCACTAGGCGAATCAGATTGCTCAAGAGAATCCATAACAACTATATTGCGATAATATTTATTACATTCGTTATCCCATACTAACAAATAATACAATCACATAAGTCATCACAGATTTCTTGTCCTCTCGAACAATTCAAATCCGACAACCTAGATTTTAGGTGGGTTTATAGACTTCCTAGCTTGATTTGATGAAGACTTCAACTAAACCTGCAACATACGTTAAAATATTGTCAATACAAAAGTATTGGCGAGTATACAGGTTTGATATGTAGTAGTATAATAGATTAAAAGTGCTGCGAATTTCCACATGCATAGACGTAATACACGACATATATACTCACAAAACTGATACTACCAGCTAAGTCCTCGATGCTCGATTCTTCGATGGCATAACTAGACCCCGTCGGGCGCAATAGTACTATACTAGTCGTGGTGGGACGTCACGAGTATAAGTCCTAGCACATATGTAACTAGCATCACGTATATCTATGCAAACAGTTATTCGCAAGTGATAAATTGACTGATTAAATGATTCGTTGATGAGTTCGATTTATAAGGAACGTATGTTACACCCAAAATTCGATAAAAAAGGGGTCAAGTATACTCACAGTGCGTATTTGGTTTGGATTGGCGGGATTATGTCCGAGAATGCCCTGATTATAGACTGGTCACATGAGTGTTTGATGGCGCGTTAAATGATAACGGAATACGCGAAAACGGATGGTAATTAGATCAAAGGCAGGCCCGTTCGGATGGGCTGTCCGATCGGATGGCCGGTCCGATCGGCTAGCCTGTCCGATCGGCTAGCCTGTCCGATCGGCTAGCCTGGCCAGCTGTATTCGACAATTTTTGCAAGTTTTTCGGTGGTTTGGGTCGAGACGTTGCTGTGACGTGCTAAACAACTGAAATTCCATCAATTCCGACTTGTTCTACCGGCCGGGAATCACCCCGTTCCATCAGAACTGGCCGTTTTTGGCGGTCTTTCCTTGTTTAACCCGAAATTGGTCGTCTCATCGTTAGGAATCAGATCTTTGACCAACACGACACTAGAAATGAGTAGAAGGTCGGTATAAGCTCCGATTCCACCGTTTTTTAGTGCCTTGAGAGTAAAAGAGTTGAAAGAAAGTTGGAAAAACATCCTTCAATCCTTTTATTCAAGATTATGTGTAGATCTGATGTGAAAACCTTGTTTATTCTTGTGGAAATCGCTTAGATCTGAGTTGTTCTTGGTGGAATGAGGCCAACACTTGAAGTTCATAAGAACTTCATGATGACATCACTCTAGAACACCCCAAATCCGTTGGTTTCACGGTTAAAAGTTGAAATTTGAAAGATAGAAAGGTGAAGGAATGCATATAGATCAAGGAAGTACAAGATTTGAGTTGAAAACTTACAAGAATCGCGAGAAATCGAGAGATAAAGGGGTTGGAACGTCTGGTCGAGCAGCAACAGTGATAACAAGTGTGTTGGAGGTGAATGAGGGGTATTTATAGGCAAGGAAGAAGGAAAATGGAGGGCAACTTGGCCTGGATCGGACGGCCCGTTCGATCGGCTGGCCCAGCCGTTCGGCTGGCCTGTCCGATCGGCTGGCCCAGCCGTCCGGCTGGCCCGTCCGATCGGCTGGCCCAGCCGTTCGGCTGGCCCCTCCATACGGAGGCCTTTCGATCCTCGTTTTTGGTGCGTTGCGATAGTTTGGGCTACATTTTCATATATTTATATTATTATTTATTTATTATAATTAATCACAAAAGGGTCGTATGTACATATCTATATATTCAATACTCGGTGCAATGATCGAGTTACGCGTGCCTTCGAGTGCGTTCTTCGATGTGATGAGCCACAATGATTATCGGGGTACTACTTGATCGTATTGCCGTCATGGTCACGATGGCTGGAGACATGGTACTCACCCGATAGTCTCTGTTAGCGTTGATTTTTTACGTTTTGTCACCTCGCGGTTATCGAGGAGGGTGGATTAACCCCTCACTCAACATCATCGTGAGTGTTTTTATTTATGAAAATGGCTCTGTAATAGTGATAGAATATACGTAGTTATTCGATTATACTCCGATATAGTGATGTATCTAATATAGCTACATTATGATCCGAATCTCTGGTGCTAGGCGTAACGAGTGTAACGAGTAGTAACAACGCACGAAGGTGCGGGTTGTTACAATTTACAACTGTATTTCTTAGCTATATAAGAGTGAATAACATGCCCTGAACAACCTTAAATACAAACTTTAATTCAGCAAATTCAAGATGAAAAATGTTACTATAAATGCATGATGTTGCAGTTACAAAGTTCACTAACAGATTAGAATCTTTCTAGAACAACATAATCATCCTTCAATGACCATAATCCAAATAATTTAAGATGCATGCCTCGTAAAACCAAAGGTCCGTACTTACCTCGATCCTTTAGTGCTCCTATATGATGTTCTTTTTCTTCCTTTGGTTGAAGTTCTACAAAAGTCAATGTGTTTTTAATATTCCGTTCACCCAAATTGTAACACCTCGGAAATTCCTGTCCATTTAAATAAAGACACGTGTCACGTTAGACAGACGTGTCAGAGAAACCGGATTAAATAAAAGATGAAAGGTAGGATTTCTAATAAAAAGGGCGTCATGTTATTTAAAATTACCTCTGAACGACCCAAGGGCGACACGTTATTAAATCACCTCTGAGCGACCCAAATTTTTATAAATCCCAAGATCCTCAAATTCCTTAAAAATCATCTTATATGATAACCGGATTGCTCTCAAATAAATAAAGTTGCATCTTTATTAAGGACTTTGGAATTATAGGTTGTTACTACTGAAATTGTTAAATAAAATCCTTGTAAATAGGAATCAATATAGTTATTTTCTTTGGCCAACTATTATGAGAATCCAAGACTCATTCTTGGTAATCTCCGTCACTTTGCAAGACCCTTGTGAGTTGAAATTGAATGGGAAACATGTAAGAGCATGCTAGGCATGCAATGGCTGGTCAAGATGGTCCCACATCTGAAAAAGAGGGACTGATTTCGGAGTTGGTTTGAGTGCATGGTCAAGACTTAAAAGTTCTCAAGTTTTTGTCCTCTGGCCATCGGTTACGGACCGCAAGGCCTTAGGCTTACGGTCCGTAAGGAGAGCACCTGAACATGTTTCAGCAAGGTCGGTTACGGACCGTAACCGTTTAAGCTTACGGTCCGCAAGAGGTCCTTACGGACCGTAAGGCCTCAAGCTTACGGTCCGTAAGATCGTCGCTGGCAGCAGGTTTTGGACAGCTGCCTGTCCAGCCCGTTTAACCGACTTAAAACGTAAAATTTTGAAACTATGGGCTTGCTAGGCAGTAATTAGCCCTCTAGGGACACCTGGGATGATCCCCCAACCATTGTAGACTTGTTTGTCACAATCTTGGACCTCTTGGTTCACTATATAAGGACTTGAATTGTAACCATTTGAGCTTGCTCACTTGGGACTTTGATTCAAGGCACCTCTGGAACTTCTCTGGTCTACACCAAGTTTTCTTAGGCTCCATAATCCTTCTTAGGACTCTTGTAAGTGTCCTTAACCTCCTTTAATCCATTCTAGCTTAGCTAATTAAGTAAAAGTCAAACCATCGTAATTAAGGTTTGACTTCGTGATTAATCATAATGTGCTCTGTCAAATCACGAATTAAAGATACCTTTAAGTAGGTATTTAAGTGGGTAACAAACCCTTAAAAGGGTATTTCCAGATTCCCACTCTAAGCATGTCAATTGTCGAGTCAAAGCTAACTATAAAAAGTCAACAGGATGCTTAATTTCAAATTAATACATAATTAGCAATGTAGGTTGCATGTAACCTGTTTGAACATTAATATAACTTGGTAATAAGTATAAGAACATGTTCCAACATGTTCAACTCGACAATTTTCTGTTTAGACCCGGTTCGGAACCGAAAGTCGCATAGTTTGACTTTCGCTTTGACTTTCAGTTCTGACCCGTTTTAGTCAAGATTAAGATTGCCTTAGAGCTTCTTTTGGACCTAATAACATGTTAGTATATCCTCCAGAGATTATACAACTCGGTTCATTAGATATCTTGTTGATATGCATGATTCCGTTAAATGCACATATGTTGACCATTATGCCCAAAGGTCTAAAAATCATGATTTTTGAAAAATAAAAGGGGTAGACATGTTAGATACTGAAATATAAACTTGTTCCCAAAATTTGACATCAGTTTGAAGTCCATATTAAGAGTTATGCTCATTAGCGTAATTAGAAGCCTTCTTAGTGAATAATTAGCGTAATTAACGCATAGCCTATCTAAACTTAGATTTTATATAAAAACTTTATACCCACTGTCATATAATAATATTTTGGGAATTTTAAAGATTTTTATTTATTTTTAGAATGAGCATAACTAGAGGTCTATGCTTAATTCGGCGTATGCCGGTTTTGCCCTTTTCGGCCATAGAATGAATTTTACAAAACCTTTTGACCCCAAACTTTTTCCTACTGATTTATTATGCTAAATATAATATTTTGAGCCTTCTGGAATTATAAAAATATCAGCTTTTCTTTTAAAACCCGGATATGGCCCCAAATCGCCTTTTTAGGCATTTTTACGACATAGTATATGTCAAAATTAGTTTTTATATAAAAGGTCTAATACCTACTGATATATTTTATAACAATTTATATTATAACAGTAAACCCAAGTTAGAAACTCAGATTCCCAGTTTTGACCCTTTAAGCTTATGTGAAATTACTAAAATGCCCTTTTGGAACATAAGATGGTTGTAATCAATAAAATTCACATATATATGATACCCTACTGTTATAACATGATAAACTAAGTATAATTACTGATTTATTCAGATATAAGACTCAGAATCTTAGTTTAACTCTTTTATACCCTTTAAAATGACCAAAATGCCCTTATAAAGCGTAAATTGAATTTAAAACCATTTGGGGTATAATTGGACATACCTTACTGATATTACAACACATTTGGTGCATATAATCTTAGGAAACTTGCATATGACTTATATGGTTACTCGTTACGCACTTTCGCGTTCGGATCGGTTTATGTGACTAGTTCACGCATATTAGCCGAAACGGGTCAAATCGTATCATCTTAGTCTCTAAAACCAGAATGTGTTTAGTTTACCCATATTATACAAGTATCCAAGCTTGTAGGGTCTAAGTCACATTCCTTCCAGGTTTTCGTATTCCTCGCGATTAAACCATATTTTATTCTTCAAAACTAACCGGTCTAAGCTTAGGCTATGTTAAAAGACCCGTTAGGATTCTAATAGGTTATATTAAACCTTCGTTCCAGAATAGGAGCCCAGTAAAAGACACTTGCATTTTTGCTTTTGTGGTTTATACTTGCTCAGGTAAATACTTTTAACTTATTTTCCCTATACGGGCTTGGGGGTACGGTATATAAAATACCGCTTGGTCGGGCAATTGACCCCAACTCATTAGTAGTTGGGTACTATCAATGTGACCCGTTTGAAAACTTGGTTTTGTTTGTTTTTACGCCTTTGGGAGCTTATTGACCATGTCCCGGATATCCTTGGCATCATTTTTGGCCACGACCTTGACACCCGGGTGTAGGCGTACACCCGGTATTATGTCCATTATTAAGGTATAAACGTTGGCTTCCCGCCGCGGACTTATACTAAGTGGTGAGTCAATTAACCTTAAACCCGACACGACTCGGGCGACTGAACGCACAACAAACATATAAATCTTTTACAAGTTTAACTTTGATTAATTATTCCCAAGTTATAAAATGTTTTGTGCCTTGAGCATTTAAATCAATTTTTAAAACCCTTTTCAAAATGAGTCAGTTAAATTGTATTTACCAGTGTAAACTAACGTATTTTCCCCAAAAAGATTAAGTGCAGGTGCTATACGAAATAGGCTGGTCTCTCCTTAGCGTCATAGAGTCTCGCAAGCTTTGGGATGCATTTATCTGTTGAACAATTTTCTCCTTTTATTCCGATCCGCCTGTGGATCTATTTCGACTACTTGTGATACTTAAATATTACATTTGATGGTTGAAATAAATCTATTTCTTTTGCTTCCGCTGTGCATTATAATTTGTGTTGTTTGACTATGATGATATCAACTACGTCACGATACTCCCCCACCGGGCCCACTGGTGACACGTGGAAATTCGGGGTGTGACTGGTTGGTATCAGAGCCAACACTGAGTGAATTAAACACTAGCCTTTTGTGTTTAATCTCAGTGCACAAATTGCACATTCTTCGAGTTCCGAGTCTAGACATCGAACATAGGACAAACTCTGTTTTGTTTTATTTTGAGTCTTTTATAATTATATTGTGGTTGTTATTTAAATCATGTATGCAGGTCATCATGCCACCAAGATTTCTTCGCGGTCGAGGCAAGGGACCCGTCACGGGTCATGATCACGAAGCCGGGCCTTCGCACCGGCGAACCCCATCCATTACTATGAGCACCAGCCCGCAAGAGCCGTGGAGGCTCTATGTTGAACCCGGGAGACGGTCAGTTTCCCTCAGCTCTTCACCTTCTTACCAGCACTCCTTTGGGCCCCAATCGGAAAATGAGCCCAACGAACAACCACCAGCCTTTATACCTCTGCAGAGATCCAACTCTCACCACTCCTTTGGTGACCCAACCCCAACCTTCCAGAGCCGGTTCAACCCGGCCAACGTTTTTCCAGAACCCGTGGGTTTTATCCCACTTGGACCGGAAGACCACTTCTCTGGGGATAACGATATGGACGAGGATACTGACCCTATGGAGCCTGCTACGGGGACGCCCAACCACCCGATAGAGATCTCTGACGGATCATCTTTTCACGGATCGCCTTATCGCAGTCCAGACAGCTACGAGGAGAGGTTCCGAAACATCGACTGGTATTTTACCCCCTCACACCACTCGTCCCCCTACCAGCAGCAACAACAGCAGCAGCAACAGCAACAGGATCCTTCTCAGGATTCTCGTTTCATGGCAGTTACCCCGCCACCACCACCACCAGTGGAACAGCAGCCGCCTCCGGAGCCACCGAGGCGGAGGAGGTCGAACGCACGGATGTCCGTGCGAGGGGGTGTCCGCATCAGCACACCCCAACCATCAAGTGGCAGCCATTATCCGCCACTTCAGGAGGAAGAAGAAGAACCACAATTGGGGGGGTCCATCAAGCCCCATTCTAGAAATCAACTCAGTACCTGTGGCACCACCATTGGGTTTCGATAACCCAATCCCTGCTTACGCGGGTTCAGCGGCGTATAATCCTTTTGAGCAACCGGCGCATACCCACTACAACTACAACTACGCTAGTGTGGATCCATACCAGGAAGCATGGGATTACAACGCTAGTCACCCTGAAGGGCCTTATGGAGGACTCTGGACTACTGGTTACCCGACTTTTGGGTACCAGCATCCGCCACCTCCTCCACCTGTGTATCAGCCGCCGCAGCCACAGATTATTCCACCTGAGCGCCAGCAGGAAGTCCTTAAGAGACTAGACCGTTGTGAACGGGAAATTCAGACTGAGCGCAGACACAACAGAGGATTCTTCAAAGGACTATCAGATCTGATCAAGGGAAAGTCCAAAAGGAGGGACTATTGAAGATCCTTGTTATTTTATTTAGTTGTAATGCAGTCCCTGCGTGGACTTTTTGTTTCAGTATTCAGCTCCTACGTGAGCTTGTCTTTTAGTACTCTGCTCCTGCGTGGGCATGTTTTGGTTAGTCAACCCCTGCGTGGGTTTGTTCTTGAATTCCGCTCCTGCGTGGGCATTTGTTTTTATAGAAGTCCCGTTTGGGGCAAATGTTGTACTTGTTTGAGACAATTTTTGGGATGGTTTAATTAAGTTTTCATTTTGATTAATTATCTGCATGAAATATGAAAATTAATGAAAATTTAAAAAGATCTGCCATTATATTAAATTTGGTAAAATCTAAAGAGAACCAAGACCTAGCCTTTTGGTTATAAAACAAGGCCAAGATGGTAGTTCCATAATTAGGTTAAGATCCATAATTAACATCTCAATTTAGGACTGTTTTGCGTTGATTATTAAAGAATCTTGGAGGTAAAACCTAGCCTTTGTGTTATTACAAACCTGGCCAAGATGGTACAACCCACACAATAGATTCCAATTATTAACATTTGTTAGTATGTTAATGATTTTGGCAAACTGTGAATCAGTAAAGTCACACAGGCCATCTCTCATAAAGGGTTAATTTTAAATTCCCTTAATTATTTAACCACTTCTTTGAAGTGAAGTGCCTGTGGGCAATAATTAAATGTCCTCCGTGACTAAGGACAGTGGTAGCTTATGACTCCCTGTTATTAAATGGAAATGAACTATGATTCAACCTAACACACCTAGATACTATAAAATCTTAATTATTTATTTTAACTGTCCTGGTGACTAGGCCTTATGTGCCAATAATAAAGTATCATAGGATAATAGTAAAAATCCTAATGTTTTAACGAATTAACCTAAAATGGCAATTTAAAACCTTGGTTAATAAAACATGAAATACTATAAGAGCCTTTGAGTTAAAAACCTTGTCCATCATTTACATGTAGCAATTGAAGCTACATGGCTGGATCGGAGGAAGTCAATAGCCATCCGGTAGGAAACCGTGATGATGCTAAATTCTTAGTAACGGGTGCTGAACTGAAAGCGATTGTGAATGATGCGGTTGCAAAAGCCTTAGAACGACAGTACAGTGAGTACAGTGAGACCCGTAGTAGAACCTTACCTACACCGCAGGCTAAACCAAAGAATCATTCTGAGGCTCACAACAAACCACCTACTCCACCCAAATCTAAGAAAGATGATGACCGACACTCCTCGAATGAAAACAGTGTTCACCCCAAGAAGATCGTGTTTGATGAAGCCCCACGTGCTAAGGGTTGCACGTATAAATATTTTGTATCTTGTAAACCTCGAGAGTTTGCTGGAGAAAAAGGGGCTGTAGACTGTATGACATGGCTTGACGAGATAGAGACAGTGGTAGACATCAGTGGTTGTGCTGAGAGGGATATGGTTAAGTTTGCATCCCAGTCTTTCAAGGGGGAGGCTCTAGCTTGGTGGGGAGCGTTGATCCAGGCTTCTGGAAAGGTTGCCTTGTACAATATGTCTTGGAAGCAATTTGTTGCTCTTGTCAAGGATAACTACTGCCCTCAGCATGAGGTTGAACGAATAGAATCTGAATTCCTATCTCTGGTTATGAAAAACCTAGACTGCCAGGCATACCTCACCAGTTTCAACACCTTGTCCAGAATGGTTCCTTACCTGGTAACCCCTGAACCCAAGAGAATCGCGCGTTTTATTGGGGGTTTAGCCCCAGAAATCAAGGCTAGTGTGAAGGCCTCTAGACCTATCACATTCAGATCTGTAACCGATTTATCTCTGTCTCTCACTCAAGATGCAGTGAGACTAAGAACCTTGAAGAATGCGGATTCTGACAAGAGGAAACGTGAAGATGATAATTTACGTCGATCGAGCAAGAAACATAGGGGAAACCGTGACAGTAAGAAGGGATCTGAGGCCAGGAGGAGCGAGCAACAGTCGGGCGATAGGCCCAAGTGCAAGGTTTGTAGGAAGCACCATTTTGGGAGGTGCAGGTTCGAACAGAAATCCCAACCCAAGATGTGTGGGATATGTAAGTCTCCTGAGCACAGAACTCTTGAGTGCAAGAAGTTGAAAGATGAAACTTGTTACAGTTGCAATGAAAAGGGGCACATCAAGACCAACTGCCCAAAGAATGTCAAGAAGACTGAAGATGGGAAGAAGACCAATGCCAGGGTCTTCCAGATGAATGTGCAGGAGGCCATCCAAAACGATAACGTCATAACTGGTACGTTTCTCATTAATGACGTTTACGCAAGAGTATTGTTTGATTCTGGAGCAGATAAATCTTTTGTGGATAGTAAATTCTGTGAGCTGTTAGGATTGCATGTTAAAGCCTTAAGTGCAAATTATGAGGTAGAGTTGGCAGATGGAACTTTAGAAACCGTCTCAACTGTGTTAGATGGATGTGCTATATCCATTAGGAACCACTCTTTTCCTCTCTCCCTGCTACCCTTTAAGTTAGCCGGTTTCGATGTAGTATTGGGCATGGATTGGTTATCACATAACCAAGCCCAGATTGTATGCAATAGGAAGCAAGTAGTAATCAAGACTCCATCCGGTGGGCCTCTCACCATTCAGGGAGATACACATCACGGATTGCCTGAGCAAGTGTCTATGCTCAAAGCATCCAAATGTTTGAAGAATCGTTGTGTTATCTATATGGCACAAGTGACCATTGATGAACAGAAGCCCAAGATTGAGGACATTCCCGTTATCTCGGAGTACCCTGAAGTTTTTCCAGAAGAACTGCCTGGTTTGCCACCAGACAGGCAAGTGGAATTCAGGATCGATATCATTCCTGGAGCTGCACCTATCGCTAAAGCACCTTATAGACTAGCACCTACGGAGATGAAGGAATTAAGAACGCAGCTAGACGATTTGCTAGCCAAGGGTTTCATTAGACCTAGTTCGTCTCCTTGGGGAGCGCCGATCTTATTTGTCAAGAAGAAAGATGGTTCGATGCGTTTATGTATCGATTACCGAGAGCATAACAAGGTTACTATCAAGAATAGGTATCCTTTGCCCAGGATCGACGATTTGTTTGATCAACTTCAAGGGGCAAGCTATTTCTCCAAGATAGATCTGAGGTCGGGATATCATCAGTTGAAGGTTAAGGATGAAGATGTGCACAAGACTGCGTTTAGGACTCGTTATGGTCACTACGAGTTCCTAGTGATGCCTTTCGGGCTCACTAACGCGCCTGCCGCATTCATGGATCTCATGAATCGTGTTTGCAAGCCATATTTGGACAAATTTGTTATTGTCTTCATTGATGACATCCTCATCTATTCCAAAAATCAAGTTGACCACGAGAAACACCTCCGTTGTATTCTGAAACTGCTTCATCAAGAAAAGCTATATGCAAAATTTTCAAAATGTGAATTTTGGTTGAGAGAAGTCCAATTTCTTGGACATGTGGCCAGTGAGCACGGTATTCAAGTGGATCCCGCTAAAGTTGAGGCTATCATGAATTGGCAGGAGCCAAAGACGCCTACGGAAATCCGCAGTTTCCTAGGTTTAGCAGGCTACTACAGGAGATTCATCGAGAATTTCTCAAGAATTGCAGCACCCCTAACTTTGCTGACTCGCAAGAATAGCAAGTTCAATTGGGGACCTAAGCAGCAAGAGTCATTCGACATTTTGAAGCAGAAATTGAGTAACGCTCCCGTGTTGACGTTACCTGATGGGATTGATGAATTTGTAGTACTGTGACGCATCACACACCGGGATGGGTTGTGTGTTAATGCAGAAAGACAAGGTCATTGCCCACGCTTCACGACAATTAAAAGTGCACGAAAAGAATTACACCACCCATGATCTGGAGTTGGGTGCCGTTGTATTTGCACTAAAGTTGTCGAGACACTATTTGTATGGTACCAAATGTGTGATCTATTCCGATCACAAAAGCCTCCAACACCTGTTCAACCAGAAAGAATTGAACATGAGACAGCGACGTTGGATGGAAACTCTGAATGATTATGATTGTGAAATCAGATACCATCCAGGCAAGGCTAATGTAGTCGCAGATGCCTTGAGCAGAAAGGAGAGGGTAAAACCAATCAGGATCAATGCCAAAAGCATTGAGGTCAGGAACAGTCTAAATGAAAGGTTGTTAGCCGCACAGAAAGAGGCAGTATTAGAGGTTAACTACCCTAATGAAAAGCTAGGAGTAACTGAAGAGCAGTTATCCTATGGCAAGGACGGAATCCTGAGACTAGATGGAAGAATATGGGTTTCTGTTTATGGAGGACTTCGAGATGTCATCCTTAAGGAAGCCCACAGTTCCAGATATTCTGTCCATCCTGGTGCGGATAAGATGTACCAGGATGTAAAGGCAAATTATTGGTGGATAGGCTTGAAAAAGTCTATAGCCACCCATGTGGCTAAATGTCTGACGTGCGCTCAAGTTAAGGCCGAGCATCAGAAACCGTCAGGTTTGCTACAACAGCCTGAAATTCCCACTTGGAAATGGGAAATGGTAACAATGGATTTCATCACCAAGTTGCCTAAGACGCAGAAAGGAAATGACACTATTTGGGTGATAGTTGATCGACTAACCAAGTCAGCACATTTCCTACCCATTAGAGAAACTTTCAGTTCTGACATGCTAGCCCAACTGTACGTGGATAAGATTGTATCCCTGCATGGCGTACCAGTATCTATCATCTCCGATAGGGATACCAGATACACATCTCATTTCTGGGAGAGTTTCCAAAAGTCCCTAGGTACACAATTGAATTTTAGTACAGCTTATCATCCCCAGACGGATGGGCAAAGTGAGCGTACTATTCAAACCTTGGAGGACATGCTTCGGGCATGCGTGATTGACCTAGGAGGAAGTTGGGATAGGCACCTACCTCTGATCGAATTTTCCTACAATAATAGCTACCACACCAGCATTAAGGCTGCGCCTTTTAAGGCATTATATGGTAGAAAGTGCATAACACCCATTTGTTGGGCAGAGGTAGGAGACGTTCAGTTATCAGGACCAGAATTAGTCCTGGAGACAACGGACAAGATTACCCAGATTAGTGAGCACCTAAAAGTTGCCCGTGATAGGCAAAAGTGCTATGCTGATGGTAAGCGAAAATCCCTCAAGTTCGAGGTTGGCGATAAAGTTTTGCTCAAGGTATCACCATGGAAAGGGGTAATGAGATTTGGCAAGAAAGGTAAGTTAAGCCCGAGGTATATCGGACCATTCGAGATCATCGAACGTGTAGGATCGGTGGCTTACAAGTTGGACTTACCAGAGGAGCTTAGTGGTATTCATAACGTGTTCCACATCTGCAATCTGAAGAAATGCCTAGCTGATGAATCGCTAGTCTTACCGCATACGGATGTGCATATAGACGAAAGCTTAAAGTTTATAGAAAAACCTGTGTCGATTGAGGACCGACAGGTAAAGAAGCTTCGAAGGAAGTATGTACCCATTGTCAAGGTCAAATGGGAGGGCCGCAGAGGTCCTGATTATACGTGAGAATTAGAATCCACGATGAAAGAGAAATACCCTCAATTGTTTCAGTAAATCTCGAGGTCGAGATTTCTTTTAAGGGGGTGAGGATGTAACACCTCGGAAATTCCTGTCCATTTAAATAAAGACACGTGTCACGTTAGACAGACGTGTCAGAGAAACCGGATTAAATAAAAGATGAAAGGTAGGATTTCTAATAAAAAGGGCGTCATGTTATTTAAAATTACCTCTGAACGACCCAAGGGCGACACGTTATTAAATCACCTCTAAGCGACCCAAATTTTTATAAATCCCAAGATCCTCAAATTCCTTAAAAATCATCTTATATGATAACCGGATTGCTCTCAAATAAATAAAGTTGCATCTTTATTAAGGACTTTGGAATTATAGGTTGTTACTACTGAAATTGTTAAATAAAATCCTTGTAAATAGGAATCAATATAGTTATTTTCTTTGGCCAACTATTATGAGAATCCAAGACTCATTCTTGGTAATCTCCGTCACTTTACAAGACCCTTGTGAGTTGAAATTGAATGGGAAACATGTAAGAGCATGCTAGGCATGCAATGGCTGGTCAAGATGGTCCCACATCTGAAAAAGAGGGACTGATTTCGGAGTTGGTTTGAGTGCATGGTCAAGACTTAAAAGTTCTCAAGTTTTTGTCCTCTGGCCATCGGTTACTGTAACACCCTTCTATTTATCACTTGATTTTAATAGTAAAATACACCATCTTATCCAAAATATTGATTAAGTGACAAAGTATTCGTTAACGGAACTCATAAGTACATCAACCTTAGTCAACTAGTGGCTAAGTTAAAACATTTCAAAAGTAGTTTAATAATGTTTACAACCCATACATAATACTACTAAAGATTTAAAACATTGCGGAAGCTTCAAAATGTAGTGTTCGGTTCTTCATCATGTGCTTGATCGCCATCCGTAAGATCCATCTTGTTACCTATGATCAAACCGTTAAAATCATTAGTTTTAACGATATGATATAACATAATTCCAAGGTTTGACGTCACATTAAAAATAACAAAAATATAAATATAAGTTATTCTGGATCCACCGTAAATTACGGTATCACCGTAATTTACGGTGAGACCTGGAGATTTCGGGTCACCGTAAACCAGGAGACCCACATCGTAACAATATATGATCTTTACCGTAAATTACGGTACTACCGTAATTTACGGTGGTACCTGGAAATTCCCTGTCTCGTTTGTTTTGTTCATTTCACTCAAACCCAACTCCTGGAATTTACCTTTTTAACAAACCACTGCATCAGATTCTAGTGACTCAAACATGTTATATATTAAGCAAAATCAAAGAACATTCCCTCATATTCCGGAGCCTTAATCATGTTTTACTAGATTATTTGACCCGTTTGGCTCGTCTAAGGAGTCCTCCTCTATGACGACTACCAACGAGTACCAACCGAATTTAATCAATCAATCAATATACGACTTCATCGCTTATTTCAAAACAACTCTTATTCAAAGATTTAGTTACACATTAAAATCATCAAATCTAATAAATGTAACGGGTCAAGTTACATACCTTCATAATCCGTCGACATTGCTTTCTAACCATAATTACCCAACTATTTATTTTGACCCGTTTGGTTTGTCGAGTGAATTCCATCACTTCCTAGGCTCACCAAACGCAACTATTTTTGCTATAACAACATTAACGTATTTACGACTAGGCTTATCAACATAAATGTAACGAGACGACAAGTCGCGTACCTTTAGAACACACCCTTCAAACGCGTATCCGCTCCGGCTTGTCCGCTTGACGATCCGGATTCTTTGCCTATTGAGTTCAACGAAAACACGTTTAGAACTCCTTTTAATTCACAATTCGCATATTTCGCCTAGACATCACAATCATACGGTTAACTCAAATTTTCAGATTTAAGTCTTCTTTGAGGCATTTATGCGAACACCTATCGGGCAGAATTTTATATCATTCATGTTTCAAGTTCATAGCTTGCTATTAAGCTAAACTTATTCATCAATAAAGCCTTCATGTAACTTTTAAACATCATAATTTCAGAAATTGCTTTCTATGACCAAATCACACTAGAATAATCCTTCTAAACCCTAGTGTTTACTAGTTTTCCACAAAACCCATGAATCACCTTCATGGTGTTCATGAGAATTTCAGGAATTAGCCATAATTTCACATGTTATTGTCTAGGTTTTTACTCCTAGACACCATGTCATCACTAAGTTAACCAAATCACAAACATGCATCATCAAATTTCAGATTTCCCAATTTCATGAGAATTTCAAACAGAGAATTAACACCAAATTTTACATACCTTGTAACCCCCTTGTGATGAGGATCACTAATCTATGTTCGGATTTTGATTTGGACTGAGTTTGATCCTTCAATTTAGAGATTTTATGCTGAACTAGGGTTTTGATGAACTTGGTCGCCCCCTGCTCTTGTCTGGTCGATCTCACACACGTATGTGTGTTTGAGATTTCTATTTTTCATGTTTTATTAAACTAAATTTTAGTTTAATCCCTTTTGGTCCCTCTAATTTTCTTTAGTTCCCTTTTTGTCCTTTAACTACTCACTAGTCATTATCTAACTAGGTTAGTGTCACCCCTAGTTAGTTTATTTTACTAATTTATTTACAAATAAATTGTAAATTTTATGAACTTATATTTTCGGGATGTTACAAGTCCATCCCCCTTAAAAGGGTTTCGTCCCTGAAACCGAAGTACGTACCAAATAATGTAGGGTAGAGACGTCGCATCTCCTCTTCAGACTCCCACGTAGAGTCTGGACCTTTCCTATGCTCCTACTTGATCTTGACTTGATCAATTTGTTTGTTTCGCAATTGCTTCTAGCATTCTATCACCACATTTCTTATCCTATAATCTCCCACCATAACTGTATTTACGGTGGGTTTAATGTGGTGACCTATATAAACCAAATTTTACATTTCGAATCATTATTTTACGGCAAAAACTCAAATAGTGCCATTTGACTAATATAATATCTCTTTCGGCTTCTATACTTATTCTAAGTATTTACCTTTCATAAAACTCGTTTCCAAACAACCTTTAAAGGTTGTTTGTTCGAATTAGCTAACAAGGGCATTTTGGTCCTTTTTAGTCTTTCAATTACTACAAGGTCTTTTGAGAGCATGTTTGACCCATAATTCTTCTTTTGAGTTATGATCTTGTTTGAAAAAAAAATCATTATGCTTTTCGACACGCCCGGCCCCCTTTTAAAACATTCGGTTTACCCATTTAAGTAACCCATTGTCCATCTAAGACTTCATTTAATGCTCATTGAACCTTACGTTCTAAATGAGTAATTACTCCATTACACATACCTGGCTCGGGTCAATGTATTGACCTGTTTTAATGCCTTGCTATAATATTCGCTAAATAATAGCGATGCAAATATCATTTCTACATTTATTCCTGAAATCATATAACTCGACAAGAATCATTAGTCGCCATTATTAAAAGGTGGTATCTTCACCCTTTGACCCGTTTGGTCTAAATGACCGATTTTATTAGCGAGATGACATGTATTTTCATCTCGACTATATGACTCGCTCCGATTTACATCGGGCGGTCGTTTTACTTTTAGTTCATTTCTTAACACTTTTCGGCCTATTAAGGCATACTTCATAAGTGTCTTTTTAAAACCAACAGTTATGGTCGACGCGTGACCAATTTACCGTTTTGCCATTATTGTTTGTTTTGGTTTACCCTATAAGGTACTCATTTAAAAATTCATTTTCCATTCGCCATAAAATGATCGAATTACCGATTTAACCTCTTTTAAAACCCTCCACATGGTTTCTTGTCATGCTCAACTATCTTGTTCCGTACGTCTACACGCCAAAACGTCATACCTCAACTATGTATTCATCTTATTCGTAACCAATACGATAGAGAATTATTCTAAAATATAAGTCTAGTATAAGCCATACTTACTTGACGCTAGTTTTATATTAACAAGCGCTCTACCTAGGTCACAATGTTAATTAGGCTACAACTTGTTTTATTGCCCAAACTAATTGGTCACCATTTTACCTCATACCTCGTCATTCGAGTATGCAATATTGTCGTCATCGGCCCTCTTTGCGTGTTTGTACTTCCATATCTAGTCATTTACACTATAACGTGATTACATTCTATATTACTTTTGTGTCCGTGATCACGTTACGCCATGTTTAGTTTTACCTTGACCTTAGTCTATGGCTACACTCATTTTCCTTCCTATAATCTTTCCGACTCTATGACTTCTTATGTGTCCTTCGTGTCGGTTTATTTGACTCATGCCGTTATTTGGTTTATGCCTCTACTTCCTTTCAACCCGTTACCGGGTTCGTTATCTTAATGTTTTTAACACCCCGGTTTTATTGGTTTGCGTTTTCCTTTCCATAATCTTTTACGACCTATCACGTAGATTTACTAATATTTCGCACTTTCACTATTCGGTTAGCACTTACTTGAAATATCAAGTACTATACTTTATTCAAGCCCGTCCAACATTGGAATAGTTGAACAAAACTATCGAAATTCCTGTTTTGCAGAATTTCATCGTCCTTTAGTTATAACTCTTAATCTGAGTCTTTTAACTTTTAATCTGCATCACCGTCTCTTTTATTAATGTCCCGAGGGTTCATTTCTTAGGCCTTGTTAGGTAAAACCATTGCTATCGTTATATAGCTCTTGGGGTTTACCCGTTTTCGTTCTAACACTTCTAATATGTTTATTTTACTAATCTTTTATTCAACTACACTTATCAATGTAATTATTGTTCTTCCTCATACGGGTTTGGTTAATAATATGTTACTTGGATGGTTACCCATACCCAATTTTCTAAATTCGCATTTGACGATACTTTCTTATTCGTAGTGGCGAATAATATGTATCGTTTATTTGGTTTAACCAAGTGTACAACCTTGCCCTTGCCATTCGCTACTAATACAATTTCCGGGTTCGGGTGTAATTACACTCCTTCCCAACCCAACATTTATTCACTTCGTTAAGTTCTCGGGTTCGAGTGTACGCACAGTCCTTCCCGTTATGACACTTGTCTTTCATTGCATTCCCGGGTTCGAGTGTACATGCACTCCTTCCCGTTGAAATATTTACCGAGATTACTTTTACCTCGGTTTCACATACTCTCCATTATTTATTTTCTTATCTACATATATATATATATACCTTCATATAGGTATTTCTTTTACATAATTTTCCCAATTCATTACTCATATATACCTTTATGCAACTATCATTTGCACTCGCATCGGATAAATTTGTGTTAAATTAAATTTACAAGAAACATACCTGAAATGATATCGGGTTCAGTTTTAGCCTCTGCGGCTGTTATATAAAACGACCTTGTCCTTGACTTCTGGGCATCAGACATTGTGTCAGTTGCGTCTTTGGTTCCAAGCCTTTCTGGACGTTTAGACTTCTTGTGTCTTGGCTTACCACACGTGCCCTTGTGAATTTTTCCGCAAAATTTGCACTGATGTAACACAGTTTTTGTAACTCCTCTCTTGGGAGCTTTATTAGACTTGGACTTCTTTACGGAACTTGGATTCATATCCAATACCCTCCTCTCTTCTATTTCTTGTAATATGATGTCTTTCAATTCAGCCATCATACCATCCACCACCGGTACGATTGTGGTTTGTAATCTATCAATATAATGTGATAGACTATTTTCCAGAGCTTTTCCGACTGCCTCGGAAATCTTAGCTTTCATTTGCTCAGTCAATTGAGATGCCGAATCATCTCTGGTTACTGCAGACATTTCTTTAACTGAAACATCCATAATGGTTAATCAATACTTATTTAATTCATTTCCATCTTATTATACGGAATTTATATCACACTCACTTAGTCATAAGTAATGTGTTATTTTCCTTCGGTTTGGTCAAGTACATATCTTGCCTTACCTTTCTTACTTAGTGTATTTCCCAGGTTCAAGCGTATTTATACACTCCTCCCATACACTTTTCGCATATTTCATATTGTTTAATCTCAATTATAAGTAACTCTTACCGGATGTCTTGAAACTGAAATGTTTACATCAATTATTAAACATCTCATTTATAACATAACTTTGTTTGCTTCGGTCTAGCCAAGTTCGTAACTTGCTTTGACCGTTCTCATTTAGTGCACTTTCCGGGTTTGAGTGTATTAACGCACTCTTCCCATGCACATTAATTTCCATCTCTTTCATTTAAATAGGATAAGATCTACTAACATGAATAATTAATCCTTACCGGACGATCGATCAAGCTTGAACCGAACACTTTGTTGACAACCTTAAGCTCTGATTACCAACTTGTAACACCCTTCTATTTATCACTTGATTTTAATAGTAAAATACACCATCTTATCCAAAATATGATTAAGTGACAAAGTATTCATTAACGGAACTCATAAGTACATCAACCTTAGTCAACTAGTGGCTAAGTTAAAACATTTCAAAAGTAGTTTAATAATGTTTACAACCCATACATAATACTACTAAAGATTTAAAACATTGCGGAAGCTTCAAAATGTAGTGTTCGGTTCTTCATCATGTGCTTGATCGCCATCCGTAAGATCCATCTTGTTACCTATGATCAAACCGTTAAAATCATTAGTTTTAACGATATGATATAACATAATTCCAAGGTTTGACGTCACATTAAAAATAACAAAAATATAAATATAAGTTATTCTGGATCCACCGCAAATTACGGTATCACCGTAATTTACGGTGAGACCTGGAGATTTCTGGTCACCGTAAACCAGGAGACCCACATCGTAACAATATATGATCTTTACCGTAAATTACGGTACTACCGTAATTTACGGTGGTACCTGGAAATTCCCTGTCTCGTTTGTTTTGTTCATTTCACTCAAACCCAACTCTTGGAATTTACCTTTTTAACAAACCACTGCATCAGATTCTAGTGACTCAAACATGTTATATATTAAGCAAAATCAAAGAACATTCCCTCATATTCCGGAGCCTTAATCATGTTTTACTATATTATTTGACCCGTTTGGCTCGTCTAAGGAGTCCTCCTCTATGACGACTACCAACGAGTACCAACCGAATTTAATCAATCAATCAATGTACGACTTCATCGCTTATTTCAAAACAACTCTTATTCAAAGATTTAGTTACACATTAAAATCATCAAATCTAATAAATGTAACGGGTCAAGTTACATACCTTCATAATCCGTCGACATTGCTTTCTAACCATAATTACCCAACTATTTATTTTGACCCGTTTGGTTTGTCGAGTGAATTCCATCACTTCCTAGGCTCACCAAACGCAACTATTTTTGCTATAACAACATTAACGTATTTACGACTAGGCTTATCAACATAAATGTAACGAGACGACAAGTCGCGTACCTTTAGAACACACCCTTCAAACGCGTATCCGCTCCGGCTTGTCCGCTTGACGATCCGGATTCTTTGCCTATTGAGTTCAACGAAAACACGTTTAGAACTCCTTTTAATTCACAATTCGCATATTTCGCCTAGACATCACAATCATACGGTTAACTCAAATTTTCAGATTTAAGTCTTCTTTGAGGCATTTATGCGAACACCTATCGGGCATAATTTTATATCATTCATGTTTCAAGTTCATAGCTTGCTATTAAGCTAAACTTATTCATCAATAAAGCCTTCATGTAACTTTTAAACATCATAATTTCAGAAATTGCTTTCTATGACCAAATCACACTAGAATAATCCTTCTAAACCCTAGTGTTTACTAGTTTTCCACAAAACCCATGAATCACCTTCATGGTGTTCATGAGAATTTCAGGAATTAGCCATAATTTCACATGTTATTGTCTAGGGTTTTACTCCTAGACACCATGTCATCACTAAGTTAACCAAATCACAAACATGCATCATCAAATTTCAGATTTCCCAATTTCATGAGAATTTCAAACAGAGAATTAACACCAAATTTTACATACCTTGTAACCCCCTTGTGATGAGGATCACTAATCTATGTTCGGATTTTGATTTGGACTGAGTTTGATCCTTCAATTTAGAGATTTTATGCTGAACTAGGGTTTTGATGAACTTGGTCGCCCCCTGCTCTTGTCTGGTCGATCTCACACACGTATGTGTGTTTGAGATTTCTATTTTTCATGTTTTATTAAACTAAATTTTAGTTTAATCCCTTTTGGTCCCTCTAATTTTCTTTAGTTCCCTTTTTGTCCTTTAACTACTCACTAGTCATTATCTAACTAGGTTAGTGTCACCCCTAGTTAGTTTATTTTACTAATTTATTTACAAATAAATTGTAAATTTTATGAACTTATATTTTCGGGATGTTACAGTTACGGACCGCAAGGCCTTAGGCTTACAGTCCGTAAGGAGAGCACCTGAACATGTTTCAGCAAGGTCAGTTACGGACCGTAACCATTTAAGCTTACGGTCCGTAAGAGGTCCTTACGGACCGTAAGGCCTCAAGCTTACGGTCCGTAAGACCGTCGCTGGCAGCAGGTTTTGGACAGCTGCCTGTCCAGCCCGTTTAACCGACTTAAAACGTAAAATTTTGAAACTATGGGCTTGCTAGGCAGTAATTAGCCCTCTAGGGACACCTGGGATGATCCCCCAACCATTGTAGACTTGTTTGTCACAATCTTGGACCTCTTGGTTCACTATATAAGGACTTGAATTGTAACCATTTGAGCTTGCACACTTGGGACTTTGATTCAAGGCACCTCTGGAACTTCTCTGGTCTACACCAAGTTTTCTTAGGCTCCATAATCCTTCTTAGGACTCTTGTAAGTGTCCTTAACCTCCTTTAATCCATTCTAGCTTAGCTAATTAAGTAAAAGTCAAACCATCGTAATTAAGGTTTGACTCCGTGATTAATCATAATGTGCTCTGTCAAATCACGAATTAAAGATACCTTTAAGTAGGTAATTAAGTGGGTAACAAACTCTTAAAAGGGTATTTCCAGATTCCCACTCTAAGCATGTCAATTGTCGAGTCAAAGCTAACTATAAAAAGTCAACAGGATGCTTAATTTCAAATTAATACATAATTAGCAATGTAGGTTGCATGTAACCTGTTTGAACATTAATATAACTTGGTAATAAGTATAAGAACATGTTCCAACATGTTCAACTCAACAATTTTCTGTTTAGACCCGGTTCGGAACCGAAAGTCGCATAGTTTGACTTTCGCTTTGACTTTCAGTTCTGACCCGTTTTAGTCAAGATTAAGATTGCCTTAGAGCTTCTTTTGGACCTAATAACATGTTAGTATATCCTCCAGTGATTATACAACTCGGTTCATTAGATATCTTGTTGATATGCATGATTCCGTTAAATGCACATATGTTGACCATTATGCCCAAAGGTCTAAAAATCATGATTTTTGAAAAATAAAAGGGGTAGACATGTTAGATACTGAAATATAAACTTGTTCCCAAAATTTGACATCAGTTTGAAGTCCAGATTAAGAGTTATGCTCATTAGCGTAATTAGAAGCCTTCTTAGTGAATAATTAGCGTAATTAACGCATAGCCTATCTAAACTTAGATTTTATATAAAAACTTTATACCCACTGTCATATAATAATATTTTGGGAATTTTAAAGATTTTTATTTATTTTTAGAATGAGCATAACTAGAGGTTTAAGCTTAATTCGGCTTATGCCGGTTTTGCCCTTTTCGGCCATAGAATGAATTTTACAAAACCTTTTGACCCCAAACTTTTTCCTACTGATTTATTATGCTAAATATATTATTTTGAGCCTTCTGGAATTATAAAAATATCAGCTTTTCTTTTAAAACCCGGATATGGCCCCAAATCGCCTTTTCAGGCATTTTTACGACATAGTATATGTCAAAATTAGTTTTTATATAAAAGGTCTAATACCTACTGATATATTTTATAACAATTTATATTATAACAGTAAACCCGAGTTAGAAACTCAGATTCCCAGTTTTGAGCCTTTAAGCTTATGTGAAATTACTAAAATGCCCTTTTGGAACATAAGATGGTTGTAATCAATAAAATTCACATATATATGATACCCTACTGTTATAACATGATAAACTAAGTATAATTACTGATTTATTCAGATATAAGACTCAGAATCTTAGTTTAACTCTTTTATACCCTTTAAAATGACCAAAATGCCCTTATAAAGCGTAAATTGAATTTAAAACCATTTGGGGTATAATTGGACATACCTTACTGATATTACAACACATTTGGTGCATATAATCTCAGGAAACTTGCATATGACTTATATGGTTACTCGTTACGCACTTTCGCGTTCGGATCGGCTTATGTGACTAGTTCACGCATATTAGCCGAAACGGGTCAAATCGTATCATCTTAGTCTCTAAAACCAGAATGTGTTTAGTTTACCCATATTATACAAGTATCCAAGCTTGTAGGGTCTAAGTCACATTCCTTCCAGGTTTTCGCATTCCTCGCGATTAAACCATATTTTATTCTTCAAAACTAACCGGTCTAAGCTTAGGCTATGTTAAAAGACCCGTTAGGATTCTAATAGGTTATATTAAACCTTCGTTCCAGAATAGGAGCCCCGTAAAAGACACTTGCATTTTTGCTTTTGTGGTTTATACTTGCTCAGGTAAATACTTTTAACTTATTTTCCCTATACGGGCTTGGGGGTACGGTATATAAAATACCGCTTGGTCGGGCAATTGACCCCAACTCATTAGTAGTTGGGTACTATCAATGTGACCCGTTTGAAAACTTGGTTTTGTTTGTTTTTACGCCTTTGGGAGCTTATTGACCATGTCCCGGATATCCTTGGCATCATTTTTGGCCACGACCTTGACACCCGGGTGTAGGCGTACACCCGGTATTATGTCCATTATTAAGGTATAAACGTTGGCTTCCCGCCGCGGACTTATACTAAGTGGTGAGTCAATTAACCTTAAACCCGACACGACTCGGGCGACTGAACGCACAACAAACATATAAATCTTTTACAAGTTTAACTTTGATTAATTATTCCCAAGTTATAAAATGTTTTGTGCCTTGAGCATTTAAATCAATTTTTAAAACCCTTTTCAAAATGAGTCAGTTAATTTGTATTTACCAGTGTAAACTGACGTATTTTCCCCAAAAAGATTAAGTGCAGGTGCTATACGAAATAGGCTGGTCTCTCCTTAGCGTCATAGAGTCTCGCAAGCTTTGGGATGCATTTATCTGTTGAACAATTTTCTCCTTTTATTCCGATCCGCCTGTGAATCTATTTCGACTACTTGTGATACTTAAATATTACATTTGATGGTTGAAATAAATCTATTTCTTTTGCTTCCGCTGTGCATTATAATTTGTGTTGTTTGACTATGATGATATCAACTACGTCACGATACTCCCCCACCGGGCCCACTGGTGACACGTGGAAATTCGGGGTGTGACACAAATGTTTAGTTTAGTACCTTACAAACATTGTTCCGACTCGTTGACATGTTTAAAATTATCATTCTAACAATTATATAATTGCTTATTTTATTATAAAACTTAATTCCATTAATTCTATCATGTTTCATATGATCATTCCAACAATTTTCATTATATATAACTAATGATATAACATCAAATTTCAAAATTCCCAACTTTACCCAAGAACACTAAAACCCAAATTTCAATTTAGTGATAAAAGTCATTTCATGTGATACCAAATCGTAATACTTCTTAATTCCAGAAAGATCATCAAAAACTTAGAGCAAGTCTTGTTAGCCTAACGACGAAGAAGTGGATAATAACCAAGCATACCAAGGAATTGTTGATGAATTAAACAACAAACATGATCACACTGTAAAAAAATGCACCTGTTAACACAAAAGCAACCTTAAGTTTAAAAAATTCTCAATAAAAACAAAGAGATCTAGGCATTCTTGCACTCTGTGTACCTTTGTTCCAGCTATAATCATTCTCCACCAGAACGTACCACTTGGTTCAAATGGACGGTGCTTCACAAACGCCCTTTCTCCAACCACAGGACCTATAAAATTCAAGTCCATTATCGCTTCATTTTAAGCACTAATTAACCATTCAATCGATTAACTACTCAACCAGGACCTCTAGGAATCCGTTATTGGATATGGTGGTGAATAATCAATACCTACCGTATTGTTGCCGATATATATGAACATGTCACATGCACGGTGAGGACTGGTGGTAAGAGCAAGTGGAATCTGATTAGGAGAAGTTGTCGAAACCCTAATCATCGCCTTCCTCAGCCGCCACGCCGTGTTTATGATGATGACAACCTATAAAAAAATTAGTTAATAATGCTAAATCTGTAACTAAAATACACTTCATAAGGTAGCATGCTAAAAATTTAGTTAATAATGCTAACTAAAAGTTCTAAATACTCCGGCTTCATATATAAGAGCAAAACATTACCTGCTAAAAATTTCTGTTGTAACCCCTATTTGAGATACAAACCAATATCCCCATGAGATCCGTCGTCTCAATTAGTGTTTTTAAATCCCTTAGCAACTGTATTGATGAACTGCATTCAAGATTTGAAAAAAAAACCACAGTGTCAGCAACATCTAATTTCAATAGTTTTGAAGAAATGATGGATTTAATTTGTGGAAAATTAAACCAACCTAGTGCAGATAATGTGGACAAAAATTGGGGATTAAGAACACCACACATAAGGTGACTTCAATTCATCATAAAGAATCAAATAACATTAAAAAAAATTTCACAATTGCCTATTTGTGACATGCCGGCTGACAAAATGACGTGTTGGGCTGGCTGCAACCTTCTCCAACTTAGCACCTGATTCGCCCTCTGCAAGCTTCTCCAACTTAGCACCAACCAAACGCCGTTTATCAACACCTCCAGCTTTCAACTCATATATCACCTAAAAACAAACAAACAAACAAACAAACAATTGAATTGAATTGAAGGAAACAAAACAACAAAAGTAAAAACCTAAATTAAATAATAGTAACAATAAGTAATAATCAATCAATCATTCACCAGGCGGTGTTCCCAATTCCAAACTGAAACGTGATCAGATGCATCGGCGATTACAAGCCACGGATGCATAGGATGCAATTGGATCTTCACGATCTTGTCATTCGTCGGCCGAATTGCTTTCAACCGCAACATTTTAACCCTAATTTGCGTGTGGTCTAGAATTGCAGGCTACTGGTTAGTGTTTTGAGTATATAAATCTAGAAAATTAGGCATCATTTCTGGAATTCAAATCTAAATTAGCAATCTGAAGAAGATCAATACAAAATAACAAAAGTAATAGACTAATCTGTCAATTCGAATAATTTCAAATCTTCAATACATGAAATAATCGAATATAATACATGTCAATAGTTGTAACTTGTATTGCTGTAATATTGTAACTCTATACAAGTAAATGGTAACAAAAAAAAACCCTAAGAGGTTCAAGAAAGGGGATCGCAGGCTTGAACGAAAGAAAAAGATGGAGCAGGTTAGAGCTCCGGTCCTAACGATACTGAAACTGGTGAAATTGTGAAAAAGTAAGGAAACTTATCCCAATTGCCTATTTGTGACGTGCCGGCTGAGAAGATGACGTCGCCGAAGAAGTCCGGACGGTGGTCGCAGAACGGTGGTCACCGACCCTTGAGCCGGCACCGTCTTCACGTGCCAGGAACCTGTCAGCGGAGACACTTCCTGCTCTCGATTTCTCTTCTGTAGTTTTTCTCTGTTAATGTACTCTCTCTTTCTCTGGCTTCTTTGATGGTGGGGAATGAAAAAGACACGTGTGTGTACTAAATAAACCCATCCACCAATAAAGCATGTTGTACAACCAAACATAGCAAAAAAAACCAAATAAGCACAACTTACAACTCTCATTGCACAAGAATGTTGAAAATTAGAGTATTATATAATTGTTGCTTATTTATAGTAATAAAATACATTTATTTCATAAATATAAAAACAATTAAATCCTCAAATCCAAGTGGATGCAATTTAGTGAATTTAGTCTCAGGTGGCACAACAAATTGGCAGTGGACACGCGATGGACTTGTTCTAGATGCGTGGAAGTTCCTCGACCATTCCACTGTCCACGTGGGATTTGCATGCACCGAACCCATGCATTCAATGTTTCACTTTACCACCCTCTACATTCATTTTTGTCTACTTGTCTCCCTTGTTTTTATACATATAAAAAACCACATCATGTTAGTTTTACTGTTAAAAAAACTGTTTACTTTCAATTAATAGCATTTCTCAAATGAGATCGTGATTTAGACAGACAGATGGAAAACGTGTAGGCTGCATAATATTGTTATACATATACGGAAGGAATTCAATGTGTGTAATAAATTTCACTTGCATAATCGTTAGGGGTGTAAACAAGCTTAGAGGCTCGAGAGCTACTCGTGATCGGCTCGGTTAAAAGCTCGAACGAGTCGAGCCTTAACGAGCTCGAGCCTGAAATAGAGCTCGTTTAGTTATCGAGCCCGAACGCGAGCCTGAAATACAAAGCTCGTTTAGGCTCGCGAGCCCAAACGAGCCTAAAAAGAATTTTAGTTTTTTATATATATAATATAATAATGATGATGATAACATTGGTGAGCCGAGCTCGAGCCGAGCTTTTAGCTCATTTGAGGTTGTTCTCGAAATAACTCGAGCCGAGCTCGAGCTTTGGGTTTTACTCGCGAGCCGAGCTCGAGCTCAGAGAAGTAGGCTCGAACCGAGCCGAGCTCGAGCTCGAGCTTCATAAAAACATAACGAGCCGAGCTCGAGCCTAGTCGGGCTCGGGCTCGGCTCGGCTCGTTTACATCCCTAGTAATCGTCTTGTGTATCAAAGTTAAACAAGGAGTTGCGGTTCTCTAAATAAATTGGTTATGTATTGAATGACACTTAATATATATTTATACTAGGTTAGAACCCCGTGTATTACACGGGTTGAATAAATATAATTTTATATATTAAGTAATATAATAGTTATATCTTTTAAAAACTCGTGTACTGCACAATTTAAATAAACACATGTCTTACACGAATAATGTAATCGTTAACATATTTAGTCATCAAGATGTGTTTTCTAACAAAATGAACTTTGAGATATTATTTACTTATTGTAACATCTCACTTTATTTTTTATTAGGTTAGAGAGTTCAGAGTTGTGTATTACATGGTTTATAACATTTTACTTTGTTTTTTATTTATTATTAGGTTAGAAACTTACGTATTACCTGATGTTGGATAATTAGCAGAGAAAAAATAAAAGAAATATTTTAGTAAAAAATATTAAATATATAAGAGATAAGCTGGATATTAGGATTTAATATTATTATTTTATTGGAGTGTAAAACGGGGTAATGGGATCCTTTATTAGAAGTAGGATTCTAAATATACCACATGTATAAAAAATACATATGTTCTACATGTATCGAATAAATCCTTTTAACGAAACAGTTGATTAAAATAAATATTTTCATTTTTATATGTGATTATCAGTTATCCTTGTCCTTATCATCAAAATATAAAAACAATTACAACTACCAAGAGTAAATTGCCATTTTAGTCCATGAGGTTTGTTTCAAATTGCCATTTTAGTCAAAATAGTTTTTTTCTCCTCCGGGTCCCTGACTTTTCCATTTTCTTGTCATTTTGATCGCATTGCCTAACTCAGTCTAAAAATCTGGTTATAACCAGGGGTATTTTTGGTATAACTGTTGTGTAGTGATAACCAGAGGTAGTTTACAACATAATTTATAAACCTCATAATAGTTTAATGCCAAAAATACCTCTGATTATAACCTTCTTTCTAGACTAAGTTAGACAATGTGATCAAAATGGCAAGAAAAAGGAAAAGTCAGGGACCTAGAGGAGAAAAAAACTATTTGGACTAAAATGACAATTTGGACAAAAACTCAGGGACTAAAATGACAATTTACTCAAACTACCAATTATATAAAATCTTTATCTTTATAAATATTTAAAACGCTATTATATTTTAACTAATATATGATTATAATAATTAATATATTATTATCAGTTATCTTTGTCTTTATCATTAAAATCTCTTCTACAAATTTTAAATTTAATACTATCAATAATTGAATTTCCATAATAAATATTTAGAAAAATAATTAAGAACGCCTCATAGAGCGCCATGTGTCCCAAACATGGTTTCTTTTATTATATAGTATAGATATGCATGTAATTAAGATACTATAATTAAGCGATTATTTTCATACGGAACATACGTATTTATGTTAATTTTTTGGTTCTTTACTATACATTATATATATGCATGAAATAAGAGGCTATAAATTATAATAAATTACAATATCAAATTCATACGGAAAAACAAGTATTTTATACGTACACTAATCCTTGTACAAGGAGTCACGCTTTGTGTCAACGTTTGGCATTTTACAATACTTACCACACCTTAAATACTTTAACGGTTAAATGGATCATCATATCTATCCATTGACAGCTATGTTCCACAATTAATCTCACATTTCCTAAAGCCCTGCTTTCTACATCTTTTCCGAAAGCAGTATTATACGTAACACAATATTAGTTTGTATAAGCATGCTTTTAATCATGTGATCATTTTATCCAAAATCGTCATAATCATGCTTTTAAACTCCTCAGTGTTCACGAGTTTTGAGAAATAGATGGTCTTACTTCTTAATTTCTTATAATTATTACAAACGTCTATGGGATTCATTTTTGCCAAAAAAAAAAAAAAAAAATGAAGGAAAATAGTAACGAACGGCCAGGTTGGGTTGATCAGAAACTTAATATAGATCATTTTAATATAACTCTTAACATATTATTAGGGACTGTTTGGCAAATTTTAAATGAGTAAGTGATGAATCAGTAAGAAATCTTAATCATTAAATGCTGAATCAGTAAGAGATCTGAATCATTAAGAGCCAGTATAATGTTTAACCAATTAGAGGCAAATGTTTAACCAATTCAGATAAGATGTCTTAACCATAGTATAACGCTTAACCATTCAAAAGCAAATGTCCGAATCACTCAGACATCTGCTTGCGAAACAAACAGTCTGAACCATTAAGTTCTAAACCAGTAAAATGTCTGAACCATTAAGAGACGTGTTAAAAGCTAAATTAAGAGACGTGTTAAGAGCTAAACAAACAGCCTCTTAGTTTTGTTATACTAGTATTAGCAAAATCATGTACCGTTATTAAACCAGTCAACTAATCAAAGTATCAAACTATTCAGTTATTCCCGAAACATAACTATCTAGGATGGTGAACACTAGGGGCAGAGCAGAGGTTGTTTGTTTCAGAACAAAATCGATCACATTAATCTGACATTTTCCTGTCGTATAGGCCTTGTGACGACACTTTCAACTGACCAGATTACCATCTTTTTTTCTTCATCTTTTTTGCCTTTAATTTTGTTAGTGATTTGCCAAGTGTTCCATTACTTAAAAAACTTTAGCGTCTCCAACAACATTAAATTTCAAGCAATCGTGCCTTGCCTATCTCTCCAATCACCTCCAATTACAAACATTGATATCCATCTCAACAAATGGCCGGAGTTAAAAGATTTCGGGCACTCAACAAACCATGTGTTCTTCTTATAGGTATCTATCAATCATTTTCCTGTTTTCACCACCCACATGTTGATTAATTATTATTGTTTCTGATTTCCCTTTGGTTATCGATAGTGATCGCTGGGATCGAACGCTTCGTGTTTAAAGGCGTGGGGTCGAATCTGGTCATCTACCTCACGGAAGTGATGCAGATGACCAGCTCGTCCGCCGCCCAAACCGTCAACGGCTGGACCGGTTTTACATCAATGGTGCCGTTACTTGTCGCGCCGCTAGTCGACTCGTATTGGAACCGTTACTCCACCATTTTAGCTTCCTCTTGCATCTATCTCATTGTACGTATCAACAGCTCAGCCCAACTCAGCACAGTTTCATTAACTATAATCGAATTTTATTCTAAGTTTCTAAAGGGTGTTTCATGTTTGGATTGATTATTATTATTTTTTTTTTGGTGTTAACTTTTAGGGGCTTTTGGCGTTAACATCAACAGCATTAAACAAAACAAACTCCTCGTCCTCATCGTTATCATTGTATATTTCACTTTATTTAATTTCGTTAGGCATAGGCGGGTACAACCCGTCATTGCAGGCGTTCGGGGCGGATCAAATCGACACTGAGGATGAGCTTCCAACAACAAAAACCGATACCAGTCCCGACAAAAAAAGTATGTTTTTTCAATGGTGGTATTTTGGTATATGTAGTGGCAGTCTTTTAGGCGTGTCAATCATGCCGAATATTCAAGACTCGGTGGGTTGGGGTTTGGGGTTTGCGGTGCCCGCCATGGCTATGGCGGTGTCGATGATCGTGTTTTCTTGCGGCAGCCGGTTTTACTCGTATGATAATGATCGGAACAATGACGTTAAATCAGTGGAGAAAGTTGTTCAGGCTGTTAAAAGTTGTGTATCTAAATTTATCCATTTGAAAAATGAGGAGAAAGCCAACATTGTGGAGCTAGAGTAAGTGCTTTATGATTCATTTTCAACTTATATATTTCATTTTGGTTGTAGCTTTTGCAAGCTTCCTTTTCCCAAAACCGAAAAATTGTACAACTTTAAAAAATTATTGAGTTGAATATCATTTTAGTTCATGTGGTTTAAACTGTTTTATCACTTTAGTTCAAATGTTTGAAATGTTGTCATTTTAGTTCAAATAGTTTCAAACATTGTCATTTTAGTCCACTAGGTTAACTCCATCCCTTTATTCTATTAACTCAATTCGGTCATTTTATATGTAATTCTATTAACTAGAAGGCCAATTCGACCATATAAAATGATCAGATTACCCTTCTAGCTAACAGAAAAAATGGACGGAGTTACCTCAGTGGACTAAGATGACAACGCTTTAAACTATTTAGACTAAAATAGCAACATTTCAAACCTTTGGACTAAACTGACAAAATAACCCAAATCATATAGAATAAAATGACAATTTAAATCATTTTTTTTAACTCTTGCAATGATGAAAGCTATTACATTAATGAAGTTGCAATAACGGGTTTCAAAAATATTGTTTTGTGGTTTTATTAAATGAAAAATACAAGTTTCGTCCTTCACTAATGTCAATTTTACATTTTTTGCCCCTTAAACTTACTTTCTCAGTTTTGTTTTGTTTTAGTAAACTCTTAGTGTAGTCTATTGTTTTTTAAAGATATTGTAGATGGGGTTGCTAATTATTGATTCCTAATTTCCTTAAAACCGTTGTTTCCAACCACGGATTCATTATTGTTGCCATGTCTCATAAGTTTACCTTGTATAACACGATTTGACTAGACTAAAATCCGGGGTTTGCAACCCGGTTTCACTTTTTAGCATCGATTTGATAGCTTAAGGTCAGGGACACAAATTTGTCACAAACATGAGTACGCTTTTACCTTATATTGACACGCGGTCATAAAAATACAATTTCAAGAAATTATGAATTTATGGTTAGCAACCCCGGTTACAATATTTAAAAAAGAAACACATTAGTTTTAATAATGTTTTAACAAATTATATTATTATCAGTGGCGAAGTTTGAGATTTCCGACTAGGGGGTCGAAAACGTATATATCTAAAAATTCTCTACGAAAACTACATATAGGGCACTAATGAGCGAAAAATACCGGGGTCCCCCAACCCACCCACCCACCCACAAAGCTGAGCCAGATTATTATCATTATTATTATTATTATTATTAATTAATTAATTAATTATTTAATTAATTAACTTTAACTATATATTAATTACCAAATTTACCCCCCCCACACACACACACACAATCACTATTCATTTTCCTAATATTAAAATCCTTAAGCTTTCATCTTCTACAATTTTGTGATTTTGTCACAATTTTTTTACTTTTAATCCCTTTACTTTTCATCTTCTACAAATTTATCACAAACATTTTTCATTTTTAACCTCAACACCTTTTCAATTTTAACTTTATTCCCCTATGCTTTTCATATTTTACAAATTTGTCGTTTGAAGTTTCGGTCTAAAATTTGCGAGTTAACACGTTGCAATGCGAGTGTGTTGTTCAACATTTTTACGTCTATTTTGTCGTGGTTTAACAGCGACATAGTTATTCTTTTCTATGTTTTACTTTCGATTTAATTTTTGTAAGTTAACACGCCTTAACGCGCATGCATGGTTCAATGTTTTATGTTACTTTTTGTTCGGTTTAACGGCCCCGCTACAAAACGCAGGTCCTAAATACTAGTTATTTTTTCCAGGCTCGAAGACAAACCACTATGCATAAAAGGAGAAAACGAAACCGAATGTTTAGCTGACCAAAAGTCAACCAACAACAACAGTAACCACCTGGTCAAAATCTTAAAAGTCGTCATCGAACTCTTACCAATCTGGACAACATTACTCATGTTCGCCGTCATATTCCAACAACCAGCAACCTTCTTCATCAAACAAGGCATGTCAATGAAGAGAAACATAGGACACACCTACAAAATCCCACCAGCCACCCTCCAAAGCGCCATCACAATATCCATAGTCCTCCTCATGCCATTCTACGACACCATCTTCATCCCCTTCACTCGCCTCATTTTGCGCAACGAAAATGGGATCACAACAATGCAACGTATCGCCATCGGCATGTTCCTTTCGGTTATCGCAATGATATTCGCAGCCACCGTGGAAATGAAGAGGCTCCAATATTCGGAACTTGAGACGTTGAGTATATTCTGGCTCTTGCCGCAATACGTGTTGTTGGGTATTTCAGATATTTTTACCGTGGTGGGAATGCAGGAGTTTTTTTACAGCGCAGTGCCGGAGGGGATGCGGACAATGGGTATAGCGTTGTATACAAGTGTGTTTGGTGTAGGGAGTTTTCTGAGTGCGTTTTTGGTGTTTTTGGTTGAGTATTTTACGACTTCTGAAGGGGGAAAGGGGAACTGGTTTGCGGATGATATGAGGGAAGCACGGCTTGATAATTATTATTGGCTGTTGGCGGGTACGAGTACGTTGAGTTTGGTTGTGTTTGTTGTGCTTTGTACATTTCAAAAGACAAGACAATGAACATTGGTTCTAGGTTTAAGGTTTATAGGTTTTGGAAGGGGGAAACTTGGATGTTAACAAAGTGATTTAGCGGTTTGGGTTTACGTGTGGTGTACATATCGTCGTTTTCTTTGGGTTCGGATGTTTTCTGATATATAGATACGTAAAGATGTTTGGTTTTCGTTTTCTTGGATAAGAGTTTTTGATTTTGAATTGTAACGTTTGAAATTGAAACTTAACATTATGTTTATAGGTGTTGTACAACTCAGAAAACCCGAAATTTGACTCGTATTCGTCTTCGGGTTTCGAATATTCGAATCAGGTCATTATCTGGACCGGATTCCGAATTCAGTTTTTGAATTTGAATCAAAGAATTTCAAAAGGAAGCAGTCTCGATTAGCCGAATTCTATTATTATTGTACAATATGTGTCATGTGTGTTGTGAACACTTTATATGTGGGTTAATACAATTTACTTGGGCTTATAAATAGTCAACAGGGCTAACTCAACTGTGGGCTTAGTAGTAGCACTAGCATTAGCCGGTTCTCTCAAATGAACTAACCAAAGTAAAATCTTCAATCAAATGATCAAATCTAACTTAAATAGCATGAAAAGTTGAAAACCAAGGCTATCCAATATGCAAGCGGTACGAAGGAGCGAGGAGCTGAGTTGGCAGCACGGGGCAACGGGGAACACCACGCCACACCCTTCATTTCCTAAAAAATGCGCTCCATTCAATTACTCTTCTCCACTCTCCATGTGACACCTCATACTATCATTTAGTACTATCACTGTTAATTTATTTTTTATTTTCTAATAACATTTTATATTTCATTTAATTTGTTTTTTTCTCTAATAACTTGTGCTTGTTAATCTTAAGAAAAAAACTAGATGCACAACAGTGGTTCTTGTCAGAGTTTTTTCGTGGAACAAATCAATGTTTGGGTGTGGGATAACCATTTAAACCCGCAAATGGTCCGTAGGAAATTGGCATGAGTTTTTCATTTAACCCATAAGCATTCCAAGTTTCTAATCATGACTGATGATACAAAGAAACCAAACAAATAGTGGTAATTCCCCGGGTACCTGACTACGTGGTCTCCTCTCATGAGAATGATGTCCTAAACAACCCCTTTTTTTGATCGACCCATTTTGACCTGTAACCCGACCCAACCCACCCATTTTGCCAGGTGTAATTCTAATTTTGGGTTTCATCATGTGGGTTTGGTTAACCACTAGACTAGGCCTTTCATAGGTTTTACAAACAAATAAAAATAATGCTCTCTTTTTGTGTGTTTTGGAAGTTTTTTTTCTTTTTTTTTTTTTTTTTGGAAGTATAGTACTATGGTTAGTTGGTTCCTGGATTCCTATGGAGGAAAAAATTATAATCCGGGTTAGCGTACCGGGGAAACCACGTTTTTAAAAGACACAAAAACTAAATTACATTTTTATAATTTGTTAAAGAGGTTTGCATTATTAAATAATAGCCTTATGGCATTGCTCTATTTTATTTCCTTCTTTTATGAACAAAACCTAGACAGAGTTTATTTAAAGAAAATAGGTCTTACATATTTTTCAGTAAAACACACTAGAATCCTATTATCAAACTTTACTCCTTTACAAATGTATATCTACAACCAAAAACATTGTAGATATGGTATAAAACTACAATGTTACATCAAAACAATACGTATTGTTGGTTCCAAATGGGTTTTTTGTGTCAAATATCACTCAGATGGGACTATTGAACGATACAAAGCTCGTTTAGTTGCTCAGGGCTTTACACAAATTCCAGGTTTGGATTATTCCCTTACTTTCAGTCCCGTGGTCAAAGTATCAACTGTAAGGATTGTTTTATCCCTTGTTGTTCTCAATAACCGGAAGTTACATCAACTTGATGTCAAGAATGCCTTCTTAAATGGCAATCTAACTGAACTCGTCTTTATGGAGCAGCCGCCCGGCTTTGTTAACTCCAAATACCCGAATCATGTGTGCAAGTTATCCAGGGCGCTTTACGGTTTAAAGCAAGCTCTTCGTGCTTGGTTCCAACGTTTAAGCACGTTTCTTGTCACACCCCAACCGATGGCGGAAACATCGGGATGAGACGAAGTGTGTAGATTGCTCAAAACGTCATAACACTATGTGACAATAATTAAGTTAAATTCAAATTTCATTTCAAAACTAAATGTCATACATAATTCAAAAGGAAATAACAACTTTGTTTCATAACATAACATAACAACAAAATGATAGATTAATCTAGGTGTGTATCTAGTCCACCCTAAACTTGTTTCATGAATCATCCATACTTCAATAATCAACCTGCAACATGTATTAAAATAGAGTTTCAATGCAAAAGCAAAGAGCGAGTATACAAGTTTGTTTACATAGCATAATAGAATAAAAACTCATATTCAACATGAACATAACAAAATAGTTTCAACGTGCTAGTTTACGTAGTCCAAGTGATAGCCCAAGTTTCCCAATGCGTTTAAAGTACCTAACCCAAAGTTTAACGGGAGGTTGATATGTCTCCTCCTAACAATACCCCAAAGACTAACGGGGAGGTGCATTACTCCTATAGCGCTACTATTGTTAAGGCGGAACTACACACAAGAATTAAACGTTCACATTGCACAAAAAGTCTCAAGATTCACAAGTTTCATGTTTCATGTTTAAATGGATAGAGTAAGTTTCAAATAAGTTTCAAGTGTCGTGTGCGTTTAATATAGAATACATGTTGCACCCAAAGTGTTAAAAGTAGAAATGGGTTCGAGTATACTCACGGTTTACAAGTGGTGACTTGAAGTTCCGAGAGCAAGTTTGTAGATGAGTTAGTTTGGAGCACCTTGTCCTTCTACACAAGGAAACGTAGGTGTGTGAGTTTGGCGTATACGGAAGATTATAGATTCGGAGTTTTTAAAATATAAAGAAAGTAACATAGGTGAAAATAATCATCTTGTACACATAACTCTTGTTCTTGACACTATTGAAACTCAAAAGAGTTGGTATGATTTCATGGATTCTAAGATCCATTAGAGTCGTAACAAGGGCATGGTCATAGATGATGTAACGTCCACTTAACAAATAACTATTAAGTCATCATCAAGTCTTAGTTACTTAGATGTATACATATAGAATAACTTAGATATTATATAGTTTTACAAGTCTTAAGATTCAAGCATGAGATAGGAGATTAATGTCTCCATTTAGGTACCTCTTTGTGTCATAGAATACATACATGAGGTAGGAAGAACAAGCTTCCATTTAGGCACCTCTATTGTTCACCACTACACTTGTTGTTATAAACAACAAGGAGGGTCATGAACATACAAGTATTAAGGTATTATCAACAACTAATCTATGGTAAAACATCAAGTAATGAGTGGATTCTTATGAAGGATAGCCCAAGCTAATCCAACCATCACACATTCAACAAGTTTCACATTTGAACATTACTTGTGGGTAAAACCCTAATTAAAACAGAAGGTTTATGAGGTTTTAACCTCTGATTTAGATGTCTCAACCATGTTTTTAAGCTTAACCAACCATGAGAGGGGTTGTAAGCATTAGGACATTGGTTTGAGATGTGTTTCACACAAGTTAGATGAAGTTTGCATAAGTTTGAAACAAAACAGAAAGTTTTAGTCCATTTTAGGGCAAATCCAAGCCTGATTCTTCCAAGGAAAAACCAAGGATTCAAACCCAAGGAAATAATAAAGCAATAGGAAGAAGAACCAAGTGATTTGGTTGAGAAATGAGCAAGTTACACTCACTTTAGTAAAGCTTCACGAATCTGTCCAAAACTCAGATTCTCAGCTGATTAGAGAGCAATTTAGTGAAGATTTAGGAGTTGTGAAAGTGTAAAGAGGGTTGGAGAAGGTGAGTATTTATAATGGAAGAGATTAGAGGTGATTGGAGGTGATTAGAGGTGGATTAAAGGTGATTGGGTGAGGTTGGTTAATGGGATTTCGTGCATAATCAGCTCAAGAAACACAATCTGCCGAAAACAGGGGCTCGCGTAGCGCGAGCATCAAGCCCCATACCCGTCGCGCTACGCGACGGGGTCCAATTTTCTGGATTAAGTTTGAAAAATGACAATTTGGCCCCTGTAGTTCATAGTTTAGGGTTTTTAAGAGTTTTAGGGGATGTTCTTGTCATATAAGCATTGTTTAAGGGCAAGACAAGTATGATTATCATAAACCAAGTATAATTGAGTGCATGAATGTCAAAATTAAGTATCGTTCTCGTTCAAAACACGTTCAATGCATAAGTTTAGTTTAATTATAAGTTTCGCACATAGTTTCCAAGAATAACAATTAGACATTGATTGATTCACGAAGTCGAACATACGAGCATACATAGAGTGTGTATAACATAAATGTAACAAAATACAAGCTTCATTAATGATCCAAGTCTCGGTTTGATAATGATTACAATGAAAGGAGCGATTACAAGTATACAAGGTTTCCAAAAATAGAAATCCAAGCAATGGTTTCTAAATAGGGAAATTATGAAAACGCAGGGCGTTACAGTCTCCCCTCCTTTAGGAAATTTCGTCCCGAAATTTAGGAAGACGGAAGGTTTGAAAAAGTTTTGGTAATAAGGTCCAAAAAGGTCTTCAAAACACTGAATTTCTCATGGCACGTTTTACGAGAGTTTGGTAACATGGTGAAAACACTTATATATAGGAAGTACCAACGGCGTATCCACCATCTTTTGACCATGTGACGTCCGTTTCGTATCCGGTGTCATGTTACGTTCCGTGTCTTACCATACACAATAGTACACTCTATGGTTCTCATACGACTATCACTATAATCCCGTGTGCACCCGCGATTACATTGATCGTCACATGATCCGCATAACTTGTACTAGTTGTGTATGAATTAAGGTATAAATAAATTCTAAAAATAAGATTGCGTGCATAGAGGCATAGCATATAAGCACGCTTGTGTTTCAAATAGTATAACAACGTAAGCGAATCCCTCGGGTTTCGCCCGCGTATATTGCGAAAGTATAAATTTTGTGTAAAAAGCATGAGTCTAGGATAAGTTTAAATACGAACACGCACGAGAGCATAAGCACAAAACGCATGCCAGGAGTATGAGTAGAAGTATGAGTATATATGTGAGTACAATTTTGAGCATAAACGAATGAGCATGAGCATAAACGTAAATCGTATAAATGAGAGTATAAGTATGAGTCTATCATAAATTGTATAAATGCGAGTATAACTATGAATTTACGTATAAACATAATTGTATTGGTATGAGGAAAATATATGGATGTGAATATAAGTTTAAGCATAGTTGTATAGGTACAGGTACAAGTAGGATATATGAGTATAAACACGAATATGAATATTAGTGTAGACGTAATTGTATAAATGTGAGTGTAAGTATAATCGTATTAATATGAGTATAAACTTGGACATAAGTATAATGTAAATGTATAATTTTGGAACACGAGTATAATATAAAACGTATGAATATAGATATGATTATGAAAATTAACATAAATGTGTAAATATAAATATAGGTGTAGTCATAAGATGTAGAAATACGAATATGGATATGAGTGTAATACGTAATGATTTTGTTTATGATATGAATCGTAATATACGAATTAAAACATGAAAAGAAAGGCCAAGAAGTTTTGAGTATGAAGGTAAAAATGAGGGTATAAGTGTAATTGTCACGAGATATAAACCTAAGCACATAAAATGATATACATATATAGTTGTTTTGAGCAAAGCGTGACGCTTAATTAAAATCAAAATAGATTGAGTTGACATGACATATAGAATCTAGTTTATAAATGTAAAGAGAGCATAAAATATTTATTAGTTATGTGTGTTATACTTTGTGAAAGAAGGGAATGCTACTCTTGTTTTAAAAAGGATTTACATTCGTTGAAGATGGTTGGTTCTTATGAAGTTTCCTTGCCCACACATTTTAAATTAAATTGACGTATTGAATAATGGTTGAAAAGGTTCTAGAAGTAAATAAGTTTGCATCGTTTTAAATAATTTTGCATTAAAGAAGAAATTTGAAGTTTAGCGATTTTTGTGACAACGTTGATTCTTAAGAAAAGGATTTTGGTATACGATTTTAGTGATTGTTGAAAGAGCGTTTTTAATAAAACATTTTACTGATTTTGAAAGAAATTTTTAGTAAATGATCGAACAAAATTGGTAGTATTTCATAGGTGTGCGTGAAAAAAATTGGTTTGATTCCTAATTGAAAATAGAAAATCTCTAGTTTTAGCGCATAAGATGAGTCCTTTTTTTTTTTTTTTGTTACGTTGAATACAAAATTTCGTGGGCAATGGATTTATTAAACCAACTAGGTTGATAAGTAGCATTTCGTAAATTTTGAAAATCGAGGTATAAGCGTTTAGGGTAAAGGTTAACAATTTTTGTGTGTACGAGCTATATAAAATAGATTGTAGAATAAGAAATTCGTTTATATAAACAATTGTAACACCCCGTGTTTTCCAAAAAGTCAAAGTCAAGTCAAGTGTTGACTGTTATTGGAATTAAAGATTAATAAAGATTAATTTCATTTTAGTTTCATTTTGATTTTCATATTATTTGGAGTAAGTGTTGTATAATCAAACTAATCGGCTGATAATCGAACTGTGAATCAACGACCGACTGTGAATGATAGGAAGTAACAATGCAATAAAGCTAGTCAATCAATAATCAAGCTAATCAAATCAATCATCGAACTCAAGTGTGGAAAATTTTAATGCTTTTATACGTGTGTGTGTGCCTTACGTGTTACTTGTGCATGTTTACTTTTATGTTAAAGTGTGTGGTGAATCAATCAAATCAATCAAGGCTCAAAGGTGAATCAAACTCAATGGAAATCGAACCCGAAATGGTTGTAAGGATGCTCGTATGTTAGATATAGTAGTTGAGACTAAAAGTAATTTGATTAGGAATTCTATCATTCTCAAATCATCGTTTATCGAACTCGAAATATCAAAAATCGTCGCGAAACACTCAAAAACCAGGCAAGCCGATCGAACAGGGCAACCTGATCGAACAGGCTAGCCGATCGAACAGGCTGTTCGATCGGACAGCCGCTCGATCAGGGATGCTGTTCGATCAGCTGACCCTTTCCTCTTTTGGAAGCCTATAAATAGGGCTGTCCTTGTCAAACTTTCCACTTTTGGAAAAGCTCTGACCGACTAGCCTCTTCTCCTCACTAAATCTCAGATTTCTCTCAAACCGGTAAGTATTTCGCTCTAATCCTTGTACGTTTTTGTTCATTAATCGATTCTCCATCTTTCTATCTTTCAAAACTTGGATTTCATCCATGAAATCACCAAGATCTAGGTGTTCTTGGGTGATGTCATCATGTGTTCTTCAAGAACACTAAGTTTTGACATCATTCCACCATGAATAACTTAGATCTAACCGATTTCCACATAAATAACCTAAAATCTACCAAAGATCTTAACATTTCACGGTGGAAAAGGATTGGAAGATGGGTTTTCATCTATCTTTCAACTCTTTTACGCTCAAAAAGGTGAAAACGAGACTCGAACCGATTTACAAATCAATCTAAACAAACACATGGTTCAAGATTCGGGTTCTACCGAGAGATATACCGATTTCGGGTTAAGCGTTAAACTTAAGTTCCAAACCGCCTCTGGCCGAGTTTGGGTGATTCCTGCTCGAGTCAGTAGACTAAGTAGGGACTTCAGCTTTGTGGTTCAACTCGTAGTCAAAATACCTCTAAAACATCAACAATTAACGGGAAGAAACAAGTGTTAAGTGATAGGTTAACCGAATCGAGAAGCTGGCCGAACGGCTAGGCTGTTCGATCGAACAGCCCAACCGAACGACTATGCCAGCCGATCGACTAGGCTAACCGATCGACTAGCACTTAGTCCCACAAACTCATGAAGTGTAATATTGACAGAGTTCTATTCGATCGATCGAGCCACTCGATTGTAATCATTACTACTCGAATCATGAGATACTACACTTCAAAACACTTAGACTTTTTCAAAACATTGGAATGTCACCCGATCGAGCATGCCAACCGATCGAGTGACATATTTGAAAACAACGAAGTGCTAGCCGATCGGTTGGGCTAACCGATCGAACAGCTGTTCGATCGGCCGACTTGAAAGGTAGTACAAACCATCATACACAAACACATCCTTCTCATCAAAGGAAGAAACAATCCACTTGAAGGAACCAGCCGATCGAGCCAGCCGGCCGATCGAATGGATGTTCGAACGGACTTTCAAACCCATCGAACAGTCCACTCGATCGAACTGCTGTCCGATCGAATGGCCTACTCGATCCAAGTATATTGTTTACGTTTTCCGCGTTACTCATCGTTGTGCTATCGAACTATTCAGGCTAACCTATTCTCAGTGCTCCTTTCAATCCACAACCAACCACTGTGAGTATACTCGATCCCTTTTTGCTTTCAGCACTTTTGGGTGTTACATACGTAATCTATCAAATTCACGAACAACACAAACTATTTGAACGCTAACCTACTTGCATGTATTACTTGTCTAAATGATTGCTGTTTATTATGTTTACACGTGGAGTGCTATCTGCCTGCTTTAGCAACGTAGTACTATAGCTTGGACTCAGCACCCGTTCACACGGGGGTTGCTAAGGACAATTTCTTGCATGGATTACGGTGGTAATCATGTATTGCGAACTGTCTCGGACAGTCAACTCGAAGTCATTGGTATCGATGGTCCCATGTTGATAATTTACATGCATCGTTGCCTTTGTGTACGTGCTTGGTTATGCGTAAACTTTTCGAACTTTATATGCTATATCAAACTTGTGTACTCACCTTTACATTATATGTATTGACTTTTATTTTAACGTATGTGACAGGTGTTTAAGCTACTAGCGTGCTAGGGAAGCGAGGCAATAATAAGCTTCTAGGAGCCTGTGACCTTAGGACAGTGTCCACATACCTGCTCCAGGGCCATAATTATCTGTAGATCTTGTACTGGCACCTGTAGTCAGTAAGATTTACGGATAGCCGTCTAGAAGTCTTAAAACAATATTTAAATTCGGTCTGTAATAATTAAGAATTTGAGTTGTCGGAACAGTTCCCATATTGTTTAGTTGATTTCTATGATAACTTGTTATTATTTGGGACACGGTATGGGACGTGTTATATAACTGAATTGTATGATAGTTGTTGTGGGAACTTCTGAACAATCTGTTTCGCTCAGTGCCGCGCCCCGATGATTCCGCCATCGGTTGGGGTGTGACAGATTGGTATCAGAGCCATAACTATAGGGAATTAGGTTAGACACGATCTAGTCCGGATCGCTGTCTTAGAGACCTAGACTATAGTTAGGAACCAAGAGACCAAGTTTATGTGTTTATTTTATGTTGTTTCCTTCTATTCTATCATTACATCCGAACTCCGAGCCAAATTTTGTAATTTGGACGGGATTAGGAGTAAAACCCGCGAATTCCTGCCTAAATTACAAATTTTTGCCAATTATTTTGTGCGATTTTCTATCAACAAACGGGGGAGAATTATACCAAATCAGGGCTGAAACCCGTAATTTGATGAAAACTTTCCTCTAAATTTTTCTTAAAACAAGGAAGAAATTGCTAAGCTAGGGGTGAAACCCTAACCTTGGCAGTTATTCCAACTTTATTTTATCTCGCCAAGGCAATTGACGGACTCCAATGACCTGAACTCACGAGTATGGCCTAGAATGCGCATGCATAATGCCCAAGAATCGAGGCAGAAACATGTCCCCTAGAGTCGAAAGTGACGACAAGTCAACTGTGAATAGTTAAATTGCCATGGTTAGTCAAAGTCTAGTAGCCGCAGACAATCCATTTTCCGATTTTGAGTGTTGCTTTGTTGATTTTATATGACTTACCTGTTTACGTGTTTTAAGATTCGTTGATTGCTCCATTTGTTATCAATCTGCGTGACTTTTGTTGCTATCCTATCTCGATTCAAATCCCTGTTGACGTGATCTAAACGAAACCAGTGTGCTATGCTACGCTATACGACCAAGTTAGACGATACAATGTGATGCTATCCGATATGCAAAACGAACGACACTCGATTTGTGGCTATAGGTTTCTGTTTTCTGACTGCCTCTGTGATAAAATTGCGTACGTGTTTAGGGAATTAAGTGCTTTATTTGCTTAATTGCTTATGTGCTCTAATTGCTTCTGTGCTTATGTGCCTCTATGATTATGTGCTTATGTGTTTATATGTGTTACGTGACGTGAGATGCGACGTGATTCTAAGCTTTAGTAAGATAAGACGAGTGAGATTCGAATTCGTTGTGTTGAGCTCTATGGCGATGTCTATTGCAGACCATGTCGTCATCATCAAGAACTCGCCAAAACCTTTCCCGTCAGGAAAAGAGAGACCGACGTCTCGCCAAGCTCATCTCAAGGTCTGTAGCAAAAGCTGTCAGTGAGGTGTACGAAAACACTAGCAAGTCGTCGGAAGAATCCCGAACCCTCACTGAACCCAGCAAAGCTCCGTTCAGTTTCAAGCAATTTAAGGCATGTGGACCGAAGGAGTTCACCGGTGAAGAGGGCCCTACAGGCTTATTTCACTGGTTTGACTCTGTGGAAGTTACCCTTCGTCAAAGCGGATGCCCGGATCATCTTCGAACTCTCAATGCTACCGGTGTCTTCCAGTCGCGGGCATTGGACTGGTGGACAGCCGAAAGGAATAAGCGCGGGAACGACGCTGCCTACGAGCTGACGTGGGAGGAACTGAAAGCTATCATGCTGGACGAGTTCTGTCCTCCCCACGAACGCCAGAAGTTGGAGGATGAGTTCTGGACCATCAAGCAGAAGGAGGGCGACAACGCTGGTCTCACCGCCCGTTTCAAACAACTGAGCATTATCTGTCCAGATCAGGTCAAGACTCCCGAGATGACCATCAAGAAATACATCCGTGCTCTTCCGGATTGTGTTGCAGATTATGTGTTCGCCGCCAAACCCGCATCAATCGAGGAAACCTACCTACTCGCTGCCGAGATTAACGACAAGCGAGTTAAGGCTGGTGTCTGGGATAAGCCATCAAAGTCGTTGCATCAAGTTACTGCCGCATCAACCGACAACCCTACTGCTCAAGCCTCCAAGTCCTCGAGAAGAAGAAAGAAGAACAAGAGTTGCGCCGCCGCAACCAATGCTGCTCCTCTTCGGTCAGTACCACCACAACAGCAACAACCACAGCGCACTGCGCCAGTGATCAATGCGCCGCCAGCTAAGCGTGCGTACACCGGCCCCCACCCACTCTGTGCTACATGTTCTTATCATCACCCGGTGGGTGTGGCCTGCCGTTACTGTGCCCACTGCAACGTTTACGGGCATTTCACTGCGAATTGCCGCTATGGTCCTCGTCAAACGCAAGCTCAAGCCGCTGTTAACCAAGCCCTGCTACCTGCTCCTCAAGCTCCTCAAGCTGCACAGGCCCCGGCAAACAATGTTCGGACCTGCTTTGCATGTGGTGACCCTAACCACTTCGCAAACCGGTGCCCGAACAGAGTGGTGAAACAAGAAGCTCAACAACCCCAACAACAACAACAGCAGCCTCAACAACAAGCCGCTCACCCCAGAACTTTCAACATCAATGCACGCCAGGCTCAAGCTGATAACAACGTGGTCAATGGTACGTTCCTTGTGAATGGTATATATGCATCATGTTTGTTTGATACTGGAGCCGATAACTGCTTTGTGTCATTTGAATTTGAGAAGCTTCTTAGACGTAAGCGCTCTTATCTTTCGTCACCCTTCGAAGTAGAAGTCGCTACCGGAAGAACCATTGCTGTCAATTCTGTGCTCCGTGATTGTACCCTCAAGCTCAACAATCATATATTCCCGATTAATCTCATTCCAATGCAGCTCGGAAGTTTCGATGTCATAGTAGGCATGGACTTTCTTCGTGAAAACCGTGCTGAAGTTGTGTGTTCCGATAAGATGATTCGTTTTGTGCTAGCTAGTGGTGATATTCTATGTGTTTATGGTGAAACTACTGCAAAAGATCTCAAGCTCATGTCCTGTCTTCAAGCTCGCAAATATCTCCGCAAGGAATATCGAGCCTTCTTGGCCAACATTGTTGTAGCAGAGACGGACAAGAAAAGGAAAGTTGAAGTCAAGGATGTTCCCGTTGTCCGAGAATTTCCTCAGGTGTTCCCTGATGATCTTCCTGGATTACCTCCAAGTCGTGATATCGACTTTCGAATCGACCTTATTCCAGGAGCCAACCCAGTGGCCAAGGCTCCGTATCGACTCGCTCCATCTGAGATGCGAGAACTCTCAAACCAACTCCAAGAGTTACTTGAAAAAGGCTTCATTCGCCCGAGCACTTCTCCATGGGGCGCACCAGTCCTTTTCGTCAAAAAGAAGGACGGGTCGTTCCGAATGTGCATCGATTACCGGGAATTGAACAAGCTGACCATCAAGAACCGATACCCCTTACCAAGAATCGATGATCTGTTTGACCAATTACAAGGTGCTCAGTGTTTCTCCAAGATTGATCTACGTTCAGGCTACCGTCAGTTGCGGATTCAAGAGGAAGACATACCCAAAACCGCTTTTCGAACCCGATACGGCCACTACGAATTTGTTGTCATGCCTTTTGGTTTGACCAACGCACCCGCGGTCTTTATGGATCTGATGAATCGCGTGTGTAAACCGTTCTTAGACCGTTTCGTCATTGTATTTATCGACGATGTCCTGATCTATTCTAGATCGAGGGCCGAACATGCGCAGCATTTGCGATTGGTTCTCGAGTTGCTTCAGGGAAACCAACTCTACGCCAAATTCTCCAAGTGTGAGTTCTGGTTAGAGGAGGTTCAATTTCTGGGTCATATTGTGAATAGTCGGTGTATACACGTTGATCCTGCAAAGATTGAGGCAGTCAAGGGATGGGTTACGCCAAAGAATCCGTCAGAAGTTCGCTCTTTTCTCGGGTTAGCCGGTTACTACCGGCGATTCATCGAAGGATTCTCAAAGATTGCTGTGCCGCTTACCTCCCTTACTCATAAAGACAAGCCTTTTGTGTGGGGAACCGCGCAGGAGACTGCTTTCCAAACCCTCAAACACATGCTGTGCCATGCACCAGTTCTTACACTGCCGGACGGAAGCGATGACTTCGTTGTCTATTGTGATGCTTCAAACCTTGGACTTGGCTGTGTTCTCATGCAACGAGACAAGGTTATAGCTTACGCATCTCGACAGCTCAAAATCCACGAGAAGAACTATACCACCCATGACCTCGAGCTAGGCGCAGTTGTCTTTGCCTTAAAGATTTGGCGACACTACCTGTATGGTACAAAGTGTACGATCTTCACCGATCACAAGAGCCTACAACATATCTTTAACCAGAGAGAACTCAATATGCGTCAACGCCGATGGGTAGAACTCCTCAACGATTACGACTGTGAGATCCGTTATCACCCAGGCAAGGCGAATGTAGTTGCAGACGCCCTCAGCAGAAAGAATTACGTGATAGGTGTTCGAAACATCCAGGCTCAGTATAACCTCGAAGCTCTCATCCGTGAAGCACAACACGCTTGCTTTAACGAGCGTACGTTGAAGAAAGAACGAATCTATCACGATGGAACTCAGCTCGTGAGCAAAGCCAACGGGATATTCTATTATCTGGACCGAATCTGGATTCCGAGGAGGACAGATTTGCGAAGGATCATCATGAACGAAGCCCACAAATCCCGATATTCCATTCATCCCGGTGCGGACAAAATGTACCAGGACCTTCGCTACAAGTACTGGTGGCCTGGGATGAAAAGGGATATTGCTCTATATGTTGGTAGCTGTTTAACTTGTGCAAGAGTCAAGGCTGAACACCAAAGACCTTCAGGCTTACTCGAACAACCGCCGATACCCGTATGGAAGTGGGAAAGCATAGCTATGGATTTCATAACTAAGCTTCCGACCACGCCATCAGGTCACGACAGTATTTGGGTTATAGTCGACCGTCTAACCAAATCAGCCCACTTTCTGCCAATACGAGAAGACTATAAGGTGGCCAAGCTAGCCCAAATCTACACCGACGAGATCATTAAGAATCATGGTACGCCTCGAGACATCATTTCTGATCGCGATGCTCGGTTTACATCGAGATTGTGGGAAACATTTCAAGCAGCTCTTGGTACGACGCTGAATTTGAGTACCGCATTCCACCCGCAAACCGACGGGCAGACTGAAAGAACGATTCGTACTATTGAAGACATGCTCCGTGCGTGTGTTATCGATTTTGGTGGTAGTTGGAGCAAACACCTACCGTTGGTCGAATTTTCGTACAATAATAGCTATCACTCCAGCATCGAAATGGCACCTTTCGAAGCCTTGTATGGTAGGAGATGTCGCTCGCCTATTGTATGGCACGAGGTCGGTCATTCACAATTGACTGGGCCCGAGATTCTGCAAGAAACGACTGACAAGATCCACCAGATAAGGGAAAATTTGGTGAAGGCCCGGGACAGACAAAAGATGTACGCCGATAAACGACGCAGGCCCCGCAAATTTGCAGTTGGCGACTACGTGCTCCTAAAGGTATCACCTTGGAAGGGAGTAGTCCGATTCGGCAAGAGAGGGAAACTTGCGCCTCGATTTGTTGGACCTTTTAAGATTCTGGAAAGGATCGGTAAAGTTGCCTACAAACTCGAATTACCGGAGGAACTCAGCAATGTCCACCCGACTTTCCATATTTCAAACCTTCGAAAATGCGTAGCCGACCACGACGCAATAATACCACTCGACGATCTTCAGGTCAATGAGACGCTACACTTCGTGGAAAAGCCTGTCGAAATCATGGACCGACAGACCAAGCAACTCAGACGCTCTCGCATTCCTATTGTAAAAGTACGATGGGAAGGCAAACGAGGCGCGGAGTTCACTTGGGAACTCGAAAGTGACATGAAGGCCAAGTACCCGCAGTTATTCAGATAGATCTGAAGCATCAAATTGGTGAAATCACACGGCGATGTACGGTTCTCGGCCTAATTTCGGGACGAAATTCCCTAAAGGAGGGGAGACTGTAACACCCCGTGTTTTCCAAAAAGTCAAAGTCAAGTCAAGTGTTGACTGTTATTGGAATTAAAGATTAATAAAGATTAATTTCATTTTAGTTTCATTTTGATTTTCATATTATTTGGAGTAAGTGTTGTATAATCAAACTAATCGGCTGATAATCGAACTGTGAATCAACGACCGACTGTGAATGATAGGAAGTAACAATGCAATAAAGCTAGTCAACCAATAATCAAGCTAATCAAATCAATCATCGAACTCAAGTGTGGAAAATTTTAATGCTTTTATACGTGTGTGTGTGCCTTACGTGTTACTTGTGCATGTTTACTTTTATGTTAAAGTGTGTGGTGAATCAATCAAATCAATCAAGGCTCAAAGGTGAATCAAACTCAATGGAAATCGAACCCGAAATGGTTGTAAGGATGCTCGTATGTTAGATATAGTAGTTGAGACTAAAAGTAATTTGATTAGGAATTCTATCATTCTCAAATCATCGTTTATCGAACTCGAAATATCAAAAATCGTCGCGAAACACTCAAAAACCAGGCAAGCCGATCGAACAGGGCAACCTGATCGAACAGGCTAGCCGATCGAACAGGCTGTTCGATCGGACAGCCGCTCGATCAGGGATGCTGTTCGATCAGCTGACCCTTTCCTCTTTTGGAAGCCTATAAATAGGGCTGTCCTTGTCAAACTTTCCACTTTTGGAAAAGCTCTGACCGACTAGCCTCTTCTCCTCACTAAATCTCAGATTTCTCTCAAACCGGTAAGTATTTCGCTCTAATCCTTGTACGTTTTTGTTCATTAATCGATTCTCCATCTTTCTATCTTTCAAAACTTGGATTTCATCCATGAAATCACCAAGATCTAGGTGTTCTTGGGTGATGTCATCATGTGTTCTTCAAGAACACTAAGTTTTGACATCATTCCACCATGAATAACTTAGATCTAACCGATTTCCACATAAATAACCTAAAATCTACCAAAGATCTTAACATTTCACGGTGGAAAAGGATTGGAAGATGGGTTTTCATCTATCTTTCAACTCTTTTACGCTCAAAAAGGTGAAAACGAGACTCGAACCGATTTACAAATCAATCTAAACAAACACATGGTTCAAGATTCGGGTTCTACCGAGAGATATACCGATTTCGGGTTAAGCGTTAAACTTAAGTTCCAAACCGCCTCTGGCCGAGTTTGGGTGATTCCTGCTCGAGTCAGTAGACTAAGTAGGGACTTCAGCTTTGTGGTTCAACTCGTAGTCAAAATACCTCTAAAACATCAACAATTAACGGGAAGAAACAAGTGTTAAGTGATAGGTTAACCGAATCGAGAAGCTGGCCGAACGGCTAGGCTGTTCGATCGAACAGCCCAACCGAACGACTATGCCAGCCGATCGACTAGGCTAACCGATCGACTAGCACTTAGTCCCACAAACTCATGAAGTGTAATATTGACAGAGTTCTATTCGATCGATCGAGCCACTCGATTGTAATCATTACTACTCGAATCATGAGATACTACACTTCAAAACACTTAGACTTTTTCGAAACATTGGAATGTCACCCGATCGAGCATGCCAACCGATCGAGTGACATATTTGAAAACAACGAAGTGCTAGCCGATCGGTTGGGCTAACCGATCGAACAGCTGTTCGATCGGCCGACTTGAAAGGTAGTACAAACCATCATACACAAACACATCCTTCTCATCAAAGGAAGAAACAATCCACTTGAAGGAACCAGCCGATCGAGCCAGCCGGCCGATCGAATGGATGTTCGAACGGACTTTCAAACCCATCGAACAGTCCACTCGATCGAACTGCTGTCCGATCGAATGGCCTACTCGATCCAAGTATATTGTTTACGTTTTCCGCGTTACTCATCGTTGTGCTATCGAACTATTCAGGCTAACCTATTCTCAGTGCTCCTTTCAATCCACAACCAACCACTGTGAGTATACTCGATCCCTTTTTGCTTTCAGCACTTTTGGGTGTTACATACGTAATCTATCAAATTCACGAACAACACAAACTATTTGAACGCTAACCTACTTGCATGTATTACTTGTCTAAATGATTGCTGTTTATTATGTTTACACGTGGAGTGCTATCTGCCTGCTTTAGCAACGTAGTACTATAGCTTGGACTCAGCACCCGTTCACACGGGGGTTGCTAAGGACAATTTCTTGCATGGATTACGGTGGTAATCATGTATTGCGAACTGTCTCGGACAGTCAACTCGAAGTCATTGGTATCGATGGTCCCATGTTGATAATTTACATGCATCGTTGCCTTTGTGTACGTGCTTGGTTATGCGTAAACTTTTCGAACTTTATATGCTATATCAAACTTGTGTACTCACCTTTACATTATATGTATTGACTTTTATTTTAACGTATGTGACAGGTGTTTAAGCTACTAGCGTGCTAGGGAAGCGAGGCAATAATAAGCTTCTAGGAGCCTGTGACCTTAGGACAGTGTCCACATACCTGCTCCAGGGCCATAATTATCTGTAGATCTTGTACTGGCACCTGTAGTCAGTAAGATTTACGGATAGCCGTCTAGAAGTCTTAAAACAATATTTAAATTCGGTCTGTAATAATTAAGAATTTGAGTTGTCGGAACAGTTCCCATATTGTTTAGTTGATTTCTATGATAACTTGTTATTATTTGGGACACGGTATGGGACGTGTTATATAACTGAATTGTATGATAGTTGTTGTGGGAACTTCTGAACAATCTGTTTCGCTCAGTGCCGCGCCCCGATGATTCCGCCATCGGTTGGGGTGTGACAGATTGGTATCAGAGCCATAACTATAGGGAATTAGGTTAGACACGATCTAGTCCGGATCGCTGTCTTAGAGACCTAGACTATAGTTAGGAACCAAGAGACCAAGTTTATGTGTTTATTTTATGTTGTTTCCTTCTATTCTATCATTACATCCGAACTCCGAGCCAAATTTTGTAATTTGGACGGGATTAGGAGTAAAACCCGCGAATTCCTGCCTAAATTACAAATTTTTGCCAATTATTTTGTGCGATTTTCTATCAACAAACGGGGGAGAATTATACCAAATCAGGGCTGAAACCCGTAATTTGATGAAAACTTTCCTCTAAATTTTTCTTAAAACAAGGAAGAAATTGCTAAGCTAGGGGTGAAACCCTAACCTTGGCAGTTATTCCAACTTTATTTTATCTCGCCAAGGCAATTGACGGACTCCAATGACCTGAACTCACGAGTATGGCCTAGAATGCGCATGCATAATGCCCAAGAATCGAGGCAGAAACATGTCCCCTAGAGTCGAAAGTGACGACAAGTCAACTGTGAATAGTTAAATTGCCATGGTTAGTCAAAGTCTAGTAGCCGCAGACAATCCATTTTCCGATTTTGAGTGTTGCTTTGTTGATTTTATATGACTTACCTGTTTACGTGTTTTAAGATTCGTTGATTGCTCCATTTGTTATCAATCTGCGTGACTTTTGTTGCTATCCTATCTCGATTCAAATCCCTGTTGACGTGATCTAAACGAAACCAGTGTGCTATGCTACGCTATACGACCAAGTTAGACGATACAATGTGATGCTATCCGATATGCAAAACGAACGACACTCGATTTGTGGCTATAGGTTTCTGTTTTCTGACTGCCTCTGTGATAAAATTGCGTACGTGTTTAGGGAATTAAGTGCTTTATTTGCTTAATTGCTTATGTGCTCTAATTGCTTCTGTGCTTATGTGCCTCTATGATTATGTGCTTATGTGTTTATATGTGTTACGTGACGTGAGATGCGACGTGATTCTAAGCTTTAGTAAGATAAGACGAGTGAGATTCGAATTCGTTGTGTTGAGCTCTATGGCGATGTCTATTGCAGACCATGTCGTCATCATCAAGAACTCGCCAAAACCTTTCCCGTCAGGAAAAGAGAGACCGACGTCTCGCCAAGCTCATCTCAAGGTCTGTAGCAAAAGCTGTCAGTGAGGTGTACGAAAACACTAGCAAGTCGTCGGAAGAATCCCGAACCCTCACTGAACCCAGCAAAGCTCCGTTCAGTTTCAAGCAATTTAAGGCATGTGGACCGAAGGAGTTCACCGGTGAAGAGGGCCCTACAGGCTTATTTCACTGGTTTGACTCTGTGGAAGTTACCCTTCGTCAAAGCGGATGCCCGGATCATCTTCGAACTCTCAATGCTACCGGTGTCTTCCAGTCGCGGGCATTGGACTGGTGGACAGCCGAAAGGTAGAGTGCAAAAGTTTTAAACAACACATAAGAGGCAAAATTCTTAGAACTATAGATTAGGGCAAAAGCATGGCAATTTTCCTAATTCCCTATAGTTATGGCTCTGATACCAATCTGTCACACCCCAACCGATGGCGGAAACATCGGGATGAGACGAAGTGTGTAGATTGCTCAAAACGTCATAACACTATGTGACAATAATTAAGTTAAATTCAAATTTCATTTCAAAACTAAATGTCATACATAATTCAAAAGGAAATAACAACTTTGTTTCATAACATAACATAACAAACAAAATGATAGATTAATCTAGGTGTGTATCTAGTCCACCCTAAACTTGTTTCATGAATCATCCATACTTCAATAATCAACCTGCAACATGTATTAAAATAGAGTTTCAATGCAAAAGCAAAGAGCGAGTATACAAGTTTGTTTACATAGCATAATAGAATAAAAACTCATATCCAACATGAACATAACAAAATAGTTTCAACGTGCTAGTTTACGTAGTCCAAGTGATAGCCCAAGTTTCCCAATGCGTTTAAAGTACCTAACCCAAAGTTTAACGGGAGGTTGATATGTCTCCTCCTAACAATACCCCAAAGACTAACGGGGAGGTGCATTACTCCTATAGCGCTACTATTGTTAAGGCGGAACTACACACAAGAATTAAACGTTCACATTGCACAAAAAGTCTCAAGATTCACAAGTTTCATGTTTCATGTTTAAATGGATAGAGTAAGTTTCAAATAAGTTTCAAGTGTCGTGTGCGTTTAATATAGAATACATGTTGCACCCAAAGTGTTAAAAGTAGAAATGGGTTCGAGTATACTCACGGTTTACAAGTGGTGACTTGAAGTTCCGAGAGCAAGTTTGTAGATGAGTTAGTTTGGAGCACCTTGTCCTTCTACACAAGGAAACGTAGGTGTGTGAGTTTGGCGTATACGGAAGATTATAGATTCGGAGTTTTTAAAATATAAAGAAAGTAACATAGGTGAAAATAATCATCTTGTACACATAACTCTTGTTCTTGACACTATTGAAACTCAAAAGAGTTGGTATGATTTCATGGATTCTAAGATCCATTAGAGTCGTAACAAGGGCATGGTCATAGATGATGTAACGTCCACTTAACAAATAACTATTAAGTCATCATCAAGTCTTAGTTACTTAGATGTATACATATAGAATAACTTAGATATTATATAGTTTTACAAGTCTTAAGATTCAAGCATGAGATAGGAGATTAATGTCTCCATTTAGGTACCTCTTTGTGTCATAGAATACATACATGAGGTAGGAAGAACAAGCTTCCATTTAGGCACCTCTATTGTTCACCACTACACTTGTTGTTATAAACAACAAGGAGGGTCATGAACATACAAGTATTAAGGTATTGTCAACAACTAATCTATGGTAAAACATCAAGTAATGAGTGGATTCTTATGAAGGATAGCCCAAGCTAATCCAACCATCACACATTCAACAAGTTTCACATTTGAACATTACTTGTGGGTAAAACCCTAATTAAAACAGAAGGTTTATGAGGTTTTAACCTCTGATTTAGATGTCTCAACCATGTTTTTAAGCTTAACCAACCATGAGAGGGGTTGTAAGCATTAGGACATTGGTTTGAGATGTGTTTCACACAAGTTAGATGAAGTTTGCATAAGTTTGAAACAAAACAGAAAGTTTTAGTCCATTTTAGGGCAAATCCAAGCCTGATTCTTCCAAGGAAAAACCAAGGATTCAAACCCAAGGAAATAATAAAGCAATAGGAAGAAGAACCAAGTGATTTGGTTGAGAAATGAGCAAGTTACACTCACTTTAGTAAAGCTTCACGAATCTGTCCAAAACTCAGATTCTCAGCTGATTAGAGAGCAATTTAGTGAAGATTTAGGAGTTGTGAAAGTGTAAAGAGGGTTGGAGAAGGTGAGTATTTATAATGGAAGAGATTAGAGGTGATTGGAGGTGATTAGAGGTGGATTAAAGGTGATTGGGTGAGGTTGGTTAATGGGATTTCGTGCATAATCAGCTCAAGAAACACAATCTGCCGAAAACAGGGGCTCGCGTAGCGCGAGCATCAAGCCCCATACCCGTCGCGCTACGCGACGTGGTCCAATTTTCTGGATTAAGTTTGAAAAATGACAATTTGGCCCCTGTAGTTCATAGTTTAGGGTTTTTAAGAGTTTTAGGGGATGTTCTTGTCATATAAGCATTGTTTAAGGGCAAGACAAGTATGATTATCATAAACCAAGTATAATTGAGTGCATGAATGTCGAAATTAAGTATCGTTCTCGTTCAAAACACGTTCAATGCATAAGTTTAGTTTAATTATAAGTTTCGCACATAGTTTCCAAGAATAACAATTAGACATTGATTGATTCACGAAGTCGAACATACGAGCGTACATAGAGTGTGTATAACATAAATGTAACAAAATACAAGCTTCATTAATGATCCAAGTCTCGGTTTGATAATGATTACAATGAAAGGAGCGATTACAAGAATACAAGGTTTCCAAAAATAGAAATCCAAGCAATGGTTTCTAAATAGGGAAATTATGAAAACGCAGGGCGTTACATTTCTTACTTCTTATGGTTTTATATGCAGTCGCGCAGACACCTTTCATTTTGTCTTTCATAAAGACTCATGCATCATGTATCTTCAAGTCTATGTTGATGATCTTATACTTACAGGTAATGATGAAAAATTGATCGCCACGTTTATTAATCATCTTGATCGTGAATTTGCTATCAAGGATCTTGGGGGCTTAAGTTATTTTTTAGGTCTTGATGTAGCCTACACTTCTTCTGGTTTGTTTTTTACACAGACCAAATATGTGACGGGTGGTCCATGGGACAACCCTTAAGTGTGTTAAAAGATATGTTAATCCCTCATTTGATCATGTAATTGTCTTGAATTAGATAACTACAGTTGCTCGTGTTTCAGGTGTGTCTGTGGCTTAAAAGGAAGGGAAACGCAGCTTTGGATGGAAATGGATTAAAGCGGGTTTTCCCAGGAGTTGAATGAAGAACAAAAAGGAGAAGCCAGGACCCTATCGTAAATTACGGTAGGAACCGTAATTTACGGTAGCCTCTGAAACAAAATGTCTCCACCGTAAGGCAGTAGAAACTTAGCGTAAAGACTTCATAGCTACCATAACTTACGGTAGCTACCGTAAGTTACGGTAGCCTCTGGCGAGAAATGTGTAACTGCTCTCTTAAAAGTCGTTTTCAAGTGCCTTTTCACCTATCTCATCACGGGGGACGTTTTGCAGAAGTTCTAGGGCGAATTTTGGCTTGTGCTAGTGGTTGTGAACAATTCTAAACATTCGGTTTGTGTTTTTGATTCGTATGAACATTAAACTTTGCGTTATGATGATTTACCAAGCGATGTGTGGCTAAACTTTCGGTGATCATCTTAGGTTGAAGGTTTTCTCTATGACTTATGTTTTTATCCGTATTTCTAGAATAATGAACTTGCAATGTTTGTTTAGTTTATTATGATGCATGAATGTTTATTTGTAAATTGTTGATTAATGTTTTGATCATAATCTAAACCGTACGTTTTTGGTGTCATTGATAATCAAGATATCACGGGAGGGGTTAGGGTTGGATATTGGTTAATTGGTCATCGGGTAACAATGTCACGTTTTCATAATCCGAGTACTTAGTTCCCTTTCATCACAACAAACAATTATGCATGAGTCATGTCTATGTGACTCTTTCTAGTGGATTTAAGCACGATTGTCAATTGAAACCGGAAACCTAAGATGGTCGCTTTCTCCTAATCTATTTTAAAAACCAACCTTTGATTTGCAATTAGTTAAGTTAATTTTAATTCTTAAGATCAAACAATCAAACTCCTGAATCTTTATTTCTGTAATTTAGTTTAATTTTAGTTAATTTACAAAGCTGCATAATCAACATACATTCCACAGACTCCATGTGTTCGATACCCACTTACTGCTAGCTATTAGTTGTAATTGGTTTAAATTTACGTGAGACTACGACAACACGTCAAATTTTGGCGTCGTTGTCGGGAAGTAGTGCGCAACGTGTGTTAATTTAGTAGCTTTTGTTTGTTATTTTCGGGTTTACGCTGGGTGTGTTTAGTGTGCAGGTACTACAGGTGTATGCATACTAGAGCTCTCACAAGTCCTCACCATTAGCGTTCAATCCGGAAATTGAAAGAACTTCTCGATAACACATCAATATGCCAAAGATATTCTTCTACGGGCGAATTTATATGATGCTAAACCTGTTAGTACTCCTCTGTCTCCTCATGAATCCTTCACGGCTGATGGGGTTGCATATTCTGACCCTACGCTTTATAGCTCTCTAGTTAGTGCTTTGCAATACTTAACTATTACCAGGCCTGACTTATCATATGCTGTCAACCAACTGTCTCAGTTTCTTCAAAACCCAACCATTGATCATTTTCGGGCTGTTAAACGTTTACTACGGTATGTTAAAGGCACCCCTTCATTTGGTCTAACTTACACTCGTCCTCATGCTTGCTCTGTTATTGGCTACTCTGATGCTGATTGGGCCCGTTGCCTGGATACAAGACGTTCTACCTATGGTTATTCTAAATTTCTTAGTGGAAATCTTCTCTCTTGGAGCGCTAAAAAGCAACCAACAGTTTCAAGATCAAGTTGTGAATCTGAATATCGTGTTATGGCTAATACTGCTACAGAAATTGTATGGATTACCCATTTGTTACGAGAACTGCATGCTTTACCTCCTGATCGCCCGACCCTTTTATGTGACAACAAAAGTGCCTTGTTCATTATAATAACCCTCAAAAACACCCTAAACCATTCCGTAATCATAAAACCAGACCCGTATAGCATTAATTTTAACAAAAAATGAAAAATCAAGATTTAATCACCTGTCGCGGGCCGCGACAGGGTTTAAGGGAGCCGGTCGCGGGGCACGACGGCTTGTTTCTTGTCGAACAGCCAGAGTGCCACGTGTCGTGACATGTGGCAAACCTATGGGGCCACCGGCAACCCTAGCTGTAGCTAGGGTGCCCTCGTGGGGCGCGAAAGGAGAGGGGAGGGGGCATCGCGGGGTGCGAGAGCCTCCGAATTCAACTATAACTTAAGCAGTTGCTGCACATTCCCAACTCGTTCAAAATCTTTTTCTCTCTCAGACTTCTAGCACGAAAATAATAGTAATATTACCCCTAAATCACGAAGCACTGCCCCGTTGTAAGTATTTTAACCCCCAGTCACTAAGTCGATACCCTGTCAGATTGATCTAGGACCCAGCAACACATGTCAAGGCTCTGCCTGACTAAGTACGTTGGGGTTCTGTATCGGACGTATTGATAAGTTGAATTTGGGTTATTGTACTAACGCATGTGTATTGTATATTTTTAATAGGAACTCAAGAATATTAACAGAAAATATCATTAGGAAGCCGTAGAAAAACCTAAATTTATAATGTGAGTCATCTTTTTTTCATCAAACTTGCTTTACAAAACCTTAAATGTTTTTCAGTTATACTTACTGGGATTAAGTCTTTGTAATCTATAATTATTGCCAGTAGTTGGGGTTTTGTATACATTACTAGTCCACAGTTGTCACACCCCAACCGATGGCGGAAACATCAGGGCGCGACACTAGGCGAACCAGATTGCTCAAGAGAATCCATAACAACAATTAAATGGCAATATTTAAAAGGTTAATAGTCCCATATCAATCAACAAACATTCCACAACAATTATTACAGATAGCGTGTCTGAAAAGCAAAACAAGTGTGACAACTTAGATTTCTATTTGTGGAGTTTCTAGACTGCCTATCTTGATTTCCAGCATAGCATACATCAACCTGTCACATACGTTAAAATAAAGTCAATACATAAATGTAAAGTTGAGTATACAAGTTTGAATATCATATAGTAGTGAAAGCGTTTACACATAACCAGCATGTATCACGTAATGGGCGAAGCATGTAACTATCTAACAATGAAACAACTTAACCACGAGACTGCGTTGTAGAGTATGCGCGACACATGTTCAGCGAACACGTGAAGTAAAGAGTGTGATCCCTAGCAACCCCTGTCCACGACAGGTGCTGAGTCCAAACTATAGTACTATCGTTGCTAGAGGCGGTATAGTGTAACACTGTATAAGCATAGTACAAGCATTCATAGATCACGTATAGCATGCGGGAGCGATTAGCGTTAAAAGTGTTTGCGTTGTGTGTTGTTGTGTTTTGATAGAGAACGTATGTAACACCCAAAAGTGCGTTAAATAAAAATGGGTTCGAGTTTACTCACAGTTCGTGTTTAGCTAGTAAACACAAACTTGATTGGATTGAAAGGAGCGCGTGGGAGTTATCCTGATCATAGAACAGTAGCGTAAGCGTTGAACAGTGCGTAAACAGAATATCAGATGTGTTAAGTGTTGAATGATGATCCGGTCGAATAAGTATAACCCATCCGAGCGGATGGTCATCCGAGCGGATAACCATTCGAACGGATGGCCATTCGAATGAGTGTGCTTGTTTTGGAAAATTGTGAAAGTTTGAAGTTTAGTTAAATCGTTTAAACTTTGGAAATTATAAAGGGGCAGTTCACCTGGTCGGATGATCATCGATCGGATGGTCAAATGATTGTTGGGATTCGTGTTAAAACGTGTGAAATCTTTCAGATCTAGAACCATTCTCGATCAAATGGTGTTCCTTAACCGTTTGCCGAAGCAAAACGGGTGGAAACCACCTTCAAGAGGTCCAAACCAGTGATTTCAGAGAAAAAGTAAGTGTTTATGTGTGATATTGATGGAGAAGATGATGTAGAAGTGATTAGTGATGATGATTGTACAAGATTTGAGGAGAAATACTTACGAAATGGCCTTGAATCTCGATTAAAAGTGATTGAGAGTGACTTGAGTGTGAGTGGTCGGATGGAGGTGTCAAATCACTGAAAAGGAGGTGTATGGGTACTATTTATAGTGTGAGAGAGGGGTTAAGTCGGTGCGCGAATTGGCAGTGGTCGAATGGCCTTTCGGACGGATGGTCATCTGAGCGGATGTCCATTCGATCGGTTGTCCATTCGATCGGCCGAGTTGTGTGAGTTAGTTTTCCAACTTTCGTTTCGTGTGTTAAGTGTTTCGTTGCGTTTTAGCGAGTTGCGAGTATGCATTGAGCGTATAAACGTTGCGTTGAGATAACCACATAACATTAAACAAGTAGTCACACAATTAACACACATAATAACTAAGATGCATAAAGTAAATCCGTGTTTCGAGTTTGCGTTGATTTTGCGTTGCGTTTGCGTTTAGTCTAAACAAGCGATGTAATCATGCGATAAAGTGCATTTAGATAGTATGCGTTGTAAACATCGTTTAATTGCAATAACTGCGTTTTGAATAAGTGTTGTAATAAGCATTTAAAATGCGTTTGAAAACATAGTTTAAAATAGTTAACCCATAGCGATAATCGATATCTCGAGAGTACAAGCAATTAAGCAAGAAATGACAGTGACAAGTAATGACCCGGAAAGTCGGGTTGTTACAGCCTCCCCTACTTTAAGGAATTTCTTCCCGAAATCAAGGCGCAGGCTTAACAAAGAGATGTGGGTATTTAGCTTTCATACCACTTTCGAGTTCCCAAGTGAACTCGGCGCCGCGTTTGCCTTCCCAGCGAACCTTCACTATAGGATTGCGAGAGCGTCGAAGTTTCTTGGTCTCTCGATCCATGATTTCTACTGGCTTTTCCATGAAGTGTAGGGTTTCGTTAACTTGCAAGTCCTCGAGGGGACATGAAGATTTTCTTCAGCTAGACACTTTTTAAGGTTTGAGACGTGGAAGGTCGGATGTATGTTGCTGAGTTTCTCCGTTAATTCGAGTCGGTAGGCCACTTTGCCAATTCATTCCAGAATCTTAAAGGGTCCCACGTATCGTGGCGCTAGCTTTCCTTTCTTGCTGAATCGGATCACCCCCTTCCAAGGTGAAACCTTTAGGAGTACATGATCACCAACTTCAAACTCAAGGGGCTTGCGGCATTTATTGACATAATTCTTTTGACGACTCCGAGCTTTCAAGAGATTGTCTCGTATCTGGAGGATTTTGTCAGTCGTTTCTGGTAACAACTCAGGACCGATGATCTGAGCGTTTCCGATCTCGTCCCAAACAATAGGCGATCGACATTTTCTTCCATATAATGCCTCAAAGGGTGCCATCTGAATACTAGCGTGATAACTGTTGTTGTACGAGAACTCGACTAAAGGTAAATGCGAATCCCAATTACCACCAAAATCTATAACGCACGAACGAAGCATGTCTTTAAGGGTGCGAATCGTGCGTTCAGTCTAACCGTCGGTCTGGGGATGGAAAGCGGTACTGAGATTAAGAGTTGTACCGAGAGCAGACTTAAATGTCTCCCAAAGGCGTGAGGTGAATCGACATTCGCGGTCAGAGATCATGTCACGAGGTGTCCCATGTCGACAAATGACTTCGTCGGTATAGATTTGTGCTAATCGTTCATCCTTATAATCTTCTCGTATCGGTAAAAAGTGGGCAGATTTCGTAATGAAATCCATAGCTATACTCTCCTATTTCTACATCGGGATCTCGGTTTGTACGAGTAAGCCAGAGGGTCGTTTATGTTCAGCCTTGACTTTCGAGCAAGTTAGGCACTTCCAAACGTATAAAGCGATATCCTTCTTCATTCCTGGCCACCAATACTTGGCACGGAGGTCCTGGTACATCTTGTCGACACCGGGATGAATGGAATATCGAGACTTGTGGGTTTTAGTCAGCAAAATCTCTCGGAGATTATTGCGACTAGGAATCCAAACTCGGTCAAGATAGTGAAAGATACCATTAGGTTTATTCACTAATTGGTTTTCGGTTCCAAGTATTCTTTCTTCCTTCAAGGTGTTTTCGAGAAAATAGGCGTGTTGAGCGTCGCGAATGAGAGCTTCGAGGTCGTGTTGGGCTTAAACATTACGAACACTATGTAAATAGCTTCGTCGGCTAAGAGCGTCGTCAACGACGTTTGCTTTGCCTGTGTGGTAGCGTATCTCACAGTCGTAGTCATTGAGAAGTTCAACCCATCTGTGTTGGTGCATGTTCAGTTCTTTCTGGTTCAAGATGTGTTGTAGGCTCTTATGGTTGGTGAAGACCGTACACTTGGTACCATAATGGTCTGTTGGTACTTAGACTATAGACTAGGTCAATCCTAAGACTCGACTTAATTCCCTATAGTTATGGCTCTTATACCAATCTGTCACACCCCAACCGATGGCGGATATATCGGGGCGCGGCACTAGGCGAACCAGATTGCTCAAGAGAATCCATAACAACTATTAAATGGCAATATTTAAAAGGTTAATTGTCCCATACCAATCAACAAACATTCCACAACAATTATTATAGATGCGTGCCTCAAAAGCAAAGCAAGTCCGACAACCGAGATTTTTATTTGTGGAGTTTCTAGACTGCCTATCTTGATTTCCAGCATAGCATACATCAACCTGTCACATACGTTAAAATAAAGTCAATACATAAATGTAAAGGTGAGTACACAAGTTTGAATAGCATATAGTAGTGAAAGCGTTTACGCATAACCAACATGTATCACGTAATGGGCGAAGCATGTAACTATCTAACAATGAAACAACTTAACCACGAGACTGCGTTGTAGAGTATGCGCGACACATGTTCAGCGAACACGTGAAGTAAAGAGATGTGATCCCTAGCAACCCCTATCCATGACATGTGCTGAGTCCAAACTATAGTACTATCATTGCTAGAGACGGTATAGTGTAACACTGTATAAGCATAGTACAAGCATTCATAGATCACGTATAGCATGCGGGAGCGGTTAGCGTTAAAAGTGTTTGTGTTATGTGTTGTTGTGTTTTGATAGAGAACGTATATAACACCCAAAAGTGCGTTAAATAAAAATGGGTTCAAGTATACTCACAGTTCGTGTTTAGCTAGTAAACACAGACTTGATTGAATTAAAGGGAGTGCGTGGGAGTTAGCCTGATCATAGAACAGTAGCGTAAGCGTTGAACAGTGCGTAAACAGAATGTCGGATGTGCTAAGTGTCGAATGATGATCCGGTCGAATGAGTATAATGTAAGACCTTTACTAATATTTAACGTTTTCCATATAAATATCGACGATTAAATGTGTATTTACGACTACACAAACTTATAAAAATACGGGTTTATTAAATCTTTTACAATTTAAAAAAATAATAATACAACATAATGTAGTTGAGGGAGGCAATGTGTGGAAGCTTCTTTTTCATGTGTTCGGTTCTTGTACGTTGCTTGATCTTCATCCAGGAACTCTTGACATTCACCTATGACCAAAACCAACTTAAAAGTTAGTTTTGATGGTTAAATAACAAGTTTAAACAAGTTATATGGGTCAAACAAACAAAATAAAACAAAATGCCAGCTTTTTCAGCTCTCGCGGGCCGCGACTCTCGTCGCGTGACCCGACGGTTTAAGTATTTGTTGTCGCGTAGCGCGACTGCCCAATTTCGACAGAAAGGTTCTTTCGTTGAGCTGCATTGCCCAGCTCCATTTTTACTAACTTAATATGCACAAAAATGTGCATAACTATCAATTTACAAATCCGTTTTACATGATTCTTTTTCCTATGCGATTGTAATTTAATTCTCCATTGTATGGAGATATAACCCGACATCTGAACTCATAAGGTATTAGATTTCAAGCCCTCGGCTTGAAATTAATTTATAAAGACTTTTGACCCGTTCAAGTTTAAAACCACCAACTTTTTACTAAATAATCAATTTACATACACCAATGTATTTAACTCAAAATCCTTAGCTCGGGTTCGAAATTTTATTATGAATTACGCATCTACTACACAAACAATGCGCATAAATCCATTTTGACCCGTTTAGGGGATTTTTATGCATTAAAGCATCAACACGCTCTTCCCCCTTCACACTTCGCATTCCCATATCTAAGTAACTACTTATAATCCACCACAACTATTTTTGGTGGTAGATTTAACATAATAAACCCCTTACCCCAAATTTTACCCTTCGACTAGTCATTTTACGTAAATGACCCATTTTTAGGCATTCGACCCACAATTGTTTATGCCTATAACTTTTATATGTATCAAGGATTTTATAATCAATATACAAGTTCCTAAAAAACCTCTAAGGGTCGTTTGCCCGGTTTTTCCCATCCAGGGCTTTTTGGTCAATTTTAGTCCCTCATTTTACGACGAAGAAGTTTCACTAATTATTTGACCAAAATTGCACTTTTAACTATAAACTTATTTTATACGTACCTGGCTCGGGTCAACGTATAGACCCGTTTTATACCTTACTTTATTTAGCCGCTACTTGATGTGCACAAAATGCAACATATAAATTACATCAATTGAGGCATAAAAATAACCCTTTTTTAGTACTAATGTTGGAAAAAGTGTGTTTTTGTCTTCCTTTTGTATTTTCAGGATTAAATGAGCTCAAATGAACAAAAGAAGAAAAAAAAGCAGCTAAATCTAACATAAATATAAGAAAAGGAACAAACGTGGGATGCCCGACCCCCCGACAGCATCTACCCAAGCAAAACAAGAGAACAGAAGGCTGAACACGCCCCGTGCTCAGTGAGCACGGGGGCGTGCCCAAGTGTCAGCAGAAAAAACAATGCTGTAGAAGCTTCTAACACCCACCACGGGGGAGTGCCCACTGGACACGGGGCCATGGTCAACTCTAAGATTCGCAGAATCTGAGGAAATCTTGATAGTACAGATACACTTCTGTACACGGGGTCGTGCCCAATGGACACGGGGGCGTGGTCAACTAATGTAGACAAACTGCAATTAATGAAGAAAGAGAAGGAGGATGGACACGGGGCCGTGCCCAATGGACACGGGGCCGTGCCCGAGCTTCTGTTCAGGCTATAAATAGGGGTGCTTGGCTCATTTGAAAACCATCCCTTGGCACACCACCTCTCTCACACTTCACCCACCACCCACCACCACCATCACAACACCATCATCCATTGTCCATCATAGAGTGTGTGAGTCGTCTCGGGAACCAAGATTGATCGTAAGAGTTCTTGACAATAAAAGGCCATGTTTGCCTAAGTCTCTTACATCACTTGGTGAAGACAAATGTTTAGTGTAAGACTTTTTATTTTTAATCTTTTCGCACTTTTTATTTGGTTATGTATTAATGACTTTGATAACTAGTTTCTTATGTTGAAGGTGATTCTTCCTTATCGTTTGTCCGTGGTGTCTTGGCATTATTTTACTGTCTATATAAAATAAGAGATTTTCACCATTCATATCTCCACGGTCTATATGGAGATATGTTGGCTACCTGGTCGGGGGTTAAGGGAACGGTTTGATAAGAGTCTTGCCATTGTTCAGTGTATAGATCCTGCAAAGGACCTGGGTCAAATTTAGTAGGACCTCCTTCAATACCCACCGGTATTGGATGGCGGGGGTCCAAACTCTTTGATCCCCTCATAAGTAAACTACTATTAAAACTTTAACCCGGCTACTTAGGACTGTATCCCTGCTGACTCAGACTACTTAGTCGAGGGTAACGTCACCTTCAAAAGAGGGCCTACCACATTATGCATTAATAACTTAATTAATTATCTTTCAATAATCCGACCCTTTAGGATTGTATCCTTACTGACTCAAACTACTGGGTTGAGGGTAACATCACCTTCAAAAGAGGGGCCTACTACAATAACTAAGATAATCTCTTAAAAAGTGCAAAATTGCGGAAATAATCAAAGGTTACACTACACACGAGTCGGATCCAAGTGATTCATCTTGTCTATCTGTTTTTACTTTTATTTTTATTTTCAGCATTTTAGCTAGTTTTATTTTTCTAGTTTAAAAATCGTTTTCTAACTTTTGATTTGATTAGACGTTGAGGATAAACCGGTATTAAAAGCTCTTGTGTCCTTGGACGACCTCGGTATCTTACCAACACTATACTACGCTCACGATGGGTGCACTTGCCCATATGTGTGTTTAGTGTTAGTAAATATCGTGTTTTATAAATTTAAAACTTGGCTAAAAAGTGTAAAAAGGGCTTAAAATATACACCTAAAGTATATTACACCACGCACACATCACTAAATAGCTACGCAATTATCCACTTCCCATTCACTCTTGTGAACATATGACTTGACAACCAAATGTTAGTCGATATTTGTCAAATGGTGTTATTACCACCATTTGACCCATTTGGCTTATATGACCAAACATTTATATTTATAACAAATCATGGTTTTTAATTACCCATTCACACATCCGACCCATTTCGAATTTTTACCACAAGATCCTTTTCCATTAACCATGGTTTTGATCGTTTTTATTCGTTCCGACTCATATTGTTTCGTATCGGAACCCATATTCGGATACAATCCGTTTTCATATTTATCACCTATAAAATAAATACGTACACTTAAATTGGGTGTAAGCTTTACTTACCTCGCGTCTGCGCAATCATTCTTCGCATCCATGATCCCTTTGACCCATTCCTTTCCAAGTTCCCACCTAGCTTGTTTAGAGTCAAACTATATCATAACATCCATAAGATGGTTAGATGGTCATTCTATACAATGGCCATCACCCTATGGACCTTTTTTTTACACACTTATCAATCAAAGCATGCCATATATTCAAGAACTAGTTTTATACCATAAATCTTTTCGTTCAATTAACCGTTTGACCCGTTAGTGAAGTTACTTATACAAACTAGATAGTAAGTGATCTTAAACACTTTAAGCATGTCAAATAAAGTGATTTTGTTCCCAACAATCAATACTTCATGCCTAAAGCAAGTATATACAATCCTATGTCGTTTTCTTGGTTAACAAGAACATTATTAATGTGCAACGATTTTCTATTTAGCTGCTGTAATTGACCATTTTGACCCATTTAAAATCTGAATTAGATCAACATGTTCAAAGATGGATCGTAGAACTCTCAAATACCTTTCCAAGCATGTATGGTACGTCTTCTAACGATGTTTCTATGATTTTATATGATTTTTACAAAATCAGAACAGCAGCTTATTTTTAGCCCAAACAACATGCTGTCTTTTCGAAATAACCACTGAATTCGACGTTTTTGACCCATTTAACATCTGAACCAAGTCATCATGTTAACTAATGAAATGCAGATTACTCAGAGACCTTTCTAGGCATATAAAGTACACACCCATACGATTTTTCTGTGATTTATTGTGAATTTTCAAAATTCAGGTCTGCACCATATTTACTTAAGCATTTCATCGAACACTTGGCGGGTTTCGCATTCAAGATTAGTCTCTAACCTATCTCTTGAACACCTTACCCCAATTTTATCAACATATCATTACAAACACACATATGTCACTAAGTTTTAGCATCAAAATCAAGTCCCTGTGTCTAGTGTACATGAACGGCATCAAGAACTTGAATTATATCATCAAATTTCACATATTTATTATCATTTTTCCAAGTGTTCTTCCTACTACCATAAAACCCACTTATCACCTATAAGGTCTTTCATTGGATTTCTAGTTTATAGCATTATTTTAACAAATTCACACCTAGGGTTCGTCCCTAGACTCATACACATCTCTATTTCACTATAACATTCATCATTCACACAAGAATTTCGTTCAGGAATTTTAACCAAATTTCAAAGTATCACCAAATAACAAAATTCAACATACCTTGCGATCCCCATGCTTAGGTGATCACGAATTTGTGTTCATGCATTGATTTGAGGCTAGAATCGACCATCAATTTGATGATTTTGGTGAACTAGGGTTTGCACCCATTTTTCCTCCCCTGTTGATCGACCCGCTACACACACTTTAAGTGTGTGTAGTGTTTTAAAGTTCTGTTTATAAATTATAACTTTCCCTTTTTACGACTTTGACCTCTCATGTTTTGTTTCTTTTTTTTTATCACATGAAGCCATAAATCACCAGTTATCACTTAATCCCATATTACTAGCTAGGTTAATTTTACCTAGTTAACTTAATGGGTTTGGGAAGTTATAACCCATTTTATTTTAAAGTCCCGTTAACTCAGACTCCTTATAAGCTTTGTTTTCTCAAAAGCTTTTATTCTCTTTTTTTTGTATTTAATATTAGGTCACAATTATTTAAATTCTAATATTTACTGGGTTAATTTTTACCACTAACGGTATTTCACCCGTTCATTATTATTAACGTGGTTTGATTACTAAACCCGTTTTCGGGGTGTTACATATAGCCCATCCGAGCGGATGACAATTCGAACGGATGGCCATTCGAATGAGTGTGCTTATTTTGGAAAATGGTGAAAGTTTGAAGTTTAGTTAAATCGTTTGAACTTTGGAAATTATAAAGGGGCAGTTCACCTGGTCGGATGGTCATTCGATCGGATGGCCTTTCGAGTGGGTGACTGTTAAAAAGTTTGAGGTTTAACGGAGACGGCGTGATGAGGTGTCAACAACGGAAAAAAAAACACCAAGTCCAGCTCATTCGACTGAGTGGTCTCGGCCCATTCGATCAGACTCACTGTTCTTGATGGAATTTCATGTTTAACCCGTTAATCGGTAATCTCTCCCGAGGAAATCCGTTTTCAAGCCGGCTCTCAACTAGAAAATGAGTAGAGAGTCTGAATGAGTCCAGATTCCATCGGTTTTGAGTAGAAAAGTTGAAGAAAAGTTGAAAACAGTTGAAAAGTGTTGGGATTCGAGTTAAAACGTGTGAAATCTTTCAGATCTAGGACCATTCTTGATCAAATGGTGTTCCTTAACCGTTTTCCAGAGCAAAACGGGTGGAAACCACCTTCAAGAGGTCCAAACCAATTATTTCAGAGAAAAAGTAAGTGTTTGTGTGTGATTTTGATGGAGAAGATGATGTAGAAGTGATTAGTGATGATGATTGTACAAGATTTGAGGAGAAATACTTACGGAATAGCCTTGAATCTCGATTAAAAGTGACTGAGAGTGACTTGAGTGCGAGTGGTCGGATGGAGGTGTCAAATCAGTGAAAAGGAGGTGTACGGGTACTATTTATAGTGTGAGAGAGGGGTTAAGTCTGTGCGCGAATTGGCAGTGGTCGGATGGCCTTTCGGTCGGATGGTCATCCAGTCGGATGGTCATCCGAGCGGATGTCTATTCGATCGGTTGTCCATTCAATCGGCCGAGTTGTGCGAGTTAGTTTTCCAACTTTCATTTCATGTGTTAAGTGTTGCATTGTGTTTAAGCGAGTTGCGAGTATGCGTTGAGCGTACAAACGTTGCGTTGAGATAACCACATAACATTAAACAAGTAATCACACAATTAACACACATAATAACTAAGATGCATAAGGTAAATCCGCGTTTCGAGTTTGCGTTGAGTTTGTGTTGCGTTTGCGTTTAGTCTAAACAAGCGATGTAATCATGCGATAAAGTGCGTTGAAATAGTATGCGTTGTAAACAACGTTTAATTGCAATAACTGCGTTTTGAATAAGCGTTGTAATAAGCGTTTAAAATGCGCTTGAAAACATAGTTTAAAATAGTTAACTCATAGCGATAATCGATATCTCGAGAGTACAAGCAATTAAGCAAGAAATGACAGTGACAAGTAATGACCCGGAAAGTCGGGTTGTTACAACAGTCACCAAGGGTGTGACAGGAACCGTTACTTTTGGGTGACAGGACCCAAAGTAATATGACCACGAGCACGGGGGAGTGTCCCCAGTCGCATACTGTGTTGAATAATTGATAGAAATAAACATTGTAATCGCTCTTAATACTGTGAAGTTATAACAATGTGTTTTTATAAAATATAATGTACTCACCAGTATTTCTTGCTGATAAAATCTTTTTAAAACGCGTTTCAGGTAACTTAATGTAAAGCAATAAGAAGCCAGCTATGGAGCACTGAAGGCTTAAAGAAAGTGGCTTTAATTTACCTAAATAAAAGAAGGAGTTATATTTTCGGCAAACCAGGGTCTATCCCTATAAAAATATTATAAATGAAATATGGGTTTTATCCCATTTGTTTAATATAAAAGTTTGGTGTTTTGCAAACTCTGAATTTATTTCCTAACTACGATCCTAATGTCTCATTTCCGCTGTCAAATTAATAAACACCAATACCACTTGACTGTCTCGGGGCACCCGCTCCCGGGGTGGGGTCGGGGGTTGCGACATTCATGACCCAAAATCCAGTTTCACACAAGCGTCCAAAACACATTGATTTGAATTATCACTTTATTCGTGAACTGGTAAATTCTGGCAAACTTTATACAAAGTTTGTTCCAACCAATCTTCAGGTGGCTGACATCTTTACAAAAAGTCTTCCGCGTGCTCAGTTTGAAGTTTTTCGCTCAATGTTTCGTCTTAGACCGTCACCGTTTTGATTGAAGGGGGGTGTTAAGTAAATAATTTTGTAATTAAATTGTATTAATTGTTTTTATTCTTTTCCTTTATTTTGTGATTTACTCTCTTTATTTACAGGAGATATTTTTGTACCAATTATCATATTATGAATTATCAACATATTGGTGTTTAGTAGACTTATACCTTAAGGATTGGGGGTTTCTCAAAAAAAAAATGTTAATGGTTAGTAGAGTTATACCTTAAGCTTGGGGGGTTTTCCCAAAAAAAAAAAAGTTAATATTAATTCATTTAAATTTAAATAATATCAATTAATAACAAGTTTATGCATTATAGTCTTATACATTGTGCTTTAGAACTTTGTTGTGTCGTAGGTTGTTTTAATTGGATTGGAAAAAGATGATTTTTATCTTTGTTGTTGGATTGGAAAGGAAATTATCGAGGTATAGGTATCATCTATCACAGATTCTGGCATCCTTTTTTTGTTAGGCAGGGCCGGTTATTAGCATGTTCAGAGTGAGCTTGAGAACAGGGCCCAAATAATTAAAGGGCCCAAAATTTTTATGTTTTCTTTATATATATATAGCCCAATTTTTTAACAGGCCCCAATGTTTAGTAACAAACCCATTAACCCAATCTCTTAACTGACTATAGGATATCAAAAGTCACGTACGCTGCAAGAAATCAGAAGTCGGTCGCTCATCGCTGCTTGCATGAAATCAAAAGTCGGTCACTCATCTGCAGGTTCCAAGTTTAACCGTAATACTGTTTGTTGATTGATTTTAACCGTAATACTGTTGTTCCGAAACAGGCCCTGTTCAGATTAAATTAATCTGATTAATGATAACCGGCCCTGGCTGTTTTCATGACCATTTGAAACCCTTATCGGGCACACTTTGAGACAATGATTAGTGATTTGACATATCAACCCATATGTGTGGCATCGATCAATTTTTTTCTATCAGATTGATGTTTTTTTATTAAAATATAGAGAAACTTTGTGAATATTGGAATTACACCTCTTTTGATGATATCTGATAAATGTTATATTTTGTTTAAAGTGGATGTTTGACACCACTATATGTAATGAATGTGTACTGTGCATTGTGCTTAACAAGAATGAGTGCATTGTGCTTAACAAGAATGAGTGATGTCTAGCAATAGTTTGTCTGTTCTGTATAAAATTTTCATTATTTGCCCTGAATGCGATTCTGGTTTACAATATAAAGATAATTTTGAACTGTTATTTAGATAATTAGATTTATTAAACTGTTATGAATGATTGAATGATTTCTAGTTTATTTAGATAAGGCAAATTGGAAAATAATAATCCCACCATTGTGAAATTGGCCAATAATAATCCCAAGTCAGGAATTAGCCAATAATAATCCCACCTCGTCCATTTTTGGAAAATAATACTCCAAATGCTGACGTGGCACTTTTGTCGTTTAGTGACTGTGGATTATTATTTTCCAAAAATGGACGAGGTGGGATTATTATTGGCAAATTCCTGACTTGGGATTATTATTGGCCAATTTCACAATGATGGGATTATTATTTTCCAATTTACCTTTAGATAATTGTGATTGAATGGATTTTATTCGTTAACATCTAGAAATTATGCCTCCCGTTCCTAAATACAAACACCTATCCGGCTTCAAGGAGTTGATCGAGAGCTTTGCTTCAAAAAACGTTAGGAGAACCACATTGTTTGCTTAGCAAGTAAGTTCGATACTTTGATCATTTTTGCTATCTATTTTTGTTAATTTGTTTTTATCCATTTCATAACAATTATCGTAGTCGTAGTATTATGAATTTTTAGTTATATAATTGAATGATTGATGAGTTTATGTTATATAAAGATTTGCGAATAGGGCCCAAATTTTTTATCTCGAACAGGGCCAAAAATTTTTTTAGGATTTTCGGAGACGGCCCTGTTGTTAGGGTTTGTGTAAGTTCTAATATATTTGTTACGAGGTACCATTTAATGCTATTTATAGAAAGGAGGAGCCCCTAAGTCTTTTTTAGGCGTCCAGAGCCACAAGAACAAGTGGTTTGGAGAAGAAAGAAGCGTATGTGATGAAACACGTCTTCATAATCCCGTTATGAGAATTGGTGAGGAGTTTTAAGTTGACAAAATCTAGATGTTTAATAAGTTGATACTATAAGGCAAAATCAATGGAATCTAAATTTCATTTTCAAAAGTTTTTGGTTCCTATAATTTGTTAGACCTAGAATCTAAATTTCATTTGTTTGTTTGAAAAATGAAATTGAAACGTATTCACTAAATCGTGAGTTTGGTTTGCGATTTAAAGCTTTTTCTCGCCCGCGCAACGCGCGGCGGGCAAAATCTAGTTGAATATAAATACATATTGATCCTTGATCCACAATACTTTTTGAGGTTGATTCTTAAAACCTTTAAATAAAGGATTATAAAACCTTAATGAAATGATTATTAATACTTTCATTCAAGGAAATTATGGGAATAACTGAAAGGATGAAAAACAACGAACTATGTCGTAGTGGCCAGTGGGGTCAACCCACACATGCTTGTGCAACTTTTTGGTGAAAAATGATTTACATACCATTTTAATTAATGATTATGATTTATGGATATAAAAACACAAAAAAAAAAAAAAAATTAAAACTTGGATGAGTGGATTGTTATAATATTATGATTGTATACATCCAAAAATACTATTAGAGTTTCTTTGTTTTATAAATTTCTGACAATTCTTTATGTTATAATTGATAAATGCCTTTTAAATGTTTTGTGTTATTAATATTGCAGCAATTTTCATATATGTTATAACTGAGTTACTGACATACTTAGTGATTAAATATTCGGTCAAACTATTTCTCGAAACTAAACAATTAAATGACGTTTTGTTTATTTATATTATAAACCAATTTGCAATCAAATTACCAATGTAAACTACACAATTCAAAACCATCTATTTGCTTAATATTAATAGGGAATATTTCAATAGTAATCAAGTTTCAAAAGTGTTCTAATTAGGTTACTGGTGTTATTTTTGTCCCAATTAGATTACTTAACATTCAAATCGAGTCATGTCCTTTTTCCATGTGTCAAGAAAAAAATGGAGCATAAGATGCTCGTGTCGAATTATTTTAATATATGAAATTATATTTATTAAAAATAAAAACCATTTAATTACATTAAAAATTAAAAAAACAAGTTACAATCCACGTCATCACTTGACGTTAGCATCAAATAAAAGAGAAAAAAGAATCAAAAATCCACATCACCACGGTTACCTATGAAATTGATGAAAAGACCCTTAATTTTAACGAAGAATGAATGATAAGTGACCTGATTGGAACACTTTTAAAACTTGAGTGACCTAATTGGAACACTTTTAAAACTTGGTTACTATTCTACAAAGTTACCCCATATTAATAATGCAACAACGTAGTCAATATTTTTTAAACTTATCTTTTATTTATTTTTTTAAATCAACAAAAACATAACATGCATTTAGCTATTTAGGAGGGATAAGTCATTACTTGAGTAAAACTTAAAAAAAATGTGAGCAATGAGCACTCGATGACTGAGCCATGATGGTTGGAGCAAGGAGGAAGGCATCGTCGAATCAAAGCAATGGGCCTGAAGTCACTTTGGTACTTGTTTTCTGTTAATTTTTAACTGATACAACTTTATTTTTAACTTATTTAATTCTTTTAACAAAAACATTTTTTTACCTTTTTTGGGTAAGCTAAAGAAACTTTCATTAACCAAACACAAACTGCTTAGCCAGAGGTTAAACCACCCCAGCCACAACAAACTCAAAAGAGACCCCAAAAAACTATTTTTTGGAAAAGGTCGGTGGTACCCTACTTAGGGTGAGAGGGGCACTTCCCTCTTAGGGGAGTCCCCTCTCTTACGCACACCCAATCAGGTTATGCCACGTCAACTCCCCTCTTAAATTCCCATCGCACCCCAATTTGATGGCGGCACTCCCCTCTTAGGGGAATTGTTTTTTTATTCAAAAAAAAAAAAAGTTTTCATTGGTTGGAAAAAAGGGTGGCCCACCTTCTCTCTCCTTCCCTCTTCGGTGCCCCCTCCCCGAAATGGGCTTCCCGATTCAGCTCCCCGCCTGGATGGCGGCACCGCCCCGCTCGATGGGGTTGGTCCCCACACAGGGTCACCGAGGGTGCCCCGCTCCCCCTTATGAAATAGGCAGGATCCGAGGCGTGAGACGGAGGTCGAAGAGGTATCCAAGTCGTTGACCCTCACACTATTTTTTTTAAATGTTTTTACTCTTTTTTATCTATTGCAATATCTGTACCTGCTCTATTAAGTTAACAATTCTATATTTTTTACTTTTGTCCAAAATTGCTCATATTTGGCTCGTTTACAAATCGAATCGAGCCGAGCGGCTCATTTAAAACTGAGCCTCACATCTAGCGAGCATTTTCCGAGCAATGGATATTCCGAGTGAGCGTCGAGCGAACTTCAAACGATTTTGACAACTGTGTCGCACGATTTAAATTTGCGGAGAGAGATAGTGATAATGTTGGGTTTCAGGTTATTACGTCTTTATAAACATGCACATTTCATGGCATAATATTTTTCTTATAAATAACAATGTTGTGGGCGATGAGGCGATGTTCATATTACACGAACAATGACGTTGAGAGCAGGAGACGATCAACTTAGGGTAAGAACATGAGACATTGAGGCGATGAACATATTGTCATTTAGCGGTTAGGGTTTGGTTTAACTTTTAGGATTGGTGTTAAGTTTTTTATTGGCATGATTAGACTTGTACGTATAGATATAGTTGTAAATTTGTATATAGTGGACCAAAATCTAATAGAGTGGTGTATATAAAACTATAAATTTAATTTATATCTATGTATATATTTATTTGTGTATGTGTATATATGTGTTTATATATGTATGTCATAGTATGTGTGTGTGTGTGTATATATATATATATACTAATTAAAAATAATAATAATTCGAGCCGAATCGAGCAGAGCGGCTCATTTACAACCAAGCCCCAAATCGAACGAGCATTTTTCGAGCGAGCGACGAGCGGTTTAAACGGCCCTATTTAAGATGTATAACGTGGGCCAGTCTCACATTGGCTAATGTTTTTACTCATTTGCGGTTTTGGTATGTTCAATCAGGGGCGGACCTAGTGTAGTCCGAGGCGTAGCCCGGGCTACGGCTCAACTTTTATCCGGTAGTGTAAAAATTTTTTTTTTTTTTCGATTTTTATACTAAGGACACCCCTCAACAACAACTAGGACACCTCTCAAAAAAAAATTAGCCCAAAAAATACTGATTATATTGGCCCAGATAACCATGGAAGGAAAACAAAGAAAAAAGATGAACTTGGTAAAGTTTCTTTGTTAGCGTTGAAGTGAAATAAAAAAAAGTTGCAGGTTTTGATACAAGAAAGGTTTCTTGAGGAGTACATCTTGGGAAGATAAGTCTGGGAAAATAAGTCTGAAAGTCAAAAGTTAATTTAATTTACCTTTCAATTCCAAAAAATACATTTTAATTCTTTCTTTAAAGAAACAATTTAATATAACCTGTTAGGTGGGGTGGGGATGGACTATTAAGGGATTTGTGTTGTGTATAAATATTGAGAAGCAGTTTCATTATATTCAACAATTAGTATGCCTTGTAGCGAAATTCGGTTTACAATCTTCTTGCTCCAACGCACAGTCTTCATTTTTTGCGTAATCGATCAGCCCCTTACGTAAAAATTAAAAATAAATCTAGCCCGGTCTAAAACCTGAAAACTTATTGTCAATATTGATTCATAAAACATAGCTCAAATGTGAAATACTCAATATGGATTCATTAACCTAAATACTAATAACATTAAAAAAACTAGTTTATAAAATTTAATTCTTTAAGGCCTAAGTGTCTTTTTTTGGCTGGACCAGGGCACTTGATTTTCAAGATTGGCCCTGCCCCGTAATATAGGTAAAAAAATTCTCTATTCTATAAATTATATAAACACACAGTAAAAAAATTGGGATACCCCTGAATATTTCTTCTGGTTCCGCCACTGTGTTCAATACTGGTATCAAATAATTATTTTTAGTTAACTTTTTGATATAAATTTGATTGAAAACTGAGTTGTATTAAAATAAAGTTTTTTTTTGGTACCGTAAACAATATCAAGTATCGCTAACATAACGAACCGAAACGACCAACAGAACAACAATAATGTTTTATGGTATTGATCGATGTAAAAACATGTATCAATATTGTATATTGTTTTGGAATACAACTACTGTGTCATTAAACTTAATACCACGGTAATAAACATTTCTATTTTGTAATAAACTATTGTGTCAAAGCTAAGAACTTAAGTAGGTATTAGCTCAATTACTTAGTTAAAAAATAATAATTATGACAATGAGCGGTTACATTATCTATTTCATCAAAACATAAGGACCCGTTTTCCAGACTCAAACAAAGCCACCTGCACTGTTACTATTACTATAAAACATTTTTTTATTATAAAACTTACTTTTCTAATTGATAGAAAATAGATTTATTTGTTCTCTCTCTTTCTCTTTCTATGGAACTAGTATGATTTCCCCGTGTTTTGCGACGGGAATTCAGTCGGTATCGGTTCGGTTCGTTTCGTTACGATATCATCACTCGCTACAATACTCGGAAAGGAAAACATTACATCCATTGAAAACAATAAAAACGAATATCAATATCAGTACTAATGTTATTAAGTTGATATCAGTCCGATTCTTTTGTATTCTATGTTTATTTTATTTTAACATTGCGATATATATCTTTTTTTATGGATACTGTGTTGGTATCGTACCAGACCAAATCAAAACCGATTGAACAACATCTGTCTCGGTACCAGTATTTATATATTGTTTTTGTTTTCGACAAACTGACACTGTATAACTAACATATTGTATAAATACTTAGAAATATTGAAAAAACTTTTAACTACTATTCATCCACACTTTATATTAATATTAATATGTATATATATATATATGTATAAAATTATAATTGTGTCTCCACTTTAGACCCAAACCTTTCTACTCATTCGCACTTCCACATGGTCTTTTGGTTCACTTAACTAATAAATTAAATCTAAAATGACAATATCAAATATCATATGTTTTTTTACGGCAAACAACAATTACTTCATCACCAAGAGTGTATACAATGTTTAGAAAGAGTAAGATACTAGACCGAATTTTACACATCTCCCAATATTAAACATCACCCAACTTTGCCAATCCAAGTTGCTTCATTTGGCCCGATTCTTCACCCATATGTATGACAAGTCGTTTTATGGAAAAAAAAACAAGTCGTTTCGCGCTTTCCATATCTCCCAACATAGAGTTAAGCTATCATTTGTATAATCTTTTTCTTCGCCTTAGACAGCATCAAAGGTCTGTCCGAATCCAGAAGTTCCTCCATCGATTGGACTGTGACATTTGGGACTTTACACCAGTTGCACAGATTGTCTCTAATAACCGACGTTGCATAACAAGAAACAAAAAGATGGCCTACGTCCTCTTCAACTTCGTCGCATAACCTGCAGAATGCAGATCGCTGAGCCTTGGAGGACATTCTTGCGCTGTAAATCGTCGGCTTCCGATTTTAGACTCACTTCCAGCCGAAAATATTAGTTTTCTTTTCTTAGGCGCCCATATGTATTTGGAAATTTTTGTTTGCCTTATTGAATTTTAAAAAAGTAATAAATCAATAACATAACACCGATAGATTTGTTGGAAAATGTGTTTTTTTTTTGTTTTTTTTTTTCGTTAAGTGGAGAATGTATTTTTCATAATTAACTGTGACATATAGTTTCCATAACAATAAACTTTTAAAAGTTGACTCGTAGACTGATTGTGGTAGTTAACATAAATGCTAAGAAATTGTTTTTCAATTAGTAACACTAGTTTTAATAAACAAACGCACCAAGGATAGCCATGAAGTGGCATTCCCTATATATACTTAAACACCCATTATATACATCAAAAGTCAAAACACTATCATCTAAATCCCCTAAATCTGCACGGGTCTCTTATCAAGTTGGACCACTTCATCTTCATGTGACCAAAATCGATTGAAGTACCATAAACTCATATTATGAAAAGGTCGCCACGCCGAGCTTTATCCTTGAGTAACAGTCGAGGAGCGTAAATAGGGGTGCAAACGAGCCAAGTCGAGCCTGAGCCCCACCTGGCTTGAGCTCTAGCTCGAGCTCGATTAACTTATGAGAACTTGAGCTTTGTTTTCAAAGCTCGAGCTCGGCTCGTTAGTAGTTTCTCAAGCTCGAGCTCGGCTCGTTTATTATTTATTAATTAATATATTAATAAAAATAATATAAATAGTAGACTTATTGAAGCTCGGGCTCATTTACTAACAAGCTTATTTTTACCTTCGGGCTCGGTTCGTAAACAAGTTCAAATAAGCTCGGGCTCATTTACTAACAAGCTTATTTTTACCTTCGGGCTCGGCTCGTAAACAAGTTCAAATAAGCTCGGCTCGTTTACTATACAACTTTAATTAGGGGTAAATGTCGTTAATATTAATAAAAACTAATATTATACTAAAGCTTGACTAGGCTCGACGGGCATGCCAAGCTTCACATATCAGGCTCGAGCTCGGGCTCGATAAGTAAACGAGCTTTATTTTAGGCTCTAGCTCCGGTCGAGCTCAATAAGACTCGGCTCGTTTCAAGCTTTTATCGAGCTGATTTCGAGTAGCTTGCAAGCCGCTCTGCTCGTTTGCACTCTTAAGTGTGCAGAATTTCATTCCGCCATTGTAGTGATTTTCCATATTTCCCCAACAACTCTTCAAATCGAATGTTTTTACAAATAATAGGATAGGATAGGATACATCATTCATAATATTATATACGCAATTGTGAAAAACAAAAAATTCCCTTAAAATAAACTGTAAGCCAAATTCCATGACATTTTTGTAATTAAGTATTGAAGAGGATTGACTTTGCACCGTTTGATGATGGTGGTCTCTGGATTCACGTGTACAGCGCTTCCATTGGGACGTCTCCTTACAGCTGTTGCCAATCACATGAACGAGGTCACATGGGACATTAATAACCCCTTCGCCACCTTAAACTAGGGATGAGAATAGTACCTGTTTGATACCAAAATACGGGGAAAATTGGTACCGATATCGAAAAACGGGAACCGATATCGGTACCGAATATACCTGGTACGGTTCGGTATCAGTACGCTACCGGTTTGCTGCCGGTTCGATACCGATACCCGGTATCAAATGCTCATCCCTACCTTAAACCGTGTGTCGTCACCGTCATTAGTGACGGCCTCCGAGACAAAAAAATCATATTTTCTAACGATAAACTAATCTATTCGTGAACACTTTTCTTTGTTCAAAAGATGAGACTTGAACCCTCATCGTTTGAAAAAGACAACACATTAATAAAAGGATGACAATCGAACCCGAACCCGACTGGTAAACCCGAAACCCAATACATTTGGGACGGGTTTGGGTCGGGTAATCGGGTATGGGACCGGGTTTGGGATTAGTTTTTATTTTTTTCGCAGGTTTAGAATTTGGTGATATATCCGTTTACTCGACCCGATTACCTGATAAAGTGTGTCCGTTTAGCGATATAATTTCTTAATTTTTTTAAGTATATATATGTGTGATATATATAGACTATTTTTGTTATCTATACATTTTGGTATCTTATTGATATACATTATAGTGATTTGATATATCAATATAGTGATAATAAAAAATTTAATTGATTATTAGTTATTAGATAGATACCCGACGCGTTTTGGTCGGGTATACCCAATGGATATTTTTTTTAAATTAACGGGTTTACCTGAAACTTACGGGTATGCCAGATAGTAACCCGACGGGTTTTATAATAGGTTTAGGATAAACTTATCTAATCGAGTTTAAGATGAGGATTACTTAAACCCAATCTATTGCCATCCTTACATTAATATCATCGAGCTACAAGCCTTTTGGTGTGACAGAATCACCAAACCTGCTCTCTAAACAGTTGAAAACCTCCCTTAAGTAAACAGTTACCTAAGTTCATAAAAAGAGTTAATGTTCTTATATTGTGTCCCAAAATATAAATGTAAATCGTACATGAAAAGAATATAAACTTATGATGACTGTTACTTGTAGAAGGCTTTAACAGTTTACATAGGTATATTTTTTTCATGATTATAAAGTGCTGCTACAGACTATATATAGTTTAAAGGAAGAGATGTTATTTTTTTTTAATTATTATTCTAATAGAACAGTTATTATTCTAAGAGTTAAATGTTCTCCTTGTAATGGTTTTAAAGTAAACTATGTATGACTAAACACTTTATAATACCATATAGATGGTTCATTTTGATGGTAATCTTTTAGTATGGGTTTTGACATTGGTAAATCAGGGTTTTGGTAATATTTGAAAGTCTCCATTGGAATATTTAACAATTCCATCACATATAGCAATGAAAGTGAGTTTCATTAACTTTAGAAAAGTTTTTCAATCCCAGTACATTTATGGACCAACCGGATACAATTTTGGATGAAGTGTTTAACAAATTCAATTCAATTTAGTGAGATGAATATAACAAGACCTTGAAGTATGTCATCCAGATGGTGGATATGGCAGGTTAATTTTTTTTTTTTTTTTTTTTTGAAAATTAAACTTAATTAAAAACAACCTCCAACCCAAACGGGCAAAAGGTCAAACACAGACAGAACCCCCAACCCAAACGGGTAAAGGGCAAAACACTTACAACATATACAACGGATAATTACACCATTCATTCCAACTAATATATTTACAAGAAGACCTATTTCTAAACCAAACATAACCCCTTGACTTAATTTCTGCAACAATCTCTTGCGGGCTTCTCTTATGATCATTGAAAACAACCTCGTTTCTGCCTTTCCAAATACACCACACAGAAATTATCATCAAACCAAGCATGATCTTTTTAGCTCTTTTCCCCAAGAAGCAGGTATTATGGATTCCTAACAAATCTTTGAAGGCGAAGGCGAATATCGGGGGAATTTTGCACCAAACACTGATAGCCGCCCAGACCCGTGAAGCTGTCGAGCATGCCGTAAAAAGGTGATCCGCCGATTCCTCGTACTCATCGCAGAAAGGGCACATAACCGACACAATATTAACATTTCTTCTTTTCAGATTAACTCTTGTCGCAAGCATGTCTAAATTGCCTCTCCAAGCCATTATGTTACATTTTAACGGAATCCATTTGCACCATTCAAAGTTGGGAAGAAAGCTATTTCCCCTCTCCAATATGAGCGTCTTTTTCACCGAACCCACCGAGAACTCCTTCTGATTTTCCACGTTCCAGCACCACGAATCCATATCGTTGGACAGTCTCACCATGTTAACGACTTCGATACATTCCTTCCATTCCTTAAGCTCGATGTCTGTCTCTAGTTGACTAATCCAATTCCACGAGTAGCCATCAATATCTTGATCATTTTTCAATCTGTCCGCAACCCTGCAAGGTTTAAACCTTTCCAAAACAAACAAATATGGCCATATTTCCAAGAAAGGAGAATCGCCAATCCAGGTGTCTAACCAAAACTACAAATCGTTACCGTTCCCCACTTTACCCAAAATCATCATGTTTAAACTCTTCCCGTTAAGTTTTATTTTAGATATAGTTTTAACAATATTACTCCAGCATCCAACGATGTTACCATTAATTGGCAAAAAACTTCTTTGATTATCTATACTATGACACGCTTCAACCATTTTCCTCCATAAATTTTGATTTTCGACCTTGTACCTCCATCCCCATTTGTAAAGGAGAACCTCGTTAACATCTTTAAGTCTATTAATACCCAAACGCCCCTTATTCTTGGGCCAAGTAACACAATCCCAAGCCACCCAGTTCATTTTATTAATGTCATTTGAACCCGCCCAAAGGAACCTTCTCATTTTTTCCTCAAGAGTTTTAATGATACTAACATGGACCTTATATAACGAAAAGTAATAAATATGTCAACTCTACAAAACAGAGTTAATCAGAGTGAACCTCCCCCCTTAGAAATATTTTTAGCTTTCCAAACTGACAATCTTTTATTGAACACCTCAATTATATGGTCCCAGTTACTAATTCTATTCATATTAGCCCCCACCGTAATCCCTAAGTAGGACAACGGAATACTATCCGTGTTACACTCAATAACCTTAGCCATAATTTTGATATCTTCCTCATTTACCCCCATCCCATAAAGGTTGGATTTGTGAAGGTTGATTTTTAGACTCGAGCACAAATAAAAAATTCTGAGGCATCTCGCCACATTCGTCACATTAACCCTATCTCATTCCCTCATTAAAAGCGTGTCATCGGCATAAAAAAGATGCGAAATGATCGGCCCATTATTTGGGGTTTTTATCCCTTTGAAACAACCTTCCAACCCTGCTTTGCAAAAGATGCGAGATAGAGCTTCCATAACCAGCAGAAATAAAAACAGAGATAACAGATCCCCTTGAGAAAGTAAATAGATGTGGGGGTGATGAAATCATGAAATGATGAATATAAGAAAGTAAAATTGGAGGAGGTTGTGCCTCCATTGAGAAAGTATTAATGTTACTTTTATACTAACTGTGGAATTGTGCGTGGAATGCCCCAAAAAAACGCCCCACAATGCCCACTACACCGCCTCTATGTATTTTTTGCCTTTTTTTAATGGCGTTTTCTTTTACACATCTAAGATGATTGTGAATAGCCAATAGGATTCTCCCACATCTATTTGGAACTCTTTTTATATTATTTTAAAAAATAATTGAACAAAATTGAATAATAATTGAAGGGCAAGAATGAGGCTTGAACCACTACACCCTTTTTGGATGAAAAACGCCCTTGATGACGTGACATCCACATGGCAGAAAACGCCTCTAAAAGACTTGAACCACTACACATATTCTAAGTTTATAGTTATTTTTAACATTATTAAAGATAGACATCAAACTCGTAATAGATTGATCAAACCCTAACCATAAACAAAATAAAGAAAAGGAAACAATCCTACACCATAGTCTATACTCTATAGTAACCATTCAAATAATTCTAAGAAGTAATCACAGTAGCAAATTTTCCAACAAAGTAATGATTAATCTTGCTAAGATAAAATAAAATATTAGAACACAAGCTCCACAACTTGACATTAACGTTATATTAATTTAACACTATCATTTCTTATATTAAATAAACCTTAATTTCATAGTTCATACCACTTTAAAAAAATAAAAAATACCGTTATGGGCCTATAGTAGTTTATAAAGACATCCAATACAGACTTATAGACATTCAAAACCCTCCTCTTCAGCCACCATACATTATCATCACACCACCAAGCTCTCACTCCTCTCACATCGAGCTCATCGAAGCTCATCCATGGCGATGCAGCAGGTGCTAATAAAACCACTCATTCTAACCCTCTTGTGCATCTCACTCATCTTACAACCTTCACATTCTCAGCAGCTTTCCACATCATTCTACCACAAATCATGCCCCAGATTCGAACAAATAATCCAAGACACCACCACCAACAAACAAATCGCCTCCCCCACCACCGCCGGCGCCGCCCTCCGCCTCTTCTTCCACGACTGTCTCGTCGAAGGCTGCGACGCTTCCGTCCTCATCTCCTCCACCCCCTTCAACAAAGCCGAGCGTGATGCCGACATCAATCTCTCTCTCCCAGGTGACGGTTTCGACGTCGTCGTACGCGCCAAAACCGCCCTCGAACTCGCTTGTCCCGGTGTCGTCTCATGCGCTGACATCCTCGCTGTCGCCACGCGCAACCTCGTCACCATGATGGGTGGCCCCTTCTACAACGTTAAACTTGGTCGGAGAGATGGATTGGTTTCACGCGCCTCACGCGCGCAAAACATTTTGCCCAAACCCACAATGTCTATGAACCGGATCATAAGATTATTTAAATCCATAGGTTTTTCCGTACAGGAAATGGTGGCCTTAACCGGGGCTCATACTATTGGGTTCTCACATTGTAGTGAAATAAGTTCAGATATTTATAATTACAATAACTCCTCAAGGTTTGATCCGTCTTATAATCCTAGGTATGCTATGGGATTAAGGAATGCGTGTGCGGATTACCGGAAGAATCCATCGTTGTCGGTTTTTAATGATATAATGACCCCGAGGGACTTTGATAACTCGTATTATAAGAATTTGCCCAAAGGGTTGGGTGTTTTGAGGTCGGATAGGGCGCTTGTTATGGATCGACGGACAAGGCCGTTTGTGGAGTTGTATGCGCGAGATCAGAAGGCGTTCTTTGAGGCGTTTGGTCGAGCGATTGAGAAGTTGAGTTTGTATGGTGTGAAGACTGGGAGGAATGGAGAGATTCGGCGTAGATGTGACTCGTTTAATTAAACTGGTCGAAATGGTGAGAGTTCAAACCCGGGCGAACTAAAGCTTGCTGGACTTGAGTTGATTTGATTCATTTTGTTTTTTTGAATGTTATGTTAATGATTATATGATTTTGTATACTGGAAAACAAGTTTTATGGCGTAATTAGTGGAGAATGATTAGGGTGTGCCATTATTTTGTTTACATACATTTTCATTTCACATGTCATGTTGGGTCGTCCAAAGTATACCCGAGATCTAGTGAAATCTTTTTTATTTATTGATTTGATTAAACAAACGAATATCAAGACACTATGTTCCTTCATTTTAATATAGACTGAGATTTATTTATTAATTAATTTAAAATCAATATCATTTTCAAACCTTTTTGTTTGGTCCAGTTGCAAACCTTGTTTAGCCCATCATAATCTTTTTAAGGCGGTCACATTAGGGCCAAATACAACACTATGAGTGAACTGAACTCTACATATATCGCATAACTCTGTTACTTCCAAGACAACAAAGCACAAAGAATAAAACATCAGTTAAGATAGCATCAGCGAGAAAATTCAAGATACCTTAACTATGAGGATGTGAATGTTCTGGATTCACTATAGTAGGGAAACGAACAAAGGAAATTGAATATTTAGTTGGCATCATCATCAAAGCTCAAATTCAGTGTCTGTAACTTGAATCCGGAATTTTGTATGATCTCAACCAGATTAGAAGCCACTCCAGTAGCTTGCACAGTTGTTTTCTTCTTTAACTAAACCAAAACAAAACGGGTCAGTTTACATTAAACAATTCAAGATGTCACCCCACTGAATAATGGAACGCCGTTTTAAGATATCTATTTCTCGCTATTTAAAAGATATAAAAAACAATTCACCTCAACACTTGCAATACCCTCAAGAACTTGGACTTTTAAGTCGGAGATGTCATCAGTCCCCTGAAAAAAAAAACCGAGAATGCATAGTTACGGATGTCGTTCCAAAACAGATTTATCATCGATCATGTTATAAAAAACTGCACCATTCAAATATGGATTAAGTAGGGCTGTCGGAGACTAAGTTAAATTTACCTCAAGAGCACTTGTTACAGAAGGAATAGCTGCTTCACTCATTGCTCCCTCAGCCTCCATATACATAAAGATCAACGATTGTAAGTGGCTTTAATCAAAATGAATAACATATACAAGAAACTTTAGCTAAATGTTGGATTTGCAACTCAGAATATGTTCAATTACAAGTGAAATTCGGTATACAGCTCAAAGTAGTTCAAATATTTATGTAACAGCTTTAAGCTTCCATATACTTTTTCATAACGTGGTTCTTAAATTTATCTTTGAACAATTATCAAACAGTTGGTGTGCATTCATTCATCGACCTATATAGGGGTGTTCAGTATTCGAACTGGACTCGAAAAACTCAAAATTCGGTTCAAATTCGATTTGAATTCAGTAATCGAATACAAATTTGAGAATTTCAATACAAAATTCGAATTTAAATTATGCATTTTTTTATTATATATACAAGTACAAAAGGACTTATAATACTTGAATTCTAACATTTGGGTCTCCTAACATTTAGTATGGAATCCAATTATCAACTCAATAAATAGTTACCCCAAAATCACTAATGTCTAACATTTCACTCTAGTCGATAACCCTCATTGCAGAATGATAAATCAATATAGAGTTTATGCATTCAATTTCGAGTTCATTTAGATTTAATAGCATTTTGAATCAAATTCAGTAATAGAAATCAGCTATCTTTAAAATTTTGAACTTGGATTCGAATTCAATTTCGATAAGAATTCAATAATAGAATTTCAAATCGAACCCGAATCCAGTTTTAAGGTCAGTAGTAGAATTTCAAATGGAATTAGAACTCAGCTTCAAAATTTCAACATTAGAATAAATTTATTGGTTTATTCTAAATTTGATTCGTTAAACACCTGTAGCAGAAATAAACATTGAAAACTTGGTGTTTCTTGTTACAAAATACCCGAAAGAACATGGTGAGCATATCAGAACGGGAAACTGGAACAACAACGGTGGGCTCCACTTCCCCTTGGTCGCTGCTGCTGCTCTCTTCTTGTTCAGGAATAGCGGTTTCTTCTTCAGCTACAGAAGACCTTATCTTGTTCAAATTGGGCAATCTTTTATGAAAAAGCAGCGAATTAGGGTAAGAATTGGGAATGCTGATGATGCAACGATGGGTCAATCGGAGTTGAATGGGCAAAGAACAGGAGACGGTGGGAGACGAAACAGAAGCGGGAAAAGGGGTATTAGGGGTTTTATGGGGTTTGATAACTGTACAGCAAGAGATAGTCGCCATTGCTGTTGGTTTCGTTATGCAAAATTGGATTGAATGGAGAAGATGTGTTAATTGAGAGTAGAGAAGACAGAAGAGAAGCTGGAATAATATGACCCTATCTAGACAAGTATCCCACCCTGAACAATTGTTGTTTGTGATTCAGGGTACTACTAAAGTTGCGCATCATACAACCTTTTGACAAAAAGCTGTTGTTTTGATTAGGGTGGTGTAAGCACTAAGTAGTGCATACGTAATAGTAATTAAATGGGGGAAAATTTCGCCCATCCAATCATATTGTGTAGTGTGTAATGTCATTTCTCCTTTCATTCTCCTCTCTTCCAAAAACACTAGAGATGGTTTCCTCAAATCATTTAAAAAAAGAGTAAACTGCCATTTTGGTCCCTGTGGTTTGGGCACTTTTGCCACTTTAGTCCAAATCTCAAACTTTTTACATCTGGGTCCCTGTGGTTTGCATTTTGTTGCCATTTTAGTCCAAAATCCAAAAACCCTCTATTTTGAGAGTTGAAAACTAATTATTTTGTCCTTTAGTGCAGGGGCATTTTGGTCCATGTCAATTTATTATAACATTTTAATAATTAATAACATAATCTTCAAGAACATCATCTTTTATCATCATCAAAACCCAGAAAATCAAGAACATCATCTTCAAGAAAATCAAGAACACAGAAAATCAAGAACATCATCAAAACCCAGACCTCGTTCATCTTACTTCAGCACCAAATTAACCACAACCAAATTAACCAAAACCAGATCACAATCAGAAACAACTTAACATATCCAAATCAACATCTCTCACGGATCCAAATCAACAACCACTACCAGATCACAATCAGCACCAAATTAACCACAACCAGATCACAATCAGAAACAAACAGATCCAAATCAACAACCACTAACCTTTAAAATACGAATCCAGATCCAGATCCTCATGATTTTTGGAATTAGGGCTTCTTGTAAAATGGGAAATTCGAGAAAAGCGGTGGAAGCATCAGCAGATCTGAACCGTTAAGTATCCCCCAACAGCTGTGCCCTGTCGCCACATAACATCCCTTCATGCCCGGAATCTCACCGATCACAGGAATATTGTCATCGGTGCAAGGCAGGAAACATGCCTGCTCGGCTTTCACCCGGCTTTCTTCCCCTAAATGGCTGGAGACCGTCCCAGCTACCCGTTTTAACACCCTGATGGAATCTGGGTTCGGTTCGATCTGTTCTGGGTCGTCCGGAACCTCTTCTTGGGAAGATATTCCACATATATACACCTCCCCTGTAACATAACTATGAGAACCAACTCAAACAACTAAATTAGGGCTGGTAGTGTTTGTCGGTTGGTGAGTTAAAGCCGACACAAACACTAAATTTCTACACGAAGTCGAGAATCAACACGACTCAAAACAGACCCAAATGAGGATGATGCCGATGATGAAGATGATGACTGGTCTGCAGATGAAAGGGTGGGTTTGTGGTTTGGGAACTTTGAAGAAGATGATTTATGCTGAGAAAGAGAGAGAGATGTCTGTTTGAGAGATAGGTTGAAGATGACGATGATAAGGGGTTTTATTATAATTGAGTTATAATAAAGAGATAATAAATCTAAAATGACCAAAATGCCCCTGAGGGTACAGACAAAATAGCAGTTGATTAATGGGAAATCTGGTCAAATCTGAAATTTGGACTAAAATGGCAACAAAATGCAAACCACAGGGACCCAGATGTAATAAGTTTGAGATTTGGACTAAAGTGGCAAAACTGGCCAAACCACATGGACCAAAATGACAGTTTACTCTTAAAAAAAAGATGATTGGTTTAGAAGATACTGGGCCCTCTCCCTCAAGTTCCCCACAAACGGCGATAACTCATCGCAAAAGCTAGCCTCCCGCGGCAAATGATTGATGGCGGTGGACTCCCCGTGTGGCAAAAGGTTTTGCCACTTCCTTTGCCGAGACCACCCCGAATACCCTTATAATCTAGTTGTGGGAGTTGTTACAAACTAAAATTTAATAAATTAGAGACTTAAAGATTAGGAACTTTTAAAAAAATTATTGACGAGATTTTTTTTTCTTTAACAGCAACTTCTAGATTTTTAAGAAAAAATACATTACAACAAGCGCACTATATCTTCAAAACATAGGTTACGCACACTCAGCCTCTCACCAAGTAACTCAAATCCACTGTTATGTTATAGCTGTGTAATAATTAAAAATTGTAAAAATTCTTGTCATGTAACTATCACGTAAACGAATTTGAATAAAAAAATCGTAACTAAACTACGTAATAGCTAGGTGTAATGATTTAACTAAATATAAAATATAAAAAATCATAAGAAAAGATGTGACTGGTTAATGTGTAGCGGACCCCACCCCTTGCCTCCTTCAAGGTCGTTATTCCTTTGGCGTTGAGAGCCTTTGGGGGCCCAAATGGAAGTGGAAAACGGTGTTTGGTACCAGTGGCGTGTGACGTAGAGGCTTTGGCGCTTTCATTACGCATGGTCTTACCAATTCTAATTTAAACAAGAATCACGGATTGTTACAATGTTTTCAAGCAACTGTATATGCGAAATTGAGGAAAGCAGACATTATGCTCAGCTTTGGGTGGGAACTCATGCCTTTAAACTGTCGTTTGGTGGGACAAAAGGCGAAAGTGGTTGTAGGCATGGTTGTAAAACAAGGCCTCCAAGGCCGAGTAATCGCTCCAAGGAAGGTTGAGGAGTCGACTTTTTTCAACTCCGCCTAATTACTTGGAATCGATCAAATGCAGTCAACATCGACCAGAATCAGATCCAGTAGGTCAATTCCGACCAAGTTTGGCTTTAAAAAAAATACATAATTTCTATGCCTATTATATAAAAAATGAATATCATTTTCACGTATTTTGTTATAAATATTAATAAATTTATGTTATTTGACATATATTTAATTTCTGAAAAAACAATTTATTTATAATTTAACATGTCCGAGTACTCTCCACCTAGGCATAGTACTCTCAACTCCCCAGTCGACCGACTAGGGAGCGCCTAGCGACTTTTGCAACCATGGTTGTAGACTTGTAGGTGATGTCTAATCACATGGGCAATGTGCATGCGTGCCTTTTTCAACAGGTCCAGCATAGATCACTCCACCACAAAGAACAAACAGATCCGCCCCTATTTATGTGTGTGTTCATTTGTATTTGCGGGTCAATGGGTCATCTTAATCCGACTTGGCCCTAAACACGTTCCCACAGATTACCCAACCCGCCCATATTACCACATCTTTACCAAATGATAGAACTAAACATTGTCAAGAATTTGGGCTACCAAACAATGCACACATGGAAGCTAACATGAGAAAAAAGCCACCCTAACATGAGGGAACTTGGCTAGCCAAAACCTGCCCATAGCATAGACGTTTATATACAATGAATGAGAAAAATCTAAGTAAATTGTACTTTTGTGGGTTCAATAATCCAAGAAGCATTATCCACCATGGTCGTCTTGTCTCCAAAAATTATCCAAATAAATGAAGCGATTACTTCTCTAACATGGTAATTTTATAGACCGTTCGTAGTCGTTACTTTTTGGGCCTTTTTTTGTAACAAAACGCCCCACCACGCCCCTGTTGCCACCCCCGTGGGCGTTTTTGTACCCAAAATCAGTTGGAGCGTTTTTATTTCCACGCCTTGCTTCCTTTTGTTTGTCCAATCACCATTGATCTTCCTTTGTTTGTCCAATTAATAAGATTTTTGATGATTTTTTTATTTAAATCTCTTTTAACACAATGTCCACATCCCTACTACACCCATTTTAGAAAACGACCCATAATGACCCATTGCTTGCTGACTGGGCTGCCACATGGCGCAAAACGCCCAAGGGCATGGGCATTACCACTGCACATGGTCTAATGGCCGTCTCGTTTGTAGAAACTGTCCATAATGTAAGTGATTACTTATCTCAAAATGGTCGAATTTCAAGTTCTAATGCATTACTTAGAACCTGTACCGTAATAAAGTCAATTCAAATATGAAACTTTTATAATCTCATATCATATTTGACTTTTGATTCAATTATATATCAGCACTTAACATAGATTGTTTTTCCTAACCAACCAGCTCACCACAACAACAATATTAAATAGAAGAATTTGTAGAAGAAAATTGTTTGAATGGATTTCTTTTCGATAATGAAGAACTTGAAAAAATCACCTGGAAATTTGCAGGAATGTGCCATCTTCAACTGCAAACATGGACTCATAAACAAACAACTGATGTGGCTAGAGCAGTGTCCTTTTGTAAGAAATACAGTGTTTCTCCTTTTTATTTCCATGATTTTCTGTCTCAGGTTGTTAGGCCGATGAATGTATATGTATATAGCTGATTAATGTTTAGGTATAATGTGGTTTATAATCCTGATGAATGTTTGTTCTATATCTTGGATGTTATTGAAGGATCTGCTGCTTTTGATACTTTTGTGTTCTTTATGTTTTTTGTTTTTATTTTTTTTATATTTTTAACAGATATTATTTTCATAGTATGCATGTCTTCATATTGATCTTTTAAGATTCTAAAAAAACTGTTCGTGAATCTATCTTTTTGTTGTATTATTTTTACAGTTGTGATGTTATTTGCTATTTCATTTGCAGATTTGAAGGTTTGATTCTTAATTATAATTAAACTTTTTATAAGTTTCTCCTTTAACAAATGGCAGAAACTACATGTTTAAAGTTGAATACCTTTTGTCCAAACTATCTTTTACCTTTAACTTGTGTTTTTTATGTAATGATTAGTATCAAGTAGGTAGTATGCACTGTTTTTTATTTTAAATCTTATACTTAAATGAATGTTTCCATACTTTTCTGTTTTTGTTGAGTCTTATATTATTGTTTTACGGTCCTTATAGATGTTATCTATAGATCGTTGACTAAATTTTATACTATTTTTCTGAATTAATGATGTATTACTTTTTGATATTGATGTTTCATTGTTTGCAACATATTTAGTAAAAAAAATTTCTTTATTTTTGTAGTACATGTATTCAAAAACTGCATCTTTGAATGTAATTATTATGTTGGTTAAAATTTTGGTTTATGTTGCATCTATATGTATGTATAATAAAATTTATAATGCTCGCTATAATTTAACTCTATTTTCAGTTCAGTTGCTGGTTGTGTTCATAATGGGAGACAATTCCGATGATGAGGTTCTTGAAATATCTCGTGATTAGTTTGTTCAGAAAGTAGACGAGGTAAACTACTAATAATTATAGACCAATTTTTGATTAATGGTTATATGGCAGTAATTATATTGCATTTTGTCAATTTTAGTCCTTACGTCAAGACTATGGCTTCTTTTTTTCACATGAAGAACAAAATGACCACCAGGTAATCTTATATTTTTTTAAAAGTATATTTATACAAAAAAAATCATGTGATATTTAGCATAACAGTTAATCATTTACATTATTTATCTTAATGTATAATGTTGCATTTCATCAGGATATTTGCATTCCGCAAGAAGATGCCATTACCATCAAGGAGGGAGTTGGAAATACAAGTAAGGGTAAACTACATGACGTTGAATGTACCTCCAAGGGATTTATATCTGAAGGATCTCCATGTATCACGGAAGATGTAAGTTTTGAGATTCATACAAATAATATTAATTTGTTAACAATAATATGTTATCGTTTTGAAGATAACATTTTTTTTAATCATAAAGGTAAAAGAATGTATAAGGTCGGTTGGTACTTCCAAGTCTAAGAAGCGTTTACATGGAGAAAATTGCGGACAACACACTGTTCCTGAAGGTCTGGCAGTTTTGAACTTCACACGTAAAGGGGAATACAGGCTGGTATTATTTTTGAATATAAGAAATCTTTAAATTTTCATTATTTTTCGTCATTATTGGATGTTTAAGGTGTAAACTGATTAATAAACGTTGTTACATGCAGCGTCTTCCCGTCGGGGTATCAAACCGCGCTGGTTTTACAAAGAAGCTTCATACACTGAAGATTGAAAACATGCAGGGGCAAGTTAGTACTTATGAAGTCAAACGTGAAAAAAACGGAAGTGCGAAACGCTATTCAGTCATAGACTGGCCTGTATTTATGGCGGAAAATAAGTTGAATGATGGCGACATGCTTGATTTCACTTATGTCACTTCAAAGAAGACCGTCATCTTAAAAAACGTCCGACATGTCTAAGCAAAAGTGCACCGAACTTTTTATAAACCGTCTTTATAACAACTGTTTGGACTTTCTTTTGGTAGCTATCCTTTGAACATGTAACCGTCTGGAATTATTTCTTACTAGACTTTTGTATGTTACCTAACTGTTGTGTATATGTTTAGTGTTTAAGTTTATGGTTGTTTATCTAATTAAAAATGTATATCTAAATTCCAGAATGTTATACTACGGAATATATTATATAGTGTCAATTTTTGTAGTGACATTTGTTTGATAATTATTCGTCTAATGTTGATGATAGAATCAATATACGTCATTTGATTATTGTAAATCATAACATACCGAAAATACAAAAACTATACTTGGAAAGCGTGAAATTATTGGTAATTTTAATTTTGGAATAACTAATCAACCATAAATCAATAAAATCTTTTGCAATTTAAGTTGATATGGTATTAAATTGATTCCAAAAATAAGTAAACCACTATTTATATTGAACGAAGACTCTTATTTCTTTTACTTTGTAATCCTCCACTTTGTTCGTTTACTTAACGGTTATACAGTTAACGATTTGGTGTTCTTCTTCTTCTTCTTATTGCAGTAACCTTAATCGCATTTCCGGTAATGTCAAAAAGATCGAAAAGTGAAAATTTTTCTTCTTCATTAAAAGATGTACAGAATGAGAACATTGCAAACCGTAAGTGCCATTTTTTATTGATTTATCATAATAAATTATACATTTACAGATCAGGTTACTTAATTTTTCATCTACCGTTTTACAGTTATAGTCATGCCGAAAAGGTCAAAGCTTGAGTCTTCGTCTTTCGGCAAGCAACCTTGCACTACAAACAATTCAAGTGGTAACATTTTGATTATCTTTCCGTTTAATTATTATTAGGTCGATACATGGCTCAAACCATTGACATATACTACTTTTGCATGCTTTTATTAATTACGTTGCAGGTGTGATATCAAGGATTCCATTTTCAGACATAACTAATGGTATACATATAATCCACACATATATGCATAATCCTTTAACATGCTGTTATAGTAGTTTTCTTTTTATTTATACTTTCTAAATTGTAATTTTAATTTTTTTTTAGTTCGAAATCCTGATACGAATAAGGAAGCGAAAGAGAGGCGAAGACAACGAAAAATCTATTTGGATTCTCGGAAAAATCAGTCTCTACGTAGACATTCTAACGCTCTCAGGAATGTATCTTCAGGTAATAGTTGTAAACTAAATCAAATTCTGAAAGGAACGTACCTTCATGTAGATATATTTTTAATAGTTACATGCATTCATGAAGATAATGTGACCACGATTGCGTCGTAAACATTTAAATAGCAAAACCTTTTGTCTGTAACAACTTATAATCGTATATTGATGTTGTAATTGCTAGATGACCATTATATTTAAAGTAGCATTCCAACAGGATACATGTATCACAATATTTAAACATATAACATAGGCCAAAATATTATCAAGTTCTGTTCCAACAGCTAACATAAACAAAACATTTAAACAGCTTCCTAAAAAACCAGTCCTACACACTTATATACTTATTGCCAAAACCGTTAGTTAGACAAAATTACCATATAAAATGGTTAAACGGTTTTGATCTATGGTACTAACCCCATTATTCTTCGATTACATCCCTAACAAAGAGTGTAGGCATGTCCTCATACCACTCTAAAACGCAAAGATAACCCATCTTGATGTTGTTTTCACGAACCCATGCTGGCCATCCCAGTACACTAAACCGATTTTTCTTTTTTGCTCTTTTTGGTTCAGCCGTGACGTTCAGATTTGTTTCCACACCACGCCTGTTTTTAATGGTCACCTTTCCGCAGCGATCGATTCCCATGGCTCTTGCAACCTTTACTGGTATACGCTAAAAAATGCCAAACAAGTATCCAGACGGTAATGATAAAGGCACTAAGGACACCATATAACATCAACAGTTAACTTACTACACAAATAATCAATATAAATACTTACAAAACGTGTACAAGAGGAGGGCATGAAAATGAGATTTGGTTCTGGTGCGTCCCAGTCAATTTCTTCGGAAGTGAAAGATTCGTCTGAGTCCGAATCTGTTAGCATTATCACTTCCGTTTCTTTGTTGTGTTTCTTTCGCTCAGTTGAAGAACGCGCCATTGACTACATACAATTATAACAGTAAATATTAGATGTTGATTATCATAGAACATATCGATATTGGAAAAATCCCCAAATTTAATAACATTTGTGTGTAACACTTATGCCAAACAAATATACATATCAACAATTATCCTGACCAAAAAACCTAAAACAAACAATAATAGATGTTCAGAAAAGAATCAATCAATAATAATAATAATGCCCCAACGATAATCATTATCAAATCGAAACCCTAAACCGACCTAACCGATAAAACAAACAATACGAAACCAAATCCTGAAACAATAACGGCAGATTAAGATCACAAAACATGTAATTTCGCTCAGCCAAAACGCTAATCTATATAACATGATGAAACGACGAAGAGAATGCCGTTAAAAACTATATGTTGTCTATCAAAGAACATGTCGGTTTATGAAAAGTCGTCAAATTTAGATTGCAAATCCCTAACACTGATTCAATTAAACCTCTAGGTTATGTGAGAAACATTAGTTTGAATCGTACCTGTTGTTCATTTCTCTTTTCGACGCTGATAATGTGAATGCCGATCGACTGTTAAACTTTGTATTCGTATGGAGACTGTTGTCATATATAGGGGCAACAATAGGGAAAGAGATAAGAATCATTGTTAGCTATAAAATATCTGATATATGATTTGACAAGTAGATGATTACTTATATATACTAATAAAACTATTTGATTACTTAATGTAATCAAATTATAAATATAAAACCGGTTGAATTTTTAATAAAAATAATAACTATAACATATTTTTTTTAAAAAAATATGAAACAATGAAATTATTTTTAAATATACTGATTCACTATACATTATAAATGTTACTAATAAATATCAAATTTAAGAACTTACAAACCATTTTCATTGCCGGAAAGAAATAAACCTATCATTTTTGGTCCATTCCCATTCCATTTATTATGTCGTCGTTCAAACTACTGCAAATTGTAATATTCTACCAAACTGCAATACAACTTCCTTTATGTTACTCCTATGTCAGAAAACATGCCATTGTATTACACATAACAGTTTCCTATTTTCGAATACTTTATTTGTAATTATACATCAAATTCTATTTATACACATGTATTGTATTTATACTCACGTATTTACTATTATCCCAGATGTCCAGCAACGAACACCATTGGGCAACATTTCAAACGGTATTATTTAACTTTTTATCTTCAGAGTATGCACATTTTCAATTTAAACCCTATCATTATATTTCATTTAGCTTATATGTGTTTTATATTTAATGATTGTCTGCAAGTTTTCATCCCTAAACTTACTCAAGATGAGAGTAAGGAGAGGCGTAAACTTAGAAAATTATACATCGATGGTAAACGTTATGGAACGCAAAAAGGTACATCACAATCTATACATGTTATAGCATCTACCTCTGGTTCTTCATCCATTCCGCATGACATGGTCAATGTTACAACAGAGGCGTCCATTGGATATGGAGGTAAAACTTTAATAAATGTTTGAAGTACGATATTATTAAAAAAAATTAAATTCTTTAGTGGATAATGTTTATATGTGAATTATCTATTTTTTATTATAAAACTACAGTTTTTGACCCGAGACTTCTTCAAAATCACTGCAAAGAGAGACGGAGGTTAAGGAAGTTATATTTAGACAGTAAAAGATCTACAAGTCTACAACGACGAAAATTACACCCTTCCAATACTTTATCATCTTCTTCTGAATTAAGATTGATATCTTCCAACACGCACAACGTTACTCCTACAACGTCGGTTGTACCTACAAGTAATAATTATATTTACCAAATAATTCAAATTTAATTTCAAAAACGGTATATATGTTTAAAAAAGTTAATAAGTTTGAGTATATTATGTTATTTAGGTAATCTTAGTTGTCTTACAAACAACATGACTACACCAATAAACATCCGTCGTTTTTCTCTATCTTCAAACATCACAAATTCTAGCAACACACCTACTATTCTACAAAGTTCTTCTTTACAGAGGATGTCGCCGGGAAAACGTAAGTTATTAAGTAAACCACGAGTTACAACTCCTATACCAATGATCGACTTGACGACAGAGGAAACTACAGATGATGCAATTTACAAAGGAGTTTCAACAGGTATAAGATCAATTATTTTATTTATTTAATTAAGTAAATAGTATATATTTTTTTATACAAACTTATACTTCGTAAAGTAATATTCTTTTTTTGTTCAACTAACATTACAGATTATTTTGATCATGGTGACCAATGTATTACTTGTGAAGTATGCAATGCTAAATTATGGGATGCTGAAAAAGGAAGGGGAAGAAAAGAGAAAGGAAGAATATGCTATTTCTTATGTTGTGGTTATGGAAAAGTAGAGCTACCAGATTATAAAGATACTGTTCCAAGTTATACGAAACTTTTTACGTATAAGGATAAAGAAAGCAAACATTTTTTGAATAATATTCGACGGTATAACTCCATATTTGCTTTCACGTCAATGGGTGGTAAGGTTGATCACACTGTCAACAGAGGTAACGGACCATTCTGCTACAGAATTAGTGGAGAGAACTACCACAGCACTGGAAGCCTGCTTCCAGAAGACGGAGATCAACCTAAATTTTGCCAGCTCTACATTTTCGATACTGACAACGAACTTTCCAACAGACAATCCGTTTTTAGGTAAATATAATAAAGTATAATTTTTTTCCCATCAAATCTTTCTATAATATATTTTTTATTAATATTGATGTTTGTTGACACTCCACTATTTTTTAATCAGTCGTTCCAAGGATTCATCATCCGCGAGTGTCGCTGAACTTGATAGTAAACTGATTGAACATATAAAATGTGTTTTAGATTCAGAAAACCAGTTGGTAAAAGCTTATAGGATGGTTAGAGACTGTTTTCATGAAAACCCTGATCTTAATCTGAAGCTTCGTCTAATTGGTATTAGAGAAAAGGATGGACGAACGTATAATTTACCAACTTGTGGTGAAGTTGCTGCTCTAATTATGGGGGATATTGCAAACACAATCAACAATAGAGATATAGTTATTGAAACGCAGACAGGTACTTTGAAAAGAATTAGTGAATTGCATCCTTCATACCTTGCACTTCAATATCCTATTTTATTCCCTTATGGAGATGATGGTTACAGAATTGACATCCCTCATCGAGGTGTCGTAGACGTAATCAATAAGAAACGTCCAAATTGTACAATGAGAGAGTTTTTTGCATATCGTGTGCAAGACAGAATTAATCAGTTTTCATTGATTCTGAATTCAAGGAGACTCTTTCAACAATTCTTGGTTGATGCGTATACTATGATTGAGAGCGAAAGGCTTAACTACATACGACTTCAACAAAAGAATCTAAGGTCAGATAGCTATGAAAGTCTATGTGAATTAAGAAATAAGGGCCAGCAAGACATATCTAAGGTTGGAAAACGAATCTTTTTGCCCTCTTCGTTTACCGGTGGCGCTAGATATATGATGCAAAATTATTTAGATGCCATGGCTATCTGTAAGTGGTTTGGTTATCCGGATTTTTTTATAACCATCACGTGCAATCCAAAGTGGCCTGAGGTAAAAAGGTTTCTTAGAGACACAAATCTTAAACCTGAAGATAGGCCCGATATACTGACGAGATTGTTTAAAATAAAGTTGGATTCAATTTGCAAAGATTTTAAAGAACGCCATCTATTTGGAAAAGTTGCAGCAGGTATTTTATCAAATTCCTTTTTATATACATATTAGATTATTTAAATCTACTAATGATTTCTTTTTGTACAGTTGTTTACACAATCGAGTTTCAAAAGAGAGGATTGCCTCATGCCCACCTATGCTTATTCTTAGAAAATGAATCCAAACTTCCAACGGTAAACCATGTTGATCCATTTATAACTGCAGAAATCCCTGATGAAGATGAAGATGCAGAATTATATGCGCTTGTGAAAGACTATATGATTCATGGTCCATGTGGTAACGCTAATTTAAGTTGTCCATGTATGGTTGACAATAAGTGTTCGAAGGGTTTTCCAAAGAATTTTCAAGATCATACTACACTGGATTCAAATGGATTCCCAATATACAAAAGAAGAGATAATGGTGCTTATGTAGTAAAAAATGGAATCGACTTAGACAACAGAAGTGTTGTGCCATACAACAAAAAACTTTTGAAACGCTACCAGGCACATATAAATGTTGAGTGGTGCAATCAAGCCGGATCAATTAAATATTTGTTTAAATATATAAATAAAGGCCCTGATAGAGCAACCGTTGCTGTTGTCCAACATGATAATAACAATGAACAACTAGAACAAGACGAGGTCAAAGAATATTATGATTGTAGGTATATATCGGCTTGTGAGGCATCTTGGAGGATCTTCGCCTATGATGTGCATTACAGGACTCCTTCTGTTATGAGGCTGCCTTTCCATCTTCCCGGAAAACAACCTGTTGTTTTTGGACCCGACGAGGATATTAATCAAGTCCTTAACAAACCATCTGTCAAAGCTTCAATGTTTCTTTCCTGGATGGAACGTAACAAAGACCCGAATGACACATTGGCCCGTACACTTACATATGTTCAATTTCCAAGTTGGTATGTATGGAAGCTTGATAAACGTTGTTGGGAACCTAGACAAAGACATAAGTCAATTGGGAGAATTCACGCTGTAAGTCCGTCTCTTGGGGAAGCATATTATTTAAGAATTCTTCTTAACAAAGTGAAAGGACCAAAATCTTTTGATGATATTAAAACAGTTGATGGTAAGGTATATGATACATTTAGAGATGCATGTTATGCACTCGGTCTTTTGGACGATGACGCAGAATACATTGAGGCAATCAAGGAAGCAAATGAAACAGGATCCCCTTCGTATCTTCGTAATTTATTTGCTACTTTGCTATTAACAAATACGTTGTCCAGACCTGAGGTTGTATGGGAAAGCACATGGAGATACATGACAGACGACTTTATCTACAGACTTAGAAAATATCATCGTCTTACAGGTAATTGTTTTACACAAAATGTTGTTATTATCCCTTTTTTTTTTTTTTTGGTTGCGTTAAAAAAAAAACAATTTTCATTTAAAGAAAACATGGTTTTGTGTTTCATTTATGCTATATGGTTTGGTTCATTAAATATTTTTTGATTTCATAACTTGATAATATATTTTTTTTTCCAATTTTTTACAGCTTTATCAATTCCAGATCACCAGCTTAAAAACTACGTTTTGAGTGAAGTTGAAAAATTCTTAGCCAGAAACAACTCATCACTCAAAAGATTTGAGACAATGCCGTACCCAGATACTGCGTCTATGTCTGATTCAGACAATCGTTTGATTAACGAGGAGCGTATCTACGACCAAACGAATCTTCAAGTTGAATTTAATAATCAACTTAATTTGCTAACTGAGGAGCAACTGTAACAACTGTCACTAAAATCCATAATTAGGATGGTAATTAGGTAATAAGGAAACCCTAATTGAAAAACCCACGTGATTCTGCATAAACCCTAAAATTTTCATAACAATCGGAATCAGGATCAGGGCCCCTAAAACTTAGGGGGGGATAAACCCTAGTTGGTAATATCTTAATAAAATTTACGTGGGAGCTAAGTTTCCGTCGAAACTGATTCAGTAAAGCTATACCCACAGCAAGGCTACCCTAGGCTATGTAGGTTTCCCAGGCGAGTCGCGACAGGTGTCACGACTTCTTCCGCGACACGCGGGGGAGTCCAATTTCAAGTATAAATAGAGGGGGTTGGCACTTGAAGTTCGGTGTTCATTCGACGTCCTAACTCTTAATACTCTCTGAGTTATAGACGTAATAGTTCACAAACACACACGATTATCGAAACGCTGCCGCAATCAGGGTAATAACTCGATCGCTATTACGATTCAACGTCCGATCGATTATAACTATCCAACGATAGTCCGGGTGCTGCTCAATTGAGCTTGTACTTTGATTATTCGTCGTGATTTCGACTTGAATATTTGAGTGCTGTTCGAATTCGGACTATGCTCTGTTATTCGTTGTGAATCCGACTGAATTATCGAGTATTGCACTGATTAATCGTTGTGAGGGTTTAATCTCGTGAATTGACGTAACTGCTGTATTAGTTACTAACCTGTCTGTGTGTGCATTGTGTTAAACTAGGTGTAATCAAGGCTAATCAGTAGGCTTATATCTATTGCTCGTTAATCTGCAATGTGAGTCATTCTTCTTTTTAAATTGTTTTCTCACCGTTTGTGAGTAAGTATTACAATACCTCAAATTATTTTCAAGGTTATAATTACAGGGATTAAGTCTTTGTAATCACCAAATTACAGCTGGTATGTGGGGTATTGTGCACATTACTGTTATTATCACTCTATGTGAGTGAATATTACTCTATGTGAGTTATTATTACTCTGTGTGAGTACACCGTCACTATTTGGGCAACGGGACCCAATAGTGGTATGACCACAGTCACAGAAATGAATCGAGTGACAAATACCCATTCTTGATAATTGGTTGATAGAAACATTGTAATCGCTCTTAATACTGTGAATTATAACTAACGGGTCGTTTTAGAAAACAGAATGATTCACTCAGTATTTCCCCGCTGACAAAACCTTTTTCAAACATGTTTCAGGTGATCTGTGTGATCCAGGAAAAGTGCAGTAAAGCACTATCAAGCTCAGAGAAGTGGCTCAGTGTAAATAAACCAATAAAACGTGTTTTGAAAAATAAAGATTTCTGTGTGAAATCAACTATTGTACATTATGGGATTTATCCCTTAAACTTAGTATAATATATTAAACGAGCATATTTTACGGATAAAAGATCCTGTTATAAAAAGACTTCCGCTGCCGCATAAATTAAATACCACGGGAACTGCCTCGCGGGCCCCGACTCCGTCCAGGGTGGGTCGGGGGCCGTGACAGCAACGGTCAGTTTTCCAACAAATAATCAACGCAATTGAGGGTAACAAAGGTGGGGTTTTTTTTGTGTACGGCTATGGTGGGACCGGCAAGACCTTCTTATGGAAGACATTATCTGCGGCAATCAGATCAAAAGGTCAAATTGTATTAAACGTTGCTTCAAGTGGCATCGCGTCGTTGTTATTGTCTGGTGGCAGGACCGCGCATTCCAGGTTTCGTATTCCATTGAATCTTACAGAGGATTCAGTTTGTCATATAAAACCTGATGGAGATGTTGCTAGACTACTACACGAAACAAACTTGATTATATGGGATGAAGCGCCTATGGTCCATAAGCATGCATTCGAAGCGTTGGATAGAACAATGAACGACATTTTCAATATCGACACTTCCAACAGATCAAACATCCGCTTTGGAGGAAAGGTTATTGTTTTAGGAGGCGATTTTAGACAGATCCTTCCTGTTGTTCCAAATGGTGGAAGACAAGAGATTGTCAATGCCTCAATAAGTTCGTCTTATCTGTGGAATACATGTAAGTTGCTGAGACTAACAAAAAACATGAGGTTAACAGTTGGAAGTTCAGCATCGGACGCTGAAGAAATAAAACAATTTGCCAAATGGCTTTTGGATATAGGTGAGGGAAATGTTGGTGGTCCAAATGATGGAGAAGCGTCAATTGAAATACCAAGCGACCTTCTAATCACTGATACATCGGATCCCATTTCAACTTTAATTGATTTTGTGTATCCTTCAATTCTCGAAAACTTCAACAATCAGAATTATTTCAGTGAGAGGGCTATACTTGCACCTAAGAACGAGGTTGTTCATGAAATTAATGATCGGTTGTTGTCACTATTCCCAGGCGAAGAACGAGAGTATCTTAGTTCAGACAGTCTTTGTCAGTCTGAAAATCCAAACGCTACACAACAAAAACTATACTCTCCTGATGTGCTTAACGGTCTTAAAGTATCCGGCTTACCTAATCATAGGCTAGCACTAAAAGTAGGCGTGCCGATGATGCTATTACGTAACATTGACCAACAAAATGGGCTTTGCAATGGTACACGACTACAAGTCAAAAAAATGTATAACCGTGTAATAGAAGCCGAGATAATATCCGGAGGGAACATAGGCACTCGCACTTATATACCAAGGATTAGTTTGATACCTTCTGATAAAAAAATTCCTTTTGAGTTTCAAAGGAGACAATTTCCGTTGGCTGTTTGTTTCGCAATGACTATTAACAAGAGTCAGGGACAATCACTGTCTAGAGTTGGTCTGTATCTGAAGCAACCAGTTTTCACCCATGGTCAGCTGTATGTTGCTTTATCAAGAGTTAAAACCAGACAAGGAGTTAAACTTCTGATTTTGGACAATGACGGCAAACCTACTAATAAAACGACAAATGTAGTTTACAAAGAAGTATTTCGTGACTTGTGATCTCCATGTACTCATTCATCAAACGATCTTTCATTCCATGTAACTGTTCCATAAAAATCATAATAACATGTTTTTGAAGTTATTTAATTTTTAATTATTTTTGTTTTTTAATCAATTTTGTTACTGTAATAAAAAACGTTTATACTCATACACATACTTAAATATTAAACTAAAAGTATGCATAAATAAACAGTACGTTCACTTACAATCCTCTATCCATTATCTTCCATATACGCAATATTACACAAATTTGGATCATCATGCATCTGGATTTATTACATTATTTGTCTCATTGTAGTTTACTAAATTATTATTACTTGAACTGTCACACCCCAACCGATGGCGGAAACATCGGGATGAGACGAAGTGTGTAGATTGCTCAAAACGTCATAACACTATGTGACAATAATTAATTTAAATTCAAACTTCATTTCAAAACTAAAAGTCATACATGATTCAAAAGAAAATAACAACATTGTTTCATAACATAACATAACAGACAAAATGATAGATTAATCTAGGTGTGTATCTAGTCCACCCTAAACTTGTTTCATGAATCATCCATACTTCAATAATCAACCTGCAACATGTATTAAAATAGAGTTTCAATGCAAAAGCAAAGAGCGAGTATACAAGTTTGTTTACATAGCATAATAGAATAAAAACTCATATCCAACATGAACATAACAAAATAGTTTCAACGTGCTAGTTTACGTAGTCCAAGTGATAGCCCAAGTTTCCCAATGCGTTTAAAGTACCTAACCCAAAGTTTAACGGGAGGTTGTTATGTCTCCTCCTAACAATACCCCAAAGACTAACGGGGAGGTGCATTACTCCTATAGCGCTACTATTGTTAAGGCGGAACTACACACAAGAATTAAACGTTCACATTGCACAAAAAGTCTCAAGATTCACAAGTTTCATGTTTCATGTTTAAATGGATAGAGTAAGTTTCAAATAAGTTTCAAGTGTCGTGTGTGTTTAATATAGAATACATGTTGCACCCAAAGTGTTAAAAGTAGAAATGGGTTCGAGTATACTCACGGTTTACAAGTGGTGACTTGAAGTTCCGAGAGCAAGTTTGTAGATGAGTTAGTTTGGAGCACCTTGTCCTTCTACACAAGGAAACGTAGGTGTGTGAGTTTGGCGTATACGGAAGATTATAGATTCGGAGTTTTTAAAATATAAAGAAAGTAACATAGGTGAAAATAATCATCTTGTACACATAACTCTTGTTCTTGACACTATTGAAACTCAAAAGAGTTGGTATGATTTCATGGATTCTAAGATCCATTAGAGTCGTAACAAGGGCATGGTCATAGATGATGTAACGTCCACTTAACAAATAACTATTAAGTCATCATCAAGTCTTAGTTACTTAGATGTATACATATAGAATAACTTAGATATTATATAGTTTTACAAGTCTTAAGATTCAAGCATGAGGTAGGAGATTAATGTCTCCATTTAGGTACCTCTTTGTGTCATAGAATACATACATGAGGTAGGAAGAACAAGCTTCCATTTAGGCACCTCTATTGTTCACCACTACACTTGTTGTTATAAACAACAAGGAGGGTCATGAACATACAAGTATCAAAGTATTAACAACAACTAATCTATAGTAAAACATCAAGTAATGAGTGGATTCTTATGAAGGATAGCCCAAGCTAATCCAACCATCTCACATTCAACAAGTTTCACACTTGAACATTACTTGTGGGTAAAACCCTAATTAAAAACAGAAAGTTTATGAGGCTTTAACCTCTGATTTAGATGTCTCAACCATGTTTTTAAGCCTAACCAACCATAAGAGAGGTTGTAAGCATTAGGACATTGGTTTGAGATGTGTTTCACACAAGTTGGATGAAGTTTGCATAAGTTTGAAACAAAACAGAAAGTTTTTGGTCAATTTCGGAGCAATTCCAGGTCTGATTTCTCCAAGGAGAAGTCAAGGAATCAAACTACATGATTAACCAAGCAAGTAGGAAAAAGAATGAGCAAAAACGGACAAGAAACGAGTGAGATATGCTCACTTTTGTGAAGTAGGATGAATCTGCTCGAACACCAATTTGCAGCTACGTTTTTGGATGATTTGAGAGAGATTTAGATGAGTTTGTAAAGTGTTTAGGACTTGGATTAGTGTGGTATTTATAGGAGAAGGTTTGGGTTAGGTTGTAGTTGAGTAATTAATGTTAAAACAAGGTTTAAAACTCAAAAAAACATAAAAATCCCGCTCAAAACGCTGAAATGGGGAATCAGTTCGCGGCTGTTAATCTGGGCCACTGTAGCGAGTCCTTAAATGGATTTTTGTCCGGGTAATGTTCAATAAAGGGCTGCAGAGCAGCTGGTTATGTTGTGCGACTGTGGGGATGCTGACCCGGGTTCGAGTCCCGCGGTCAGCGTTTTTGTTTCTTTTTTTTTTCCTTTTTGATTCCAGAACCATATATTTTCATCAATTAACACAAACAGCCCCTGTACTTAGTAACTTCTTATGTTATGTTATTTAAAAAAAGAAACTAGCTTCACAACTAACTAACTTGGTTAGTTAGTTGTATATATATATATATATTTTTTTTTTTCTAACTTTAAAAGTTTAACGAGACTAACTAGGTTATTAAACTTTTAAATAAAATTAATTAATTTAATTAATCCAAACAATTTGAAAAGTGACCATATTTATAATGAATAAAAAAAATTATTCTTTAATCGATTATTCGTTTCACAAAGCTTTCGAGTTTCGAGATTTAGGATTTGAATCTCATCATTTTAATAGTTTCAACTAGTTTAACGAGTATCGAGCGTAATAACGAATATATCGTTCAAGCGTGAAAATTTGCACATAAGTCTAACACAAACATGAATAAAATAGCTTCGTTTTCATTATGATCAATAGTCTCGAATTACAAACGGAACGAAAGTAGATTACAAAGAGAGTTCAAGTGTCTAAATATGGAAGGTACAACACGACTTGCTAAAATAAGAAAGGTTCGAAAATGCGGAGCGTTACAGTCTCCCCTCCTTTAGGAAATTTCGTCCCGAAATTTAGGAAGACGTAGGGAAGAGATGAGGGTACTTCGACTTCATATCACTTTTGAGTTCCCAAGTAAATTCGGCGCCACGTTTTCCTTCCCATCTAACCTTGACGATAGGAATTTTACTGCGCCTTAATAACTTGACTTCTTGGTCCACGATTTCGACAGGTTTTTCCACGAAATGCATAGTATCGTTGATTTGAAGATCTTCGAGAGGAACTTGAAGTCCTTCATCAGCGAGACATTTCTTTAGATTCGAAACGTGGAACGTTGGATGAACATTGCTGAGCTCTTGAGGTAAATCGAGTCGATAGGCCACCTTACCAATCCTTTCGAGTATCTTGAAAGGACCGACATAACGAGGGGCAAGTTTTCCCTTTTTACCAAAACGAACCACTCCTTTCCAAGGAGATACCTTGAGTAAGACATGGTCCCCAACGTTGAATTCCATTGGCTTTCGTCCCTTGTCAGCATAGCTCTTTTGACGATTTCGAGCCTTGAGTAGATTGTCACGGATTTGGAGAATCTTATCCGTTGCTTCTTGAATGATCTCAGGCCCAGAAAAATGCTTATCACCAATCTCGTGCCAGCTTAAAGGAGAACGACATTTGCGACCATATAATGCCTCGAAAGGAGCCATTTGAATACTAGAGTGGTAGCTATTGTTGTACGAGAACTCGATCAAAGGTAAATGCACATCCCAACTACCACCAAAGTCGATGACACAAGAACGGAGCATGTCCTCTAGGGTTTGGATAGTACGTTCAGTCTGTCCATCCGTTTGGGGATGAAAAGCCGTACTAAGATTCAAATGAGTACCCATAGCGGACTGAAAAGTTTGCCAGAGACGCGAAGTGAATCGACCATCACGATCAGAAATGATGTCGAGAGGAACACCATGATGGCGTATGACTTCATTGGTATAGATACGAGCAAGTCGTTCAACCTTGAAATCCTCACGAATGGGAATGAATTGAGCGGACTTGGTCAAACGATCAATGACCACCCAAATACTATCGTAACCAGCAGGTGTACGAGGAAGTTTAGTTATGAAGTCCATCGCAATGCTATCCCACTTCCAAACAGGGATTTCAGGTTGTTCGAGTAGACCAGAAGGTCGTTGATGCTCGGCTTTGACTTTCGAACAGGTAAGACACTTGGAAACGTACACAGCAATGTCTCTCTTCATGCCGGGCCACCAATAGGATGTACGTAGATTATGATACATCTTGTCAGCGCCAGGATGAATTGAGTACCTAGATTTGTGTGCTTCGTTCATGATAAGGTCACGAAGGTTGTCGCGGTCTGGAATCCAGACGCGATCACAACAATAAAGAAGACCATCAGGTTTTGAAACGAGTTGACTCTCAGATGCTCCACGTATTTCTACGGCCATGGAACCTTCATTGATAGATGAGTATTGCGCTTCACGAATACGATCGTGAAGATCGCTCGAGATATGAAAACAACGAATGACATCTACATGAGCCTTACGACTAAGTGCATCGGCCACGACATTCGCCTTACCAGGATGGTAGCGAATCTCGCAATCATAGTCGTTAAGTAATTCCACCCAACGTCGCTGTCGCATATTGAGTTCTTTTTGGTCAAAGATGTGTTGCAGGCTCTTATGGTCAGTGAAAACCACACACTTAGTACCATATAGGTAGTGTCGCCAAATCTTTAACGCAAAAACAACTGCGCCAAGCTCGAGGTCGTGGGTAGTATAATTTTTCTCATGTATTTTGAGTTGGCGAGAGGCGTAAGCGATGACTTTGTCTCGTTGCATGAGCACACAACCAAGACCACGATTTGATGCATCACAATACACCACGAAATCATCATTCCCATCAGGGAGAGCGAGAATAGGAGCGTTGCAAAGCAAGTCCTTGAGAGTTTGAAAAGATTCCTCTTGCTCAGGACCCCAAGCAAAAGGTTTCTCCTTTTGAGTCAACGAAGTGAGAGGAACGGCGATCTTTGAAAAATTCGAGATGAATCGACGGTAATAACCCGCCAATCCTAAGAAAGAACGGATTTCAGAAGGAGATTTAGGCGCGGTCCAATTCTTCACAGCTTCGATTTTTGAAGGGTCGACATGGATTCCCTTTTCACTAACAACGTGTCCAAGGAATTGAACTTCTTTGATCCAAAACTCGCATTTAGAGAACTTAGCGTATAAACGTTCACCACGCAAGAGTTCGAGTATAAGACGAAGATGACGCTCATGATCGGCTCGAGATTTAGAATAAATGAGAATATCGTCAATAAAGACGATCACGAAACGATCCAAGTAAGGTTTACAAACACGATTCATGAGATCCATGAACACAGCGGGTGCGTTGGTCAAGCCAAAAGGCATAACCACGAACTCGTAATGTCCATAGCGAGTACGAAAAGCGGTTTTGGGTATGTCCTCTTCGAGGACTCGAAGTTGATGATAACCAGAACGAAGATCAATTTTGGAGAAACAGGTAGCGCCTTGGAGTTGATCAAAGAGATCATCGATACGCGGCAGAGGGTAACGATTCTTGATGGTGAGTTTGTTGAGCTCACGATAGTCGATGCACATGCGAAAAGAACCATCTTTCTTTTTAACGAAGAGCACGGGAGCACCCCAAGGAGAGGTACTTGGACGAATGAAACCCTTCTCGAGTAGTTCTTGAAGTTGCGAAGATAATTCTTGCATCTCGGAAGGTGCAAGACGATAAGGAGCCTTGGCCACAGGAGTTGCGCCAGGTACGAGATCAATACGAAAATCAACGGATCGAGGAGGAGGAGGACCGGGCAAATCTTCAGGGAAGACGTCAGGGAAGTCGCGCACCACTGAAACATCACTTAGGCTCTTTCCCTTGCCTTTTTCTTCCACAACGTGGGCTAAAAAGGCAAAGTACTGTTTGCGTAAGTACTTGTTTGCTTGTGTGCAGGACATCAACTTTAGTCCCCTTGAAGGTCGGTCTCCATAAACGTGTAAAACATCACCAGAGGGAAGAGGTAAGCGAACGAATTTCTCGCGACAAGCGATTTCGGCATGATTCTTTTGAAGCCAATCCATGCCTATGATGACGTCGAAACTACCCAGTTGCATGGGTATGAGATCGATAGAGAAAACGTGCTCGTTAAGAATAAGACGACAATCGAGGAGAATGGAATCGACTAAGATGGACTTGCCATTGGCGACTTCAACGGAAAACGACTTAGGTAGCTTAGAGCGTGCACATTTTAACAATGATTCGAATTCTAAGGACACAAAGCTTTTGTCCGCACCAGTATCAAATAGTATCGAAGCATAAAGATGGTTAACAAGAAACGTACCGTTAACGACATCATTGTCGTTGCGTGCTTGATTTGCGTTTAGGTTGAAGACGCGTCCACGAGGAGGTTGCTGCTGCTCTTGGATCCATTGAGGGCATTGGGGACGAAGATGATTAACATCCCCACATTTGAAACATGCCCTAGGTGGCCTTGCGTTCTGAGGAGCAGGTGCAGCTTGTGGCGCTTGCTGAGCTTGTGGTGCTTGCTGAGCTGGCTGAGCTTGCTGAACTGGTTGAGCTGGCTGCCCTTGGCGACAATAGCTGATGGTATGACCATAACGGTTGCAATTCTCACAACGACGACACCTAGCATTAGCGGGATGATGGAAGTTACAAGTGGTACACTTGGGGTGAATCCCAGTGTACGGCTTGGGGGCATCAACAGGAGCGATAGGATTTGGGTTAACAGGCGGCACAATCGCGTTACAAACGGGGTTGGATTGCTTTCGCTTCTTTCCCCTATTGTTATTCGATTGTTGGGTAATTTGATGGGCTGGCTTAGAAGAAACGGGGTTTGCGGCTTGCTTATCGCGAACGCGATTGTTGTTCAAGGACGCGGCTAATCGGTAAATGGCTTCGATGCTATCGAGTTTGGCTGCCTCGATGGTGTCTCGCATGGTAGGGGGCAAACCATTGATGTACTTGCTATTCTTGCGTTCAGGGGTCGATACAAGGTGAGGGACAATGAAGCTAAGTTGTTTGAAACGGGTGGTGTAGGCTAGGTTGTCATCACCAACTTGCTTTAAAACCCAAAATTCTTCTTCTAATTTTCTTTGCTCATGCGGAGGACAAAACTCATCCATCATTAGGGCCTTAGTCTCCTCCCAGGTCAACGCATAAGCCAACTCGTTCGAACGGATGTTTCTTTCATTCGACCACCACTCAAGAGCGCGGGCTTGGAATACCCCGGTTGCGCTACGTGTCTTGAGTTCGTCAGGGCAATCGCTATTGATGAATGTGACCTCTATGCTGTCAAACCACTCGAGCATAGCGGTCACCCCATCATTGCCGGTGAATGGCTTGGGATTGCACGACGAGAAGTGCTTAAAATTGAACGAGGCGGGTTTGCGTATTTCGACCTTAGAGTCGACGGATGAGTGAGGAGTTTCGGATGCACGAATCTCGGAAATGACCTTTGGGACGACGCGCGCAAATTGATCGGCCATGAAAGCCATCATCTTCTTGGTGGAACAAGACTTTGACTTCTTAGACGCATTGGAGAGACGAGAAGACATCTAAGATTCAAAAGAACGAATAGGTGAGACTTGGTCATAATGCTTGATTAAGAAAATAAATTCATTCACGTAGCATAGTTATTCACATAGCATATAGGGTTCATGGCACAAAAGACTCATTGCATAAAAGTTTCATAGCACAAACGTTTAAACATTTCATATAGCATAGTCATGGATTCCACATAGCATAACATGAATGAATGAAAGCATTGTAAATTTAGTTTGTTCACGAGGGATTATTATTGTTTGTGATTGCGATAGCGTGCGAAATGTTTAAAACAACATTTTGAAATGAACGAACGTTCAAGTATAAAAATCACATATAAATTGAGATACATAAAAGAGAGGCTCAATAAAACATTGGAGTGTTTCGGGTAGAGAAACGTCGACTATTCCAAAGTGGGTCGAAAGTTCTTTCGAATTAGAGATATTGTGCTTTGGCCTATAAGTAAGATACTCTCGTCGAGAAGCGATTAACGGTATCTTACCCTTCCGGTTACTACACATCTCTAAATGATTGAAACATTCGGGACTTTGGCGAGAATAAAAATCAAGGAATGGGACTTAATCGACAAGATGCGGGTTTCACCCCTAACTTGACGATTTCGTACCCTAAATGTGGTTGGTACTCGTCGGCCAAAATAAATTTTGACACTTTGACGAGGGTCCACTAGAGTTGAAATGGAAATTACCATTAAGTTGTGGATGTCACTCCTAGCTTAATGGTGAAATTTCGTGCAAAAATAGATTAAAGGTAGAATGAGAGTCGTTTACCAAATTGTGGGTTTCACGCCTATTTTGGTAAATTCTTCTCGTTGGTGTTACAAGAGTATAAAAATAGCATAAGTGTATTCGTGTTAGCCTTAGGAAAGGCACATAAATTTAATCAAAAGTATAGCTAGGAAGCATGCATGGTAGAGTACAAAGTTTTAAACAACAAATAAGAGGCAAAATTCCTAGAACTATAGATTAGGGCAAAAGCATGGCAATTTTCCTAATTCCCTATAGTTATGGCTCTGATACCAATCTGTCACACCCCAACCGATGGCGGAAACATCGGGATGAGACGAAGTGTGTAGATTGCTCAAAACGTCATAACACTATGTGACAATAATTAATTTAAATTCAAACTTCATTTCAAAACTAAAAGTCATACATGATTCAAAAGAAAATAACAACATTGTTTCATAACATAACATAACAGACAAAATGATAGATTAATCTAGGTGTGTATCTAGTCCACCCTAAACTTGTTTCATGAATCATCCATACTTCAATAATCAACCTGCAACATGTATTAAAATAGAGTTTCAATGCAAAAGCAAAGAGCGAGTATACAAGTTTGTTTACATAGCATAATAGAATAAAAACTCATATCCAACATGAACATAACAAAATAGTTTCAACGTGCTAGTTTACGTAGTCCAAGTGATAGCCCAAGTTTCCCAATGCGTTTAAAGTACCTAACCCAAAGTTTAACGGGAGGTTGTTATGTCTCCTCCTAACAATACCCCAAAGACTAACGGGGAGGTGCATTACTCCTATAGCGCTACTATTGTTAAGGCGGAACTACACACAAGAATTAAACGTTCACATTGCACAAAAAGTCTCAAGATTCACAAGTTTCATGTTTCATGTTTAAATGGATAGAGTAAGTTTCAAATAAGTTTCAAGTGTCGTGTGTGTTTAATATAGAATACATGTTGCACCCAAAGTGTTAAAAGTAGAAATGGGTTCGAGTATACTCACGGTTTACAAGTGGTGACTTGAAGTTCCGAGAGCAAGTTTGTAGATGAGTTAGTTTGGAGCACCTTGTCCTTCTACACAAGGAAACGTAGGTGTGTGAGTTTGGCGTATACGGAAGATTATAGATTCGGAGTTTTTAAAATATAAAGAAAGTAACATAGGTGAAAATAATCATCTTGTACACATAACTCTTGTTCTTGACACTATTGAAACTCAAAAGAGTTGGTATGATTTCATGGATTCTAAGATCCATTAGAGTCGTAACAAGGGCATGGTCATAGATGATGTAACGTCCACTTAACAAATAACTATTAAGTCATCATCAAGTCTTAGTTACTTAGATGTATACATATAGAATAACTTAGATATTATATAGTTTTACAAGTCTTAAGATTCAAGCATGAGGTAGGAGATTAATGTCTCCATTTAGGTACCTCTTTGTGTCATAGAATACATACATGAGGTAGGAAGAACAAGCTTCCATTTAGGCACCTCTATTGTTCACCACTACACTTGTTGTTATAAACAACAAGGAGGGTCATGAACATACAAGTATCAAAGTATTAACAACAACTAATCTATAGTAAAACATCAAGTAATGAGTGGATTCTTATGAAGGATAGCCCAAGCTAATCCAACCATCTCACATTCAACAAGTTTCACACTTGAACATTACTTGTGGGTAAAACCCTAATTAAAAACAGAAAGTTTATGAGGCTTTAACCTCTGATTTAGATGTCTCAACCATGTTTTTAAGCCTAACCAACCATAAGAGAGGTTGTAAGCATTAGGACATTGGTTTGAGATGTGTTTCACACAAGTTGGATGAAGTTTGCATAAGTTTGAAACAAAACAGAAAGTTTTTGGTCAATTTCGGAGCAATTCCAGGTCTGATTTCTCCAAGGAGAAGTCAAGGAATCAAACTACATGATTAACCAAGCAAGTAGGAAAAAGAATGAGCAAAAACGGACAAGAAACGAGTGAGATATGCTCACTTTTGTGAAGTAGGATGAATCTGCTCGAACACCAATTTGCAGCTACGTTTTTGGATGATTTGAGAGAGATTTAGATGAGTTTGTAAAGTGTTTAGGACTTGGATTAGTGTGGTATTTATAGGAGAAGGTTTGGGTTAGGTTGTAGTTGAGTAATTAATGTTAAAACAAGGTTTAAAACTCAAAAAAACATAAAAATCCCGCTCAAAACGCTGAAATGGGGAATCAGTTCGCGGCTGTTAATCTGGGCCACTGTAGCGAGTCCTTAAATGGATTTTTGTCCGGGTAATGTTCAATAAAGGGCTGCAGAGCAGCTGGTTATGTTGTGCGACTGTGGGGATGCTGACCCGGGTTCGAGTCCCGCGGTCAGCGTTTTTGTTTCTTTTTTTTTTCCTTTTTGATTCCAGAACCATATATTTTCATCAATTAACACAAACAGCCCCTGTACTTAGTAACTTCTTATGTTATGTTATTTAAAAAAAGAAACTAGCTTCACAACTAACTAACTTGGTTAGTTAGTTGTATATATATATATATATTTTTTTTTTTCTAACTTTAAAAGTTTAACGAGACTAACTAGGTTATTAAACTTTTAAATAAAATTAATTAATTTAATTAATCCAAACAATTTGAAAAGTGACCATATTTATAATGAATAAAAAAAATTATTCTTTAATCGATTATTCGTTTCACAAAGCTTTCGAGTTTCGAGATTTAGGATTTGAATCTCATCATTTTAATAGTTTCAACTAGTTTAACGAGTATCGAGCGTAATAACGAATATATCGTTCAAGCGTGAAAATTTGCACATAAGTCTAACACAAACATGAATAAAATAGCTTCGTTTTCATTATGATCAATAGTCTCGAATTACAAACGGAACGAAAGTAGATTACAAAGAGAGTTCAAGTGTCTAAATATGGAAGGTACAACACGACTTGCTAAAATAAGAAAGGTTCGAAAATGCGGAGCGTTACATGAACGGTTATTTAATTCAAACGATTACTTCAATAAATTAAAGTTATTCATTTGTGTTTTAGTCCACCCGCGAACCTCGCGGGTTCTTAAACTAGTTCAATTATATATCAGCACTTAACATAGATTGTTTTTCCTAACCAACCAGCTCACCACAACAACAATATTAAATAGAAGAATTTGTAGAAGAAAATTGTTTGAATGGATTTCTTTTTGATAATGAAGAACTTGAAAAAATCACCTGGAAATTTGCAGGAATGTGCCATCTTCAACTGCAAACATGGACTCATAAACAAACAACTGATGTGGCTAGAGCAGTGTCCTTTTGTAAGAAATAAAGCCACTCACGCAAGAAATTGAAAAACATTAATGTAAAAAATAAGATGAACTACTACAAAATTGAAAACAAAATAGGGGAGAAATGATCAAATGAATACAAAAAAAAATCTTACTTTGAATCTATATAAAAGAGTATTAGTTTAACCATTTGACCCATTCCCTTAAGAGTAATTATTAACACTGCCCAAATCGATCCATTCATTAGTAGATGAGTCACCTCTACGGAAATGTAAATGAATGGGTGGATATAGTTTGTTTGATAAAGATAATGAAGCAAACGGATCCTTATCACTTTCACTATCAACAAACGGTTGATTACAAATCGCCCATGAAGACGTTGAACAATGAAGTTAGGTTACAAAATTACCCATGAATGAAAATAAAGCATGAATGTGCCACTACCTTTTTTATAATCATACCTTCAGAGGAACACCACTTCCATCTCCTCCTCTTGCTGCCTGCTATATTCAGATCGTTGACGATGACGTAGTTTTAAGAGATCTTGTAATTAATCAAGTCATTCCCTAGAATAATTTGTGCCAGCTCGGGATCACTCCGTTGATCACATCAATGTTCAAGACCCACCTTAAACAATAGCGCATAAGTAAATCCTTAGGCTTGGAAAGGTCTCCTGATAATCACTAATGAAGTCCTAAGTTCAAATTTAGTGTATATATTGTTTCTAAATAAACTGGCTGGAAAGGTCTCCTGATAATCACTAATGAAGTCCTAAGTTCAAATTTAGTATATATACTATTTCTAAATAAGCTTGCTAAATTTCATTACTTCAATTTAGGCTTCTGTTTCTTTCTAAACGTACTATTTTAAACCCAAACTAGCAATAACACTCGTGCGTGTTGCGGCGAGGGTACATCGAATGGATTAGTCCAAACATTATGTGATGTGTTAATCATATGAAAACGTGCATTTCGACATATCATAGAAAACATAACAGGTATAACAGAAAAATTGACATGTATAATCGAAAGAGATTAATTAGAACTTTTGGAAATAAAGGGAAAAAAAGAAACCACAATTTGACTCCAGTCAGTTCGAAACAAAATTTGCGAAACATTCATATAATAAGCAAGTAAGCATATTATATTTGACCTCACTCATTTCCCAAAAAAAGTTTACTTTGAAACATACACCAACTCGAATTTATACCAAAACGTACATATAAATATGGACGTAAAAATGTTTTTTGAACAAAAGCATATTATATTTGATCTGACTTATTTCCAGAAAAAAGTTTATGTCGAATAGAGAAAATCAAATTCATACCGACACGTACATAAAAATATGCACTTAAAAATAGTTTTTTTTAAGTAAAGGAAGTATAAGGGTAAACTTGAAACAAATTATTTTTAGTTAAAAATTTAATAGGTTAAACATATGTGTAAAAATGTGCCAAGTAGCCCAATGCCACACCACCACCAACAGAAGAGCTCGTAAAATAAAATAAATAAAAAGAGTAAAAATAACTTTGAACGAAAAACAGACGTAAAGTCATTGAAATGCGAAGAAATTAGACTGAAATGTAAAACGTAGAAAGAAAAAACTAAGTCAATTTAGGACCCGCACATTAGAACAAACTTGTCAAACGAAGCATAATAGACGTGTTGCGACGGGCCTGTCAAATAGGAAAAGCAGACAAAAAACATTGAACCATACACACACGTTGCAGCGTGTTGACTCGCCAAATTTTGAACGAAACGTAGAACAAAAAACTTGTAAAAGATGAAAAGTATAAAGGACTAAAGTTGAAAATAAAAAAAGTGTTGAGGTTAAATTGTAAATAAATAAAAAAAGTTAAATGAAAAGATAAAAACTTTAAATGGAAAATGAAAATGAAAATGAAAATGAAAAATAAAAGAAGAATTTTTTTGAAAATCACCTCATGCACATGGTACAACTAATAATGCAAGAAAAACTTGCTTATTTATAGTATAAAAATTTCTAAAAATAAGTACAACTTCAATTTTTATTGTTCTGACAAAATTCCAAACAACACGTACTTTTTTTTTTTGTTTCTTGAACGGCAAATTTGGATCACTGACGGACCACTGGAGTATCATCGTGCCACCAGCGGAACCACCCGATCATATCCATCTCCATTAAGCAATAATGTCTATATACCAATTCAGGAGGAAACCCAATAAGAAAACCCCCTCTTGTGGGAATCGAACCCATGACCTAATGGTAATAAGCCTTATCCCACCCCCCAAGATGCCACTGTTTCTACTGAATTAATTACACAACAGATTGAGGTTCCTGTAAAAAGGACCAAAAGTGTGAGAAGGGTAAAAAAGAATCTCAGCCATTAGATCTTTGATCTAATGGTTGAAATCAATAGGGACCAAACTGTAAATTATTTTTATTAATTTGGACTGATTTGAAAATTCTATGGGCAATTCTGTCTTTTATATCCACTTGATTTTAGGAAACTGTAAATCAGTTCTCTAAAATTATGATTTCTCTTTCTTGTTCCAGAATTTGAATCCTCCTCCTCCAATTCGAATCATTTTCATCAACAACCATCGCACCACCGTCGCGCCACCTTGCCACCACCGTATTGTCGCACTTCCTTTCCACCGCCGCACCATCTTGCCACCATCGCAACGTCAATTGTGGACTTTCGAAAATTAACTGAGTGGTTTCTAGTGGAACCATGATTGTATGTTTCATTCAATCAGATCATTTTCCTCATAGAGAGGCGGTGTCGGCCACCTCCCAACGTCGGCGGACGACAATGGTGGTGCCGGTAGTGGAGAAGAAGGTGATACGGAGATGTAATGATTATCGAATGGTGTTATATATGTGCTGAATGGTGTTATATACTTTATTGTATAGTGTTATATACTCTATTGAATGGTGTTATATATGTGCTGAAGGGTGTTATATACTTTATTGTATGGTGTTATATACTTTATTGAATGGTGTTATATATGTGCTGAATGGTGTTATATACTTACTGAATAGTGTTATCTACTTACTGTATGATGTTATATACTTGCTGATTGGTGTTATATACTTTATTGAATCTATATATATATATATATATATATATATATAAATGAGATGGATTTGGGCTATGTGTCCTTTGTCTTTGGCCATCTAGGCTGATGTGGCAATTTGGTTTAGGAGGGAAATCCCAATTAGCTTTCAACAATCACGATTCCAAGGAAAAAAGGCGGGATCCGAATTGAGTTGGGTCGGGTCAACAGAAAATGGATCCTATATGTTATTTTCCAAAACCCTAGACACCACATTCATCTCCATTTTCCTTTCATCTCCCTTCTGGTTCAAGCATACGATTCAAGCATTGCCATTCCGAGTCAATAATCTTCATTCTCCTTCATCTTTATTATAAGGTATCTTCAATCTCCCTAAAATAATACCCGCAAAAATAGCCAAAATTGTTCACCGAAATCATACCTACCGAATCTCCCTTCTCTATCTTCTTTTTCTTCTACAATTGTTCATCGTCTCATCGGATCTTCAAGATTTTATCAAGATCAAAGGTAAATATACCTAATCGAACCTAGATCTGCGTTGTTTATGTTATTGTATATACAAAGTTGTTTTTATAAAGATTGTTTCGATTGCTAAAAACCATTTGTTTTCTCATTTCTATAGATCCGATAAAAGAAATTAAAGGTGTGTTGTTATTTATGTTATTCGATTGTATTATACAAAGTTGTTTTTATGAATATTGTTTTGATTGCTAAAAACCATTTTTGTTCTGATTTCTGTAGATCTGATTAAAGAAATTAAAGGTATGTTGTTATTTATGTTGTTCAATTGTATATAAAGTTCATTTTATAAAGATTCTTTTGATTTCTAATAACGTTTTCTTTGTTCTGATTTCAGTAGATCCGATCAAACTTTATCTTTTTCTTTCTTTGGATTTCTAATAATCTTTGTTATGATTTGTAATAACTTTTTCTTTGTTCTGATTTCTGTAGATCTGATTTCGGACTCCGGTAATTCGTCAATCAAAAGAGGTTAGTTAAGTGTTATAGTTGTTTTATCTTTTTTAAGTTTGTAATATGTAATTTTATATCCTTTCTGTTCATTATTTTTTTACTTATTAATATATGTTCTGAATGATTTATGGTTTGTATTTTCTCATGGTGAACCCTCAATCTTTTTTGAAATTCGGACTCGGATTGTTAGTCTACCAAAATAAGTTATGTTGTTCTGAATTTTGTAGATCCGATCATAAAATTGAAGGTATGTTGTTTTAGTTTGTTGTTTATCTACTGTGCATCTTTAATCTAAGCGATTGAACATTTATATTTTTTTTGCAAACAATATCAAGATCAGAGGTTTTGTTATCATCATCTACATTCTCTGATTTATGTAGTGTCTATGAACGTTAATCATGTATTGGACATTTATCAAACTCATGTATTGGACATTTATCAAACTTACTGATTTTTGTTTATTTTGATTTTCATGTGAATCCCTAAATCTTGGATAACAATCGGACTCCGATCATTCAATAAGCAACAGAGGTTAGTTGAATGTTATAGTTGTTTTCTCTTTTTTAAGTTTGTAATATTGTTTTGTCAGAATCTTTGCTCCACGTTTCTATTGTTTTGTTTGAAGCTTGATTGAATATCATATTTGTTCTTGGAGTTTAATGGTTTGATCCTTGATGTTTGACAATTGAATTTCGGATCATGATAACGGTTCGGTGCTATCCATCCGTTTGTTCCAAAATTATTATTGTTAATTTTTATTTCCTTATTTAGAGGATATATAATAACTTGATTTTAAATTCAAATTTTTGATTTGGAGTATAATATGGAAGTAAACGATTTGGAGTTAATAACATTAATTGGATTTCCTTTTTAGGTGAGTTCAATGTACCTAGACATGTTAATGGTTTAAAATTTAGAGTTTTATATATAATTTTGATTAAATTCTTCCAACATATTATAGTAATTTTAAATTTAAATTATATTTGATTTATTTTTAAATAAAGTTACCTGAAATAGAAGTTGACTACATTTATTTTTTATAATTGCTAATTATCCTAATTTTTAATAACCTCTAATCGACAATTATTGGTTTCTATATAACTAATTAGATTCAAATTATTCAACAATCATATTAAAAAATTTATTGGTTTTTACCGTATATGCTTTAAATCATTAAAATAATAGATACGGAATTGAGTTTTGAACTTTCACTGTATTTTAGATGATTATGTCCTTCAAGATGCTAACATTTGTATGTTTTCTAATATCGTTTTAATTATTAGAAGCCTGTTTTAAGAATATATTAATATTTTTTAAAAATGTCAACAAATGTGTTTTTAGTATATTTCGCTGATAATTTCCTTATTTAGATGATAGATAATAACTTGATTTAAAATTCAAAATTTTGATTTGGAGGATATTATGGAAGTAAACGATTTGGAGTTAATAACATTAATTGGATTTCCTTTTTAAGTGGGTTCAATGTACAAAGACATGTTAGTGGTTTAAAATTTAAAATTCTATATATAATTTTGATTAAATCTTCCAACATATTATAGTAGTTTTAAATTTAAATTATATTTGGCTTATTTTTAAATAAAGTTACCTAAAATAGAAGTTGACTATATTCATTTTGTATAATTGTTAATTATCCTAATTTTTAATAAACTTTAATCAACAATTATTGGTTTCTATATAGCTAATTAGATTCAAATTATTCAACAATCATATTAAAAATATTTATTGGTTGTTACATATAAGTTTTACATCATTAAAATTAAATTTTAAGCTTATATGTTTTTTGTTTCGATTCATAGGAAATACCGTATGATTTTGCAAGCTTATTGTGGGAAGGAAAAGTTCCATATGGTCAATGTCTTGAACTTATTGATGATGACTTATGCAACTGCATGAGTCTGAATCTTTTTCGAACACAAGAGGTAATTTTAATTTTATCGTTTTTTGGTGTTTTTTGATCCGGTATAATGATAGTCAATTATTATTTTAAATTTATATTTTGAAGTAAACCATTATTGTGTGTGATTTTAAAATTTTAATTTCGAAGTCAATCATTATCTTAAATTTAAATTTTGAAGTTTGCCATTAATGTGTTTGATTTTAAATTTGGAAGTCAATCATTTTTTTAAATTTAAATTTGGAAGTAAACCATTAATGTGTTTCATCCATTTAGCCATTCCTTTTTCAATTAACTTAATTCATCTTTAATGTGACAGAATTGATGAAGTGATATAAGAAGGTTTCTTTGTTAATTGATTATTCTCTTCCGCTTACAGGGGATAACGCTAAGGTAATTAACATCAAAATTCAATATTTCTATTACTTGAATTCTCTTGCTTTATAATTTCTTTCAATGTATTATTTTGTGTTTTGACTTGGATATAAAACATAATGTGAAGGTATATTTTAAACTAATTTTACCGAGTGTTTTTATTTGGATTGCAGAATAAGTGCTTTGATGAACTAATAGGTGTTTGAATTTTGTGTTTACTTTGCTCTGCATAGGGCTCCTTCAGTTTTTTGTATTCTTTTACTTCGCTCAGTAATTATTCTATTTTCAAGATAAGAATACAAGCTGCATTTGCATTGGCTACCTACCAACAATAGTGGGTGAATCAGTAATAACAAAACTATTGAGATAAGTTTTAAAGCTTATTGAGAAATATTGATTGTGTTTCTATAAATACTTTACCGTTTAATTTTGTAAAAAACCTTCATATTTAATTTTCAGATATGGATCCAATGAACAACAGTCCTTCATTTTTAAAGCTTATTCAGGAAGATGACCAGATATTTTTGGTACGGTTATTGGTATTCTAAATACTAATCATATTTTTAGTAAACTGATGTTTGTCTTTTTTTTTTTATTTTTTTTAAACTCATAGCAAATACCTAATGACTTTGCTTCAATGATTTGGGGAGACCAACCACCTTACAAAGATTCAGTTAAGATTGTTGATGGCAACAAGTTATGGTTTGTAAGACTGAAAAAAACTGATGTTGGCCATGTTCTTGCTGATGGCTTCACCAAAGTTGTTCGGGATAGTTGTATAAGAAAAAATAACTATCTTATGTTTCAGTCATTTGGACAATCATCATTCTTTCTAATGGTGTTTAAATCATTTGTTCATCAATACTGCTTTATATCCAAAATCACACCTGACAAAGGCGTTATTGTAAGTAGTATATTATACAATCAGTATGATGAATAATGTTTTCTTTCTGTATATTGGTTTTTAAATTAATTTTTAATTATCACTGCCTATGCAGGTCATGGCTGATGAATTTTGGAGGCAATTTTATGGGAAAAATTTCAATTGGTGGTCAATCAACTCTTTATTTAGGAGATAGATTTTGGAACGTTAAGATGGACGGATTAACTGACAGCTGTGTTTTTACTCATGGATGTTCTAAGATGGTAAACGATCTTACCTTAGACAGCCGATCTATCTTTGTCTTTTCAATGGTTGGAAATAAAATTTTCGAGCTTTCAGTCTTTAATCATCAAACCAGTACTCAAATTCAGAACAACAAGGTTGAGTTAGTTGTTTTGGATGACTCCATCTATGGTGATGATGGTGATGATTTGGTTATTGCGGTTAGAATTATACATCTATACTATTATTTAGTTATTAATGCGAGCTTACAAGTAGATCTTGAATTTCACACATTGTTATTTTTTATCTTTTTTTGTAGTCCGAACATAAGGAGAAGTGTAGTACTGCCGAAACTGACTTTCAGGAAAGTGTTGTTGTGGAATGTGAAGATGACAAATTTCAGTTGGCAAGTTTTGAGTCTGTGTTCAATGTAAACCCCTATATTTTAATCTAATTTATTAAAACTTATCATAAATATTTTTTTGTATTTATACATTTGTTTATTGTTAATTGTGTAGGATATTGATGATTCGAAGTTTGATAACTTTTTCTCATATCTACTTGAAATGGAAGACCTTAAGAAGAAGGTAATTTTTTGTCATTGTTTTTTTTCGTATTTTATTAAATTTTTAATTATCATTCTTATTATATTGTTAAACACTTTTCCCTTATATGTAGTTCAAAGATGATTGAGATAAAAAAACCGATCCGATATGCAAAGCAAGTGTTGTTTGTGATAAAAATCAAAGTTTAAAAGTTTGTGTTCATTTATAGGAGTTTGTAATTAACTGAATTGTTTTACCTATATTTTTTCATTTTAAACCGTTAATGTTTTATGTTTCTTACGATGATCCGAAGGGGAAAACAAATGTTGTTGTTGATGAAAATCTAAGTTTAAAGGTTTTGGTTCAGTTACTTAATTATATTTTTATGAATTTAAGTTGATTACTTTACATTTTTTTATTTATACGTTTTCCTTTTTTCAGGACAAAAGCAACTTTGAGATGGACCTGGACAAATTTTTGATACCGAAGAATAACTCCCATGTATATCTGATTACTTAAGTATTATATAATTCAATGTATTAATTCATTCTATATTAATATTTTTATACTCTTTTGTTTTATAGGTTGATCCTACACGAAAAACAAATATTTTTATTTCTGAACCGAGTCTGTCCTCCATAGTTGTTTCTGATGTGAGTATTTCTGATTCGATATTTTGTTCGAATTATGATAGTTACTTATGTATTTATTTACCTGTTTTAGACCATTCCGAAATATAAAGTTGATGTTGGTCAAATTGTTTTACCGATAAAGAGGAAGGTATAGTATCATATATAACTTTTTTACTTTTAATTTTATTTCTTAAAAAAGAACTAATTATTATTTTATTTGAACTTTTTAGGCCACTCATAAATGTAAAGCAGTTATGTTGGTGTCCGATGAGTCTCTTATCGTTCATCGTACACGTTCAAAGTTTAGAAACAAAAATGAATCTGTGGTTGTTGATAAGTTTATGGCTGCTGAAACCACATCTGTTAGCCGTAAACGTTCTACATTGAAAAGGTCGAAAACAATTTCAATCATTGAGTTCACCAAAGTCGCCGAGAACAGAATGGTATGTGTTTTCATATTATTAAAATTTATATATTTTATTCAAGTAATAAGCATATGTTTTAGATTACTTTGACAATTTTTGGTTTTGTGACTTTCAGCGTTTACCGTCTGCTATTTCCGATGAGTTATCTCTTTCTTTTCACAACCTCCGTGATGTTTCAATCCAAAACATTAGATGTGAGGTAACAAACATGAAGACGATAGCGGAAAAGAATGGAGATGGTTACAGGTATGGTTTTTCCAAGTGGTCGGCTTTCTTGAAATCAAATCAAATACACATGGCGCTACTCTTTTCTTTAAATATGTCAAGTCTTCGCAGCTTTTGATTTTGACCAAATTTGTACACAAAACGACAAAGAAAAGAGGCCGTCCGTGACTGTTTGCATTTGTGGTTGTTAGTTGGTTTTGTATATGTTTTCGTGAACTGGTAGTTATTAGTTGATGGTGGGTTTACAGTTGTTTGCATAGTTTCTACTTGATCTTCGTATGGCCCAAGTTGGATGTCAGTTATGTTTTCTGTTTGGACAATTAGTACTTAAACATGCCCTCTTTTGTAAGAAAGTTTACAAGTTAATTTTTGTTTTAATTTAGAACATAATTTTGGTACTACTCTTTTTTCCAATTTTATTATTAGCTTTGCACAACCAATCATATTACTTTTTTAATATCCAAGTATCCAACGCAAACATCCGAACCTCTACATATATTATTTTAATACGAATATATAATTTTTTTTCAATACGAATGTTAGTTTTATATATTTTTATTAAAAAATATAACAATTGAATACTCCCTCCGTCCCATTTTAGATGTCATTGGACCCACATTCACACAATTTAAGAAATATTTGAGTATTTTATTTTTTGAGTTGTAAAATGACAATAATGTCCTTAGAAATGACAATTAAATTGGGACAACAAAAAATGGAAGTTTGTAATGGTAAGGGCAAAACTGGAAATTATATTTACATTTTTGGAAATGACAATTAAATTGGGACAACCAAAAGTGGAAATTTGGACATTTAAAATGGGACGGAGGGAGTATATCTTACACACGATAAAACATAACAGTCAAATTACCAAATAAGTTGATGTTTGAATTTGTATGTTGACTTATTTCTAGATGTATATCTTATATTTTTATTAACTTATTATTTATTTTAGGAAACTTATAAATATTTATAATAATTAACAAAACAATGATAATTTATTTATGTTAAATTATTTGGTCGATTTTGTCTATTCGTAATTTCCAAAGTTTTATAAATTAATATTTCCATTTATAATGCAATAACATATCCAAATTAATTTTAGATAAATTTGTTTCTTTATTAATTGACAATCATTTTTAAGTAAAATGGAAACTACAATAGAATGACAAATAATTTTGATGTAGATATTTTATTTTTTATTAAAATAAATATAATATTTGTTTTGTTCTATGGTATTACACTTTTAATTAATTATTTAACGATCATTTGTTGAGTACTAATAAAAAAATCCTTATTTTTATTGTCACAGTTTTCTATTTGAAAATGAGGTTTTGTTTTGATCAAAGTTGGGTTATGCAGGTAAGTGTTAAATCTCATGTTAATTTGAAAACGCCTCAATCTTAAGCTTCAAGATCTCGAGTAATACAATTTACATTTTTTTTCTTTATATTTTATAAATATTACCTAATTTTGTTAATCTGAAATTAATTGCCTATATTCTTTTTTTAGAGATGTTGAGGTTGATTTAACTCTTTGGGATGATTATGCGAAGGACATGTGTTCGTACATGCTTAGTCAAGATCTTGAAGCCCATGTTGTCAAATCTGTTCATTTTGGTGCTGTTAAAACCTAAAAAGGTATCTTATTAAGTCTAGGATTTAAAAATGTATCTTATTAAATTTCTCATCATAAAAGAACATTCCATTTATAATATCATTTTATATAAATTACAACATACATCTCCATTACATATCAACTTTCAATCTATTCTTTGGTTTCTTCAACTAGGTACGTTGCAAAATTTTTAAGTAATACACAATCTCTTTTTCATGTATCAATACAAACTAATATCATTTATGTTTTATTATACGTTTCCATTTTACTAGGTGTTTCGTATAATGGATCAAATTCCGTTTGATGTTTGATCATGGAAATTTTTGTATCAATACAAACTAATATCATTTATGTTTTATTATACAAAAACAAGTCATTTGGATACAACGTTTTATCTGATCAATACATGAATATTTTTTTACACAAACAATTTGAATTTCCAAATTAATTTATTTTTAAAAACAAACAAATTGAATTTAAAACCATCAATAACATAACCGTGAGTACTTTCTTATATTTTTAAAATCAAAGTAGGTAAAAATTTAAGGTTTCGAATTTGTTAATAAACTAAACATTAATAATTTATATATTATCTTTATTTTTTCCCGTTTGTTAATATCAATTTATAAAATATTTTGCAAATCAAACAAACTACTGAAATTTGTCTCTGTAATTTTGAGAATGTCGTGTATGTTTACCAATGCATACTCCATAGATAGATTTATTTTATAATTTTGAGTTAATAATTTTGTTTACAAATTGACAATCTATTATTATGAAGTAAGATTTTACCTCATATGTTTAACTTTTAAAGTTTCAAAAACCACTTTTAGTATGTTTTGTAAATAATAATTAATAGGTCAAATATAGTTACGTAAATAATATTATAACAATAATAAATACATTTGAAAACTATGCATTTGAAATTTGGATTGCACTACAGTCAACTTTCAACCTGTTTGGCCTATATGTGTGGTACTCAACCAATGTGATTGTGCATATCAAAAGATATTGTGTTTGTGTGTTTCAAAGGTTGGTGACAATGGTGGTGTTAAAGGCTTGGAGAATTCATTATAGTTTTTTTTTTATTTTTTTGTAAATGTTAAGTGTTATAATAAAGAACGGACAAAATATTAATAAAGTTCTAATAATCTGTTATAATAAATAAAAGTTTTTTTTTGTCGTGGGTCATTCAGTGAGGCAAATTTCTGCCTCCGGTTCTTGCCCAAAGTTTCTAACCTTACTCGCAACCCTAACGACTACAACTTTCAATTCAAAACAATTAAAAAACAAGTTTGTTCGCAACCCTAATGACTACAACTTTCAATTCAAAACAATTATAAAACAACTTTCTGACATAGTTTGATTAATATAAAGTAAATTTTCCTACCCGCGAAGTTCGCGGGTGATAACCTAGTGGTGTTATATACTTATTATATGGTGTTATATACTTACTGAATGGTATTATATACTTACTGAATGGTGTTATATACTTTACTGTATGGTGTTATATATGTGCTGAATGGTGTTTATAGAGATCTTTTAAAAAAAGCCAGTTCCTATAATTAAGGTGACGGTTATAGGAAGTTTTTAATTAATTGAATTAATGATAAAATTACTTGTTTACCCTTTTGAATTAATTTAGATTTAGGACACATGTCATCTTCATAATATTTCTCACCTTTCTCACACTTTTAACCCTTTTTACAATAACCTTACCTATACCCAACAAACTTATTTATGATATAATTACACAACATATGTATTTAATAACAAACGAATATATAAACATACTATACTATTGAATTAAAGAGAATAAAATTTTAATTTTTTTATGGTATAATTTTAATAAAATAATAACGTAGTTGTCATTATGGCCTTTTCTTTTTGTCATACCCGTTAATCACGTAGTTGTCATGGACTCATTTTAGATTTTGATTTTCATATCTACTTAATAAAATTCGCATGTAATTCACCTATTGTATTTTGGTACGCCTTTCGTATATTGACTTATCGAAAGAATGGTATTCTCTTAGACAATTTTAGAGAGTAATAAACTAACAATAAGTTTTATAATATGATCATGAAGAGGTATGGTCCCAATTCCCTGCCTACATGGCAGGGACCACACCACTTTTTGTGCACACAAGGCATCCATGTCACCAAGACCTTCTAGAAGCTTCCAGAAGACGTCTAGGCGGTCCATAGTTGGCATCAAAGATGCTTCGTCCAACATAAAGGACAAAACGTGTCACCATTGAGAGAAGGCCACATAGGCCTGCGACAATCCAGGGAGCAAGTCTGACGCAACCAGTACGAGGTATCCAGCGTAAGCGAATAGAAGGACGCCACGTGTACCACTACACCCTTCGCGACAGAGCAGACCAAGAGGATATTCCCCTTGGTCGGACAGCTGGCGCACACCCACAGCTGGCACAGCTGCTTCCTCCTTCTTCACCATCCGGCTATAAATAGGACCCTTCATCATTCAGGTTAAGGATCTTGACTCTCTTTACTCACTCTATACACACACTGTTTTATTCATCTCAGAGCAGTACTTATTCTCACGCCGGAGCCTGGTTAAGAGGGAAAACCCCCTTTTCCCCCTCTTAACGAGACTAACGGTGTTTACTGTTTTGCAGATCTCAGGCCTTTGATACGAGCAAGAGAAGAGGTTGAACCCCATAAGTGAAACGACCCTCTTGGTTATCCTTTGTGTTAACCATTGTTTCAACATTGGCGCCATCCGCTTTTTTGCAAGACCACTCTCACCTCTTTTTCTCTTTTAGAAAACACTCGTGAAAATGGCAGACCATAATCATTCACACCCAGCTGACGGAGAAATCTCTTCTTTTGAACTCGTTTCGGACACGGCACACGTCCAACGAGGTCAAAGGAACGAGACCATCCAAGAAGGTCAGCTGAACAACGAGTTTCCATCCATTTTTGGAAGTGCGTCCAGGGCTGCTAGCCAAACCACAACTGGACCCATTTTCCAAACACCAACAAGAACCGTTACACAAAACACAAATGGAGCTACGTTCCAAACTCCGACGGGGACCTTGCACCACGTGCCTCCCCCGATGCCAAGTTTAAGCCATGGAGCAGGCCCTTCTGCTCCATCGGAACCAACACAGCTCAATTACTCTGCACTCTTAGGGCTACCAGAAGGAAAAACTCTAGCCTCCTGGTACGCCGAACAAATGGCGTCCATAAACTTAGTTTACACGCAACTTAGCGCACAGCAAGCTCTGCTCCAAGCACAGGCCAACCAAACAACATTTGCAACTCCGCAGCCAAGGTCTCTGAGCACACACACGGCTCAGCAGACCAACGCATGGAACTTACGTCCAGAAAGAGGGCCAGTGCAGAATATAAGAAGACCCAGTGTACAAGACATGCGCGACACTTATGCTGAAACAGAGAGTAATTTCGTGCAAAACTCCACCCTGCACCGGAAACCAATCCAGACCCGTTTGGGCGCACGTAACATGAACACAGAATGGGAAGAGGAGGAAGACGACCCAACGTACAAGGCAGAATCCACAGTGTTCAGCAGACTTCCTCCAGAACACGAGGCATACAAACCAACCAAGCGCGCGGGGTACAACCCCAAAGCAGAGCACGATTACACTTTGAGCTATCGTCCTGAGGACATGGCAGAAAATTCAAAATTCATTCCAGAAATCGCGTGCGCAGCCATCGATAAAACAAAGTTACCCCACAACGTAGGTAAATACAACGGGCTGACGGACCCAGACGATCACCTCCAGGTGTTCAAAGGCGCAGGAGCAACAGGTGGTTGGAACCTACCAACATGGTGTCACTTGTTCGCTCAAACTTTCGTTGGTGCGGCACGCATCTGGTTCGACAATTTACCAGCTGGAAAAATCAAATCATGGGTCGACTTTCGAGAAAAATTCTTAGCACACTTTTCTTAACAGCGAAGACACGCCAGAGACCCAGGTGATTGTTTGAACATATACAGAAAAGACTACGAAAGCGTAGAGGATTTTATTACGAGGTACAACAAAGAATGTTTGGAAATCGGAGACATACCGGAAAAGATGATGCGCGCACACTTCATGCGAGCAGTCAAATGCGACGATCTGGTTAAAAGAATCAAAGGGCGCGACGGAGGACCCAAAGACTGGGAAACCTTCATTGAAGCGGCCAAGACCATCGCGCAGACAGATAGACAACTGACCGGTGACGATCACCGTCAGCGCGCACACAACCATCACGATCGAAACAACAAAAGGGGTAGAAATCAACCCTGGAGGGCTTCTGGGAACAGAGAAAGAAACCCCCCGCGGGACGACGCACGCCATACGATCAATCAGATAGCCCATCGAAAAGAAGTAAAGCGCGAAAACAGAGAAAAGCAGTGGACTCCACTAACCAAAACACCTTCTGAAGTCTTAGCTACAGAGAACCATCAATTCAAACCACCCTTGCAGATGCGCAACAAAAGGGGTCAGGACCCAAATCTCTTCTGTGAATTCCACAAAGATACGGGCCACTTGACCGACGATTGCTTTAGCTTAAAGCAAGAAATTGAAAGAGCTCTAAGAGACGGAAAGCTCGGTCACTTAGTCAAAGGAGGAAAGCGCGATTACCGCCAGATACAACGAAGAGATGAAGGTCCAGACAACAAGAAGCTCAGAAAGCTAGAAACTCATATGGTGCAAGGAGGACCACGGCGACCAAGAAAAAACTATAACAAATGCGCGCAGGATGATTCATGGCGCGAGAAGCAAGTAGTGTTCCCAATTGTCAGGGGGGGTTCAAGAGAAAAGCGGCCAATAGTCATTCCAGGGGTAATCGGCCACTACCAAACAGATTACATCTTTATTGATCCCGGAAGCACCGCAGACATCATATATGAACAGTGCTTCAATCAATTCGACCAAGAGGATAAGGCGCGTCTAGAACCAGTTGACTACCCATTAACTGGATTCTGCAACGAGGCCGTCTTTCCCCTAGGACAAATATCTTTCCCAGTATTACTTTCTGATGGGAGAAATTCAAGAACAGAAGAAGTCACATTCATGGTGCTACCGGCACATTCACGACATGACATCCTCTTAGGACGAGAATCCCAAGGAGATTTCAGTATGATATGTTCCGCACCACATTCTGCCATAGGCTTTCCAACCGAAACAGGCGTTGCGTTGATATACGCAAGCAAGGAAGTGCTAGCAACAGACGAAATCAGGCCGGCAAAAGCAAGCAAGCCCGCACCGCGCAGAGAGGCAGAAAAATGGGTATTGAATAGCGCATACCCAGAACAAACGGTCACTCTGGGACCCGCAATGTCTGACCTAACGCGTGCGGCGCTAAAGAAATTACTGCATGACAACATGGACGTGTTCGCCTGGACACCGGCCGATATGGTTGGTGTTCCACGGCATATAGCGGAACACCGGCTAAACGTTTCAGAGGATGCGAAGCCAGTAGTGCATGCCAAACGACACCTGGGGGACATCAAACATGATGCAATGAAAGAACAAGTGTTAGAACTGCTAAACGCAGGAATCATCAGGGAAGTCCGGTACCAAACGTGGGTGGCAAGCCCAGTTATGGTAAAGAAACCAAATGGTAGTTGGCGAATGTGCGTCGACTACAAGGATCTGAACAAAGCATGCCCCCGTGACTGCTATGCGTTGCCAGACATAGACGAGAAAATAGATTCTTTGGCAACGTTTCGGTGGAAATGTTTCCTGGATTGCTACAAGGGATACCACCAGGTCCAGATGGCTGTTCAAGACGAGGATAAAACCGCATTCCGCACGCCAACGGGGCTATACTGCTACACCAAGATGCCGTTCGGCTTAAAGAATGCAGGTGCTACGTATCAACGGTTGATGAACGAAACATTTAGCGACGCCATCGGTAAATACATCGAGGTATACATGGACGATCTGGTAATCATGAGCAGGGAGGAGAGCGCGATGCTGGTAAACATTCAAAAAACCTTCAACACGCTGCGCAGCGTGAGCATCAAACTGAATCCAGCAAAGTGCTCATTTGGAATGGAGGAAGGAAAGTTTCTGGGCTTCATAGTCACCAAAGATGGTTTTAAGGTGAACCCAGAAAAGGTCCAGGCCATTGAGAGGATGCCTTCACCAGCAAGCATCAAAGATATGCAAAAGCTCGCAGGACGATTGGCAGCCCTCAATCGATTCCTAGCAAACCACGCGGCAAAATCCTTCCCATTCATCAAGACCTTGCGAAACTGCATGAAGAAAACCCAATTCCAATGGACTCCGGAAGCAGAAAATGCGTTCCGCGAGATGAAAGACTGTCTCATCAAGCTGCCAACTCTAACCGCACCAAACAAAGGAGAACCTTTGGTTTTGTACCTCTCAGCTTCCGACAAGGCCGTCGGTGCCGTACTGCTGGTTGATCGACAAGGTGTCCAAACACCTGTGTATTATGTGTCCAGAACCTTAACCGACCGAGAAACAAGATACGCAATCATGGAAAAGCTTGTCCTTGCACTGATTCACGCGTCAAGAAGGCTACGCCGATATTTCGCCAATCACGTCATCCACGTGTTAACAAATTACAATATTGGGAATATCCTAGCAAGGCCGGAAATATCAGGAAGGTTGGCCAAATGGGCGATAGAGCTAGGGGGACACAACGTAGTCTTCAGACCACGACCGTCGATAAAAGGCCAAGTTTTGGCAGACTTCATGACGGAAGTCCCCGATGACAAAGACAGAGAGTGTAAGGCGATGGAGAAAGCGGAGAAAAAACAAACCGAAGAACCATGGATGCTGTATACTGACGGCGCGTCCAACGAAGATGGGGCAGGCGCGGGGCTACGGCTAGTGAGCCCTGACAAAAACGAGTTCACTTACGCCATACGTCTAGACTTCAAGAGCACAAATAACGAGGCAGAGTATGAAGCCTTTCTGGCCGGCTTGCGCTTAGCAATCAAAATGGGAGTCCGACATATTGAGGCACATGTGGACTCCATGCTAGTGGCAGGCCAAATCAACGGTCAATACGAAGCCAAGGGCGACATAATGGCACTCTATCTCAACCAAGCAAAGACGTTGCTGCAAACTTTCTATTCGTACAAGGTGCACCACATAAACCGCAGCGAAAACAAGCCGGCAGACGCCTTAAGCAAGCTTGCGTCAACAAGTTTTCAGCACCTAGCCAAATACGTACGCATAGAAGTTTTAAGCAACCCGTCTGTTCCACTCCGAGAAGTCAGCGTCATACAAACGGGAACCACGTCATGGATGACACCCATCATCATGTACTTACAGTCCGGGATACTCCCAGAAAATAAAGCCGAGGCGCGGAAAATCCAGTATAAATCAGAACATTATCAAATGGCGGACGGGATATTGTACCGAAAGTCATATCTAGGCCCTCTGCTGAGATGTGTTGACGCCGACGACGCAAATTATCTGATCCGGGAAGTACATGAGGGCATCTGCGGCATCCACGCCGGGCCGCGCATGGTAGTGGCTAAAGTAATGAACGCCGGTTACTACTGGCCCGGAATGCACCTCGACGCCGTGAAGGAATTAAGGAAATGCAGCGGATGCCAAAGGCATGCACCAAAAACCATGCGTCCAAAAAACGAGTTGGTGCCAGTAACAACTGCATGGCCCTTCCAACAATGGGGCATAGACATGGTGGGCCCCTTCCCAGAAGCTCCGGGGGCAGTCAAGTTCATCATCGTCGCGGTCGATTACTTCACCAAGTGGGTAGAAGCAAAAGCACTTGCGTCAACCACATCGGCAGTCGTTAAACGATTTATCTGGGAACAAATCATATGCCGTTTCGGCCTGCCACTCCGAATCATCACCGACAATGGTACAAATTTTGCAGCAGATGATCTCGAACGATGGTTCAAGGAACTAAACATTGAACACACCTTCTCGTCGGTCGCACATCCGCAAGGGAATGGTCAAGTTGAAGCAGTCAATAAGAGCATCGTTGATGGCATCAAAGCAAGACTCGGTGAAAAAAGACGAGGATGGGTCGACGAGCTACCAAGCATATTATGGGCCCATAGAACAATGCCCAAGACAAGCAATGGAGAAACACCGTTCAGCTTGGTCTATGGGTCCGAGGCTGTGATCCCAGCAGAAATCGGGCTTCCATCCCCGAGAATGCTCTCCATGAATCTGATCAATAACGAAGAAGAAAGAAGGATCGACCTGGACCTCCTAGAAGAACGGAGAGAGATGGCAGCAATCAACGAAGCCAAATACAAGACAAAGCTTGAAAAATATTACAACTCCCGAGTCCGGATCTGCACTTTCAACCCAGGCGATTATGTCTTAAGGGACAACGAAGCGTCCAACGCAGAAAAACCGGGAAAACTGGCTCCCAAATGGGAAGGCCCGTACATCATCGATGAGGTCCTCGGCAAGGGAGCATACAAGCTACGCACCATGAATGACAAAGAGGTTCCACGAACCTGGAATGCCCAACAGTTACGAAAATGCTACATATAAACATGTAATCGTATAGGGCGAATCGCCGACACATTTATGTAATACAAGAAGTGTTTGGCTATATTTACTTCATGCAAATTTTTTGTCACAACTGCATTTATCACTTTGGGCGTACACGAAAACATCAATGGCTCGACCATAGGAAACGTTGTAGACCTCCAAGGCTCGTCACAACCAAGTGCACAGCCGGGTCGAAAACACAACCAAAGCCTACAAAAACGCCAAAAAACATAACTTCGTGCCCACATAAACACGAAAATATCGATAGCAAGGCAACTAAACATTGTAATGCTCCCAAGGCTGTGATCCCAGCTGAGCTCACACAATAACCTGCAACTCGATCACTTCGTATGTCACATACAAGCGCGCATACTTAAACGACAGAATAAAAACGTTGTAGTAACACAACATCACCTGTCAGTGCCATCATTCATTCGTGACACCTAATCAAAGTAATCAAAACATGCACATATTATGACGATTTCAAAATTTGCATAAACATAATCAAAGTAACACAACATCTGTCAAATACATGACATCACAGGCAAGAAATTGCAAATTGTGTCAAAAAACAATCATTACAAACCCATCCAGGGCCATACACGGCACGCAGGCCGGAAGCAACCTATCAAGTACGGCTGGAGCCAGCACCTCCAGCAGCACCTCCACCTTCTTCTCCTAAGGCCTTTTTCAACAAAGCCACCCCATTCGCCTTATTAGCCAACTTACCAGCGGCTCGAACGACAGCAAAATCAAGCATCGAAAATTCTCGACGCTTAGCAGCATAAGCACCCTCGCAATCCTCTTTAAACAACTCAAAGTGGTAATCCTTCTCATTGTTTACAGCGGCACACCTGCCTTCAGCATACCCATTCTTGCGGCCACTATTATAGCCTGCCCCACCCAACTCAAACATATAGCGGGCAAGCTCAGGAGAATTCAAGATACGATCAGCAAGCTGCATGAAAAACAAGGTCGAATAAGATAGCAGAAATAACTACACAAAAGTAGAAATAAAGGAAGACAGAAATAGAACAGGCAAAGAACATTACCAATGGAACACCGCGGGATAGCAGCCACCTACTATCAGCTGAAGCTTCCTCAGCAAGGAGCTCAGACGCACGGCACTCAGCCGTCTTCTCATCAAGGAGACGCTGAGCAGCCTCACATTCCGAAGCCTTCTCTTGCACAAGAAGCTCCAGCTTATCTATCCGCGCAACATACTCCTTCTCCTTCTTCTCCGCAGCAAGACGAGCTTGATGAGCCTCTTCCGCAAGAGCCGTCTTCTCACCAGACAGCCGCACAATAGCATCACGCTGCGACTGCATCTCCGTATTCGTACGAGCACATGCGGATTCCCAATCCTTTTGTTTTTGCTCATTCAACTGTTTTTGCACTTCGAGTTTCCGCTCAGCCTCAGTAACCCGCCATTGCAGACCCTTCTGCTCTGCGTTAAATTTTTCCTTCTCTTCAGCAAATGCCTTCTTGGCCTCCTCAAACGCCATAGTTTCTTCTCCCATAGATCGCCATTCGCGAAGAATCTCCTGAGAAGTGGCAAAGAAGTTAACCCCAGCCGTAACATGATCATCTATAAGGGCAAAGCGGCTGCGGTTTTTCTGAAACATCCTCTCGGCAGGAGGAAGGGATAAAGAGAAGAACTCCTGACAATTCTGTAAATCATTCATGCGGGAACCCTGAGTAAGGCTCCAACGAGGAACATGAGGCATATCATCACAAGCCGGATTACCCCACGAATCATCAGGAACACGTTCAAAGTACGAGTCCCGCACGGCACCAGAAGTAGCTCCACCCCCACCAGGCGGACGCTTTGTGTAAACGGTTTGTTGCGGAGTAGTCTCACTAGACTCCATCTCCACTTCAATACCTTTACCCTTGTCGGCTCCAGCAATATCACCTCCGGCACCGCGGCTACCACCAGCATCACCACCAACATCACCTCCAGCAGCGTTACCCCCCTCAAACATACCCTCAAAAAACCCTTCACCGCCCTTAACAGAGGCATCAGCATCATCTTGAGGGGGAGTCAAGCCAACAGTCCTCGACGGAGGAGAAGTAGGTGGAGTAATCTGAGAAATATCCACCGGCCGTGGTTTCTTGCCAGTCTTGGTTGCTGCCATAAAACTACAATTAGTAAAAAAGACCAAAGGAAAGATGACAGAAACATACACGGAAACTAAGTTACCAGGGCGGGAAGCAGAGGCATCAAATATCTCCTCCAACAAATTCCCTCGACCCCCACTAAACACACCCAAATCAACCTCAGATTCAGAAGGGGCTGGGGGGGCATCCTTTTAAAGCTTGGCCCTCTTGGCCGCAAGAAGGGCAGCAGCTTGTTCATCAAGATGACGCTTATGATCATCAAGAGCCTTCTTCTTCATATGCTCAGTTAAAGTGGCTTTATCATCAGGATCTGACCCTTGACGCACCTCCCCAGGGCCTAAGCCAGACAACGTATCAGACACTACCACATAATCTAGATAAGGAAGAGTAGAAGGTTGCTTACGAGAAGATCCAGCAGCTCCGCCCTCCTTTTTCTCCTCCCTTCTTACAGATTTTTCCGTCCTTGCCCTCTTCCTCGTCTCCAACTGGACAGACGGATCAACAGATGCCTCCGCATCGTCATCATCCTCAGCAAACCCATGTACCGGCTCAGCAACACCACCAGGCGCGGTACCTGCACGCGCGGAATGAGATATTAGACCTTCAACATCCCGGTCAGAACTTCCACTAGAAAGGATAACGACTTCCTCTCGACCAGAGTCGACCAAGTCGTCCTCATCATCCTCACCAAGAACTTCATTGGCGTATCCACTCAAACTAGCATCGGTAGGATGCAGAAAACGGTCATGTATTTGCTCCAACCACGTTGGATTCCCATCAGCCTGGATAGCTTCAACCATGGCACCCGCTGATTTCGGGTCCAAGGCATTCAACAAACTATAACCAACTGCAAAGTGGAAACAAAAATAAGGACACATAACAAGCATAAAGGGAAATAATCAAGTGATAAGACATGAAAGAACAATACATTTGCCCTTATGGCTATACGCAGGCTGACCCAGCGGATGTTTGGGAACCCACAACAAACTCATCCCTGCACCAACCAAAGCCATCTCATCCAGTTGAGAAATAGCCGTCGGCTTCGCAGTTATCTTCTTAAACCAGTCTTGATCACCATAGTTGGGAGGAACATCCACCCTGGGGACCCCTTGTCCCACCTGCCTATACGACATACCCGTCGGAATCACACCACGACGAATGTAAAAAAACCTTTGTTTCCAATCATGAATGCCCTTTATCGGCACCGAACACACCTGAGCAACTCCCATCCTAGCCTGGAAAGAGTAGAACCCACTGGAATACGAAACACTATAGATAGTGTTGAACATCTCAAACGTAGGCTCAACACGGTACGACCTGCAGACAAACTCGAAATGAGTAATCCGAGGGAGCCCAATCGCATTTATCTGAGAAATGTGAAGCCCATAACCCCTCAAAACATCAGCAGTGAACTTCGTAATCGGCAACCTAAAATTGCCTTCCCGGAAATAAGCAGCATACAGCGTGATAAAACCCCGAGGGGCGTCCAATGCTGTGGATCCAGAGGGAGGATAACGAGCCCCCCACTCAGGACGAAAATTATGTCCCCTCACAAGCATCTGGAATTCATCCTCCTTCCAGTTAATCACAGCCTGGTCAGGACCAGGAGGCGCTCTACTCCTATTTTTCCTTTTCTTTTGAGTAGGATTCTTATCAGCCATGATAAAAATCAAGAAGAAGACGACTTGAAAAGGTGAAAGATAGAACAAAGGGGAAGAAGGTAGAGAGAAATTGCACTTAGAATTTGAAAGTGAAGGAAGAAAGAGATAACCGCCCCATATTTATACCCATCGCATTTAATGCGATGGGTAGTGGACCGTCAGGAAACAGAAAAAGCGCCCAATAGATGACTGACACGTCACAGGAGAGAGAAGACGTCGGCTCGTTTTTCGGGAAGCATGGGCAACAGGGTCTGCTGATGTGACAGAAAGTCACTGCAAAAGCAACTGTTCGCCTCCGAAAAGACAGGGACGTCAGACGGTCACACCAAACGCTTCCCCATAACCACCAAACTTCCAACAGAAGAAAGCACAAGAGAGCCAAAACCCATGCGGCATGCGTCCATTTGGCTCACTTTTTTCAAAGGGCCAAAACCCATGCGGCATGCGTCCATTTGGCTCACCTTTTTCAAAGGGCCAAAACCCATGCGGCATGCGTCCATTTGGCTCACTTATTTCAAAGGGCCAAAACCCATGCGGCATGCGTCCATTTGGCTCACTTTTTTCAAAGGGCCAAAACCCATGCGGCATGCGTCCATTTGGCTCACTTTTTTCAAAGGGCCAAAACCCATGCGGCATGCGTCCATTTGGCTCACTTTTTTCAAAGGGCCAAAACCAATGCGGCATGCGTCCATTTGGCTCACTTTTTTCAAAGGGCCAAAACCCATGCGGCATGCGTCCATTTGGCTCACTTTTTTCAAAGGGCCAAAACCCATGCGGCATGCGTCCATTTGCCTCACTTATTTCAAAGGGCCAAAACCCATGCGGCATGCGTCCATTTGGCTCACTTTTTTCAAAGGGCCAAAACCCATGCGGCATGCGTCCATTTGGCTCACTTTTTTCAAAGGGCCAAAACCCATGCGGCATGCGTCCATTTGGCTCACTTTTTTCAAAGAGCCAAAACCCATGCGGCATGCGTCCATTTGGCTCACTTTTTTCAAAGGGCCAAAACCCATGCGGCATGCGTCCATTTGGCTCACTTTTTTCAAAGGGCCAAAACCCATGCGGCATGCGTCCATGTGGCTCACTTTTTCAAAGGGCCAAAACCCCATGCGGCATGCGTCCATTTGGCTCACCTTTTTCAAAGGGCCAAAACCCATGCGGCATGCGTCCACTTGGCTCACTTTATATTCACCAACTCCAACGCGATGCATAGAAACCACAACTCTCATAAGTCCAGAATCCCTCCTAGACGATCAACTCAACTAGAAGGCACACTGGACTGGGGGGACTTGAAGAGGTATGGTCCCAATTCCCTGCCTACATGGCAGGGACCACACCACTTTTTGTGCACACAAGGCATCCATGTCACCAAGACCTTCTAGAAGCTTCCAGAAGACGTCTAGGCGGTCCATAGCTGGCATCAAAGATGCTTCGTCCAACATAAAGGACAAAACGTGTCACCATTGAGAGAAGGCCACATAGGCCTGCGACAATCCAGGGAGCAAGTCTGACGCAACCAGTACGAGGTATCCAGCGTAAGCGAATAGAAGGACGCCACGTGTACCACTACACCCTTCGCGACAGAGCAGACCAAGAAGATATTCCCCTTGGTCGGACAGCTGGCGCACACCCACAGCTGGCACAGCTGCTTCCTCCTTCTTCACCATCCGGCTATAAATAGGACCCTTCATCATTCAGGTTAAGGATCTTGGCTCTCTTTACTCACTCTATACACACACTGTTTTATTCATCTCAGAGCAGTACTTATTCTCACGCCGGAGCCTGGTTAAGAGGGAAAACCCCCTTTTCCCCCTCTTAACGAGACTAACGGTGTTTACTGTTTTGCAGATCTCAGGCCTTTGATACGAGCAAGAGAAGAGGTTGAACCCCATAAGTGAAACGACCCTCTTGGTTATCCTTTGTGTTAACCATTGTTTCAACAGATCACGTCTTATGAAAGCAAGTTGGATAACACCTACCATACACACTAACTAACATGAGTAACCCATATTCATTCATCACCGACAAGCAGTCAAGCATACATAGAGAGTTACGAAACAATCAGTTACCACCCCTGAACAATTAGTAATAACGAAACCACCCTCCAACAAGTATGTATAAATTAGTTCGGACAATACCAGATAGAAATGTTTCACATAATTATTTTGGTGGGCCGGTAAGTAATTTCTTTTTATATAAATATATAATTGGTTGGAGAACTGAGACTTAGATCTCACGCAATTCCAACTATGTTGCTACCGGACCCTATGCACCTTTCAATCTTGGTTTTCAAGTTAGCTTTTATGAACCTTTTATATACATATTACTAGGTTATATACCCGTGAGCTTCACGGGTTATGAGTTGTTTTAAAAATATTTCATTTAATTCCAATACAAAATAATGAAAAAACTAACAAATTTATATAAACTACACCAAAATCCTGATATTTAGACCATATCATGGTCTACCTCTAAAGCGTTGCTAGTTATTGCCTTCAACTCCTGCAATTTTACATATTACAGTAGAACCACATAATGAGAAATCGAGAACAAATATACATATATAAACCAAAAATTATCTTTATTACTCTTGACAATTGATGATCGTGATTTACCTCATATGAGTTCGATATACATCACATCTATTCTTGATGGCAATGAAACTTACGAGCTTTGGTCTCCTTGTTGTTGAGATCGGGAAAAGGACGCGATAGAGAGTAAATTATTGCATGACAGTTAAATAGAGTTTCATAACCTTTTCAAGCCGAAAAAAGCATATTCAAACACTATCCCATACAATATGTTTTACCAACAATTATTCAAATAACCAGTTTAAGACATGTAATAGTATTCTTAATACAATGATCTTCAGCATGCTTTTTTGAGATGCCATATTTAAAGAAAAGACCAAAATCCATCTTTACCCATTATCAGATTCATCATCCAAAAGACCAAAACAATAAAAGAAACCATAAATCCTAACCATAACCGAAAATCAATTTCATAGAGAGAAATTCTATTAGAAAATAACAAATTCATCAGGTATCCTCCATAAAGATTCATTAATCGGGTAAAGATTTGTGTCAAGTTTGACACACTAATCTTTGAACATGATTAGTTTATCGAATTACTAAACAAATTTGGTATTAAATTTTAAAAAAATTTACACTAAGGAGATATAAACATCAAATTTGTTTTATAAGCTTCTAGTTATGCAAAAAATAGCTTTCAAGATTAGAAAGGTTATGTACGTGTAAATCGACAAACATAAATGTCATATTCAGGTTCATATAAGGATTTTCGTGACGTTTGACACACTAATCCTTGAACATGATTAGTTATCATCCCTAATCTAAATGATTATTGATTAGACAAAGCTGAAAGTTCTCATGAAATATCCCTGAAAGTGTATTTTGAAGGTGTACAACCTTCTAAAGCACACGTCATTCATGTATGTATGGATAAATGTCATGATATTGATTTAATACTTGTGTAATTGAATTAATGTGTTCAATCAATTAATATACTTTATGTTATTAAAATATAACTTTTTTGTTTTTTTTTTCAACAGCTAGTATATATAATTCATGGCTCCTGTGTTGCTAGTAGGTTTCGATACGAACATAAAATTTGTGAGTTTGAATATAGTGTAAATTCGTTTAGTTAAAAAAATTTCGGATCATTGGTAAAGTTGTTCAAACCGTCAAAATATACTGGATCGACCCACACAATCTGAACAATTTGGTTTCATCTTTTGCGAAACCATCGTAAGCGTTTTAGCTCTAATATTTAAGCAAACCTGGCCGAACCAGATAGTCAATACCCCTACTAATGAATCATGGGCAAAGGATAGTTGGTGCCCAGGGTGCAAGCTTGCGGCGGGGGGCGTAAAGATCGCATAACGGTGGGCAGCTAGTTTTGTACTGAATCACGGAGATAAAAGCGTTGTTTTAGAGTACTAATACATGCATAATCTATATTATTTGCGCATGGATAGAATATCAATACTTTCGTGCAAGTATATATAGTTCTATAAGTTAATAAAAGCTTAGTCCATGAACCTAAGAATGGGAAGGCGACGATCAACAACCTCAAAACTAAAGGTGCCTCGCTTCTTTTCACTCTCCTGCTCAATTTACTCTTCGCTTGCTTTCGGTTTCCATCTTTATCAGATCTTGTTCTTATTTCATCCCGTTCTTCCCAGCCACCAAAACTTGATGATGAACCATTGGATTTCCACCACTTGACCCATCGCTAGCAACCCATGTTTGATACCCTGTTGCCCTCTTCCTATCTCCATCTACATACTCTTCTTGTTGATCGTCTATCTCCAAATAATTGGCACCATGTGGTGGTTGTCGTAGTCGTTTCCTCTTGCTCTTGCCTCGCCGCCTTGTCTTCGTTCTTGGCCTCCCCCAAACGGTTTGAACAACAAAGAAAGTGCGGGTTGGCCCATCGGATAGCTAATTCCATGAGAAATGCTTTGGGTCCTGATGTCAATAGCAAAGATGAGATTATTGCAAGAAGCACCCATCCATATGATCTGAACACCTGCACTGATTATACATAAATACATACATTTATTAATTCAGTTTAACTTAGCATATCATCTCAGATGTGCAAAAAGGAGGCAATTTTTTTTTGAGGTCATTACTTTCATAAACATGACTACCCAGATTCAAAATTGACATGGCTCGATGCAAGAAATAAACTGCGAGTTTTTTGAGCACCCCTAACCGAATATGACCCGATACCTGACCTGACCTGCCCGTTTTGTCAGGCTTATCAAATATCAGAATAAAAAAATGATTCTTTTTAATATTTTTTTATAATAACAATTGTTAGTTTGCAACTTGCAACCAAAGACAAATGTTTAAAAAGTTAATTTTTTTATATTTTCCTTGAAGATTATGCAATCAATTACGGATTACCTTCCCATAAGCAAGAGCATCAGGTTTTGCAAAAAATTGGACATGAGCTCATCATGGTTATTTACCACTTCATCTGCAAACCAAATTGTAAATAATAACGAATAAGCAACGACGGGACAAGAAACGAAAGAAAAAAAAGGATGGTAATAAAATAATACCTTTAAGGTAGACGGGTTGTTGACTTTCCATGATACCAAAAAAATCACAAGGAATAACACGCCCCTGAAAAAAAACTCCAAAATCAAGGTTGACAAAAGCTAAATTGTAAAAGAACGAAACTGCAATCACCTGTACGTACCTGATGAATTAATTGGTAAAAACTGTGTTGACCGTTTGTTCCCGGTTCACCAAAATCAATTTCACCATCTTCAAAATGAAGGCGAACACCGTCTATGGATACTCCTTTTCCGTTACTCTCCAAAATCAGGGAACTATTGACATGAAACACAATATGAACTGAAAATTCTATGATTCAAAACAAAAGAAGAAGCAACCAGTACCTCAGTTTAACTTACGATTCTATACATCATCTTCCCCTGATATGTATAGATGACTTTTGCAGCAATTAGTTATCTCATCTTCAACATCATTCATGAAAAACAAATTGAAAAAAGAATTAAAAACAAATCAAATTTGGTCAGAATTGAATATAACCAAAAAAAGGAATTCAATGCCTCAGTATCGCCCAGATCTGGGAAGTTTAGGGCTTAATTAGGCTAGTTTAGTATGTTTTTGGACTGTTAAGGCTTAATTAGGCTAGTTTAGGATGTTTCGAACGACTTTTAGGCTAGTTTAGAATTCTTGCACTGAAATAGCACAATTTGTAATCATATTTGACATGCTTTTTAATTGCAAGAAACTTGGACAAAACCTGTGTACGGTTAACCAAACTCAACCAAAACAGTTTTGACCTGCACCAAAAAAACTTACCCGTTTGACCCGTACCAGACCTGTCTATTATTCATTTCAAAAAGTATGTTCACAAGCTACCATGATGGTTAAATCCTAAAAACAAAATATTAGAGTTTATGAAATCTCAATTTTAAAGTTTTACAACCCGATTAAAGAAGTAGGGTAGAAATTGAGACCTGAAATGTTTAGGATCCGTGTAAACACCACAAGACGAACAACCCTGAATTGTATGCACCCTAAGACGAACAAAAATCATAAGAAAGCAGGGGATCGAAGAAGAAGGAAGATTTATATTGCATCTTAAGATCCCGAACCTTACTTTCCAACAGTTAACTTGTAAACAATAAACCATTAATCATCCAATTAAACTTCTGTACAATGTTCAGGGGTGTTGATACCTGAGTCGCAGATCAGAAACCGTGTCGAGGAGTTTACGGTGGAATTAACATGGCAGCGACACTTGAGGTGTTCGTACAGCTCATGTTCACAGCGGGGATGCGAGGCGTAACTTCACCGGAAACACATTATACCCCAATCTCTCTCACAAAACTTATGTGAGGTGAACCGGTGTATTTGAGTCATAAACTTGAAGAGATGATGAAAAAAATTTATGTTATGCGTGTGCTTAGTAGAACTTCGCCTAAAGGAGGCTGTTTAAATAATGTGGTATACCTGCTTTGGTTCTCCATTGTTGCCGCCGATTGTGGTAGATATGATGTGACCGGTTTCAGCTCCGTTTCCATCAACAACCTTTGTGGACATTTCCTACACCGTTTAGAAATCAAATACGTTCAACAACTTATTACAACAATTAAGCAAAATATATGCCGAAAGAACGGAAAGTTTTTTTTACTATTAACTAATGCACAACATTACAAATTAAAGAAATATCACCTATGAAGTTTATCATCATCAAAACGTCAATCTTGACCTAATTCAACAAACCCAACTCCAAATTCCCAAAATCAGTAACATACATCAAATCTTTATGCCATAAAGCAACTAACTTTATAATCTTTACACCCTTAATTAAACAAAACCATAAGAACAATGGTAAAAATCATGACTTTACAACAGAACACCTTCAATCTTGACCTAATTTCACACACCTAACTCCAAATTCCCAAATTAGTAACATACCTTTATGCTATAAAGCAATAAACTTTATCATCTTTACACCCGTAATATACACAAAACCATAACAACAATGATAAAAATCATAACTTTACAACAGATCACATCAAGAACAGAACAACTTGCGGCAAAAACAAAGAATTTATGCATAAAGATTTAGTATATACCTTATCATCAGCCATTTGTGTGTTCAGATGATCGATCTGGTACAAGAAACAATTTTTCTTTTTTTTTATTTTTCAAGAAAAGAATGAGTTCATGATGGGTATGAAGAGAGAGAAAGAGGACCCGTTAGACAAACAACTCCATGTGATTACAACTCCTCTTTCATTTGCACATCTCTCCAAACAAAGTAGAAAATCGTGAGAAACAAAACCCTAGGTACAGGGAATCATATAATCGTGAGAAAAAAAAAACTAACTGATTTCTTGAGAGCAAGACAAGCCCGTCACACAATTGCTCTCATCATCAAAACCCTCAAAACCCTAGATGAAGAATAAACTCAGATCTCACACCGGCTCTGTATCAAGTCGGAAGATGAAATTTGTAAAACAGTCCCTAAATAACATGTATCTAAATCTGTCCCTAAAACAGACACTAAAACAGTCCCTAAAACACATTGATATCTAAATCTGTCCCTAAAACATCATAAATCACTAACACAGACCCTAAGAGGTATTGTATAATTCACACAAAATCTGTTCAAAAACTTAAAACAGTCCCTAGAACACATTTATATCTAAAACAGTCCATAAAACAGCATAAAATGTGTCCCTAAAATAGCAAGAGGTAGTGTATAATTCACAAAATATTACAACTTAGACATCTTTAAACATTAATATAGCAAGAAGTAGTGTATAATGCAGGAAAAATCATAAAAATCTCTAAAATAGTGCCTAAAACACATTTTAGCAAGTCACAACATGAAAAAGTATCTAAATCTGTCCCTAAAACACATTTTTATCAAAATCAGTCCATAAAACACATGTAATGGTTCAGTTCAAAGCTGAATTACAACTATGGAAAACTATAATATATCTAAATCAGTCACTAAAACACATGTAATAGTAAAAAAAATTAACAGAACGGACTAATAGCAAAATCGGTTCACTAAACATTAACATAAAAAGAAAGTTAAGTTCAAAGGTGAATTTGACATACCTGATTTCTTGAAACAACAGCAAACCTTTCTTCAATCACTAACACCCTGTACAAAAATCAAATTCAAAAACAACAAAAAATTCAGTTCAGAAACCACAAAAAATTAAAAAGTAAACAAAATTTAACAAAAAAAAAATAATACCGGAAGAACAAAGCAGATGCACAACGGAGAGGGAAGGAGAAATGGTTTGGCTTTAAAGACTTCATCGGAGGATGAGGGGAAAGAAGAGGAACACAATTTCAAACCTCAATCCGTATGAATGATGATCTATACCGTCCGATTAACTTACAAATTCAAACACAGCCGTAGGATTTGTGTTTGTTCAATAAACTTGGAGTTTTATACGAAGATGGGACTGAAAAATCTGTCTTCGTTGAACAACAGGGAGACAGTAGGTGCGATTGTCAAATTTTGAATCCAAACTCGAAAGGGTATTCATCTATAGGATGCAGAGAAGGAAAGAAGGAGAGAAGAAGAAGACGGCGAGGAAAGGGAAAGAATTGGGGATTAGGGATTTGGCTTCTTGCTTTGACCTGCAGAAGAGAGAAGACGGAGTATTCTCTGTCCTCATTAATGCTGTTTGACATTTAGCAACTCTTTCAAAAAAAAAAAAAAAAAAAAAAACAAATAACCGGAAATTTGATGAGATGACACTTGGACAAAATGAATGTGGGAGTGACAAGTAGGAAAGAGAGAAGGGAGGAGGGCTGTGGGAGTGACACATAGGATTTTTGAACTTTGATTTATTATAATAGAGAGATTTCTTTTATTGTGAAAACTCAAAAACTAATTAAAAAAAGCCTAAAAAACACACAAAATTTTTTTTTTCAATTTTTTTTTATAAAAATCGCTGGTTTTTATATATAAAAAAAAACTTTTTTTCAAAAAAAAAAAAAATTTGTGTAGTGCACATGTGTAATAATACACATGTGTACTACACAAAAAATTTTTTTTTGAATTTTTTTTTTTATATAAAAAAACCTGCGAAATTTGGTTTGCAAAAAAAAATTGTATGTTTTTTTGGCTTTTTTAATTAGTTTTCGAGTTTTCACAATAAAAAGTGGTTTTTATTTGAACCTTCCCCTATTATTATATTCTTAACGGTGTACAAATGTTAAATAAATATACTATATATTTAGAGACTTTGGAAATGATTAATTACATACTGGTGGGTGTTAACATTCTTTTTAACGTTTAAGCAAAAGAACTTAAAAACAAAATAATAATAATAAGAAACTTTAGTGCAATAGTTTGAATGATTATTAACTAAAATATTTTTAAATTCGTTTGAATCATGTAAGTAAAACTAGTGGGATTTTTCTGCGCGATGCGACGAGAATTCAGTTGGTACCGGTTCAGTTCTTTGACAGTAATAATATGTTATCGGCACATGGTTTAAAGTCATGATATGCACAAAAGAATCGGTTTTATATTGAAAACCATAAAAACGAATTTTGTCACCGGTTCCGATAAAAACTATACCAGTATCGATCATACAACACAATACTGAAAATTGCTATAGTTTACGATACCAAAAAATACTTTATTTTGAATACAACTCTATTTCAATAAAAATTATACCAGAATGTCGAGAAACAAAAATTTAACACACCTACGTATTCAACTTTTTTAAAAAGTTAACGAACACAAATTATTAAAGGAAAATCAAATTAAATAAAAACTAAACATATTAAAGGTATATATAACTTAAAGTATTATATAATAAATCTATTTTAATATATATAATTCAATAATAAGAAACTAATAGTAATCAAAAATACATAACACAATTCATCATTACTTTGTATTATAAATAATAATAATAATAATAATAATAATAATAATAATAATAATAATAATAATAATAATAATTGAGTCTCAATTTTTAATTATGTGTGAGTAGAGATGAGCTGGTACCAACTGGTATCGAAAATTCTAAAAAATGGGTATCGGTACCATAAATACCGGTACAGAAAACGTCAAAAATCAGTATCGAAATGGTACTGAAAATATTTTAGTTCGAGAAATTCGATACCATTTACTCATCCCTATCTGTAAGTCTCTTTGTTCAATAATACAAACTTAAATGTTTAAGCATATGATTTTATAGGACACCATATGACTTTACATTCATATAACATTATTAAATGTTACTTCAGTGGTAGTTAACAGACAAAAAAACCAATATATGTGCAACTTCAAGTCGTGTCCCATGCTTTTTCTTCTCATGTAAGGTCATGGGTATGGGGCTTGGGTTGGGGCGTGGGTTGAGGGAAAACGTCTAAGCCACCACCCCGGGTGGGTTTGGGTTGGGGCTTGGCTTTCAAGCCGGGCGTGGGGCTGTATGGACATGCTAGCTGGCTGCCTCCCATTCGCTCACCCCGCCATGTCATAGCGGACTTTTCAAATTTTGAATTTTAAAATTCAAACGGTTTGGGGGAAAACCAAACCGCCACCCGGGTCTCCCAACAACCCCTTTAGAAATTATGTAATTTTTAGGATTATGTAATTTTTAAAATTTTAATGAAGTTGTAGGTTTTTTTTATCAATGTTGTGTGAATTTTATAAATTTTTTATATTTTTTTTAACAATCTGCCACGCGATGCACCCAACCCAAGCCCAACCCACGCCCCGCCATACCCCGCGGACACGTCACTAGGCGGTGGGGGGGCTCCCATTCCACGTGTCAACAAATGCCCCAACCCAAGCCCCACCATACCCCACGGTCTAAAGGGCGGAAATAATAACATAATGATCATAACTAAAGCATATGCACTTAAACACACACAAAGAAAGGTCGTAACACATGAGAAGTTGGTTAGTAAGGGAGGTGATCCAAACATGGAAGGCACTTGTAACATCTCGATCAATTAAACATGCAAGTGGTGATATTAATCACATGATGTTTGTATAATGTTGTTTTTTACTTAGCATATGACGAGAGCATAATGGTACAAGTGAAGATCAATTAAACTTCCCACAATAACTACGCACATACCTTACGTTATTGATGACTTATCATACATTCCTAACGATTTGCACCTTGTCAATGTTACATGGAACATGTTGTATGTTGTTGTATAACGTTTGCTATAAAAGCCTTACCGGATGTCTCAAATTATTAGCGAGAACAAGAGAATCAAATCTTCAAAGATTAAAAAAAAAAGTAAGAAACATGAATATTACATGGAACCATAGGATAATAATCAAACATCAAACATACTAAATATAGAAACAAATATGCGATATAATAGGTATTGCAAGAGTTATTACCACGTATTACATTGTTTCACAATAAAAAAAGTCGTTTGATGATGTTAGGCGAAGGTGATACACAACATAAAGTCACACACGACTTGAGTTAGATACAAACTAATACTTGGGTAAACGTACGTAAACAAATTATTTTATGGATTCTCTCTAAAATAAATTAGGTGCACCTTGAACTAGTGGTTTTGTTGCAAATTTCAATTATATGATTAGTCCCTATTTCATTTGTTTCAACCAACCTCTTCTTTACAAAAATCTATGAGTAAATTACAAATCCATTGTTTTTTTTTTTAGCTGAATTAATTAACTAATAGTAAAATAGTAAAGAGTTAAAGATCCATGTAATTAGTGTCAAAAGAAGATGCCTCCATGAAGCCGTTGGTGGTCGACAGTGGTGAAACATTGCCGTCAAAACGCGTTGTTGTGTAAATATTATTCTTGTCAAATATGCTTTTTTGTATATAGTATGTTACAAGCTTGGTCCTTCAACTTATAGTTATTTTGTAAGTTTAGCAGTTTTGTTCTTTTTTAAACCAACTATTTTTAATTAATACACTATGAACTCATCATTTAAACTTATTTTTAAAGATTCATTCAAGCAAAATCAAAATGATATATGAATTTGATCCCACTAATATTAAACAGTGTTTAAATGTTAAATATTATGTTGAATAATGCAAATCAATTAACTTACCAATAATGGATTTGATTCCACTAATATTAACGACTAAGGATGAACATGAAGATATAGGTGGAAGGTAAAATGGTGACAAAAATACCAATAAAGGTACCCATGTGCCGTGCACATGCTATGATAGTACTTAAAGTACGAAACCAGCGATATAAATTCTATGAACTTTGATCGACACGAATAAACAAATAGGTTGACTAAAGTTTAGGTTTGATACTCTATAGCTCGGTTTATCCTTCAAATTACAGCTAGATTGCACACAAGTCCTAAAGTGATGTATTCATTTATTTTCTTAAGAAAAACCATGTTGGTTTAAGATAACGTCTCGTTACGTTAGTGTCATATAAATAGCAAATGTTAACTAACTTACCCTTTAACTATCATGTTATAGTTTAAATAAAAATGATTTTAAAATAAAAAGAGAAAGAGTGTGATGTAGGAAACCATTCATGCAAAATTAAATAAAAACTTTATTAACTTGAATTACGAATACAAAAGAGAAAGAAAACTGAAAGTATAGTACAATTATAACTGAAAAAGAAAAACAAGAACAGAAAATTAAACAAAACTGGTCATAAATGCACTTTAATTCCTCATTTAATTCTCAGTCAAAACCATTGACTTCGTCAGTTTCGAATGTTGAAATGTAATTGCACTGTCATAAATGCTGGAAGCTTCTGCGCGCCCGCCCTTGTGCGCAGGTCTGCACGCTCATGCGCACGTGCGCCACACTGGCTCAATTCCATGCGCGTCTGCGTCACGTCACCTGTGAGCCTATACGAGCACGCCACACAGTCGCGCCGTATTGGCTCACTTTGGTACGCCGCGCATGTCACATCAGTGCCCATGCTCCATGCGCGCAACCGCGCGCCTACCTGCCATGTGTACTCGCGCGCGGACGTGCTAGACTGCCACGTCATGCGCCACTATGCGCGGACCCATCAGGGTCATGCGGCTCGTACCCATGCACCTGCATGCCACGTCATTAACCACCTGGTCCTTGCAGCCTTGTGCTCCACCACGCGTATGTGGTCAAAAATACAAAGGCGGCTCTCATGAAACAATAAGGATGGAGAGTTCCTACTTAAATACCACTTTAAGTTTCATCTCTCCTCCTATGTGGGACAAGGTGACACTTTCCCACTTTTTCAGCATTCAAGTTTCAAACATCAAACTTTGAGCATCGATATCTCATTCATCTTAGCTCTGTTTTTGACGTGGTTTAGTTCGTTGCGAAGCCCTTCCAACATATAACACAAACCCACAAATAAATATATAAAACCCGCTCATTTTCTTATATTTATTTCTAGTCCAAAATAAGAAAAAATCATTTTCCTATATTTGTGAAAAGTGTTATTTTCACAAATTTCCAACATGTGATTGGTTGGGTTAGGTTGAACCCTATCTCATTTGTTCCTCAAAGGCGTTAATAGCTTGGCGGCTTTTTTAACTTGCTTGTTTTGGTGTTTGGCGTTAACACCCCTGGTGTGACATGATAACGCTTTGAGCGTTAGACCACAACATATGGTCTAACTAGTTATGTAAGGGTTTTTTTTGTGACTGCATCAATTAACGGGTATAATGTATGAAACTATTGTATTGAAGAAAAATAATGATTTTTATTTAAATTATCATCAAATATAATGAATCATAAACTAATTGGTTGTGTTAAATTATGTTTTTTTTAAGAGAGAGATAGTGTGTGTGTGCAGTAATAAATGGGTAAATTTTATGAAATTATAATTATTTTTTATTTAAGTTATCATCCAATATAATGAATTATAAATTAATCTTCTTATACTAATAAATGAAAATCTTTTTGTACACATGTCACTTTCTGGTGCCTCCTCTCTTTTAATAATAGTATTACATATTAATTTTATGCACAAAATGTAATATAATGTTAATTAATATAGTTAGAGATAAACGTCTAAATTCAAATTTAATTAATAATTATCTATAACAAATATAAATGTATCAAATAATATAATAAGTATAATATTATTTAATATAGTTAGAGATAAACGTCTAAATTCAAATTTAATTAATAATTATCTATAACAAATATAAATCTTCTTATACTAATAAATGAAAATCTTTTTGTACACATGTCACTCTCTGGTGCCTCCTCTCTTTTAATAATAGTATTACATATTAATTTTATGCACAAAATATAATATAATATTAATTAATATAGTTAGAGATAAACGTCTAAATTCAAATTTAATTAATAATTATCTATAACAAATATAAATGTATCAAATAATATAATAAGTATAATATTATTTAATATAGTTAGAGATAAACGTCTAAATTTAAATTTAATTAATAATTATCTATAACAAATATAAATGTATCAAATAATATAATAAGTATAATATTATTTAATATAGTTAGAGATCAAACGTACAATTTTAAATTTAATTAGTAGTAAATTACTTTTTAAGTCCCTATGTTTTAGTGGTTTTAACCACTTGAATCTAAAATCAAAAAGTTTAACACCTTGAGTCTCTAACCGTTCATTCACATCCTTTGTAAAAAAATCAAAAAAACCTTTTGTAAGGTTGAGTTCTCTAAGTTCTCAAAACTTGTATAAGTTTTCATTTTACCCTAACCATATATATTTGTTAAGATAAAATATATTATTTGGATATAAACAATAGTTATTAATAAAGTATCAAATCATATATACAAGTAACTAAAATATAACTGTTCTTTTATTTTACTAATTTATCTAAATCAGTAGATAAAAATATAGGCTCATTAGAAGTCACTTAAAGACGGAGGCACCCACTTAGATTTTGGGTTGCCCTGTAAACTAATAGAGTTATCTTAGTTTAACTTTCTTTTTATTTAACCTAATAGAAAATGTAAATATTCAAATATATGTTATATGAAATATTTAGAAATTTTTTAATATATGTTATATAAATGTAAATATGTTTAAATCTTATGTTACGGTCCGGTTTTATACGGTTTGAAAACCTTAAGACCGTAAACCAAAGCGTTCATTACCGTTTAAAATGTTTGAAACCAACCAACCAAAAGTTTAGAAAAAAACACCAACCGTGAAACCAAACCAATGACCGGTTTGGGCGGTTTCACGGTTTTAAACCAAACCATGAACACCCCAACCATTCAAAATATAGGTAAATGGGTTTGTTTATAAACATGCATAGTACATGCCACAATAACCCAGTCCCTTAAGCTATATTGCCAACAATCTAAACCTTAGTCTCCTGTTAAAATATTAAATCATAAAAAAATCCATCAGTGGTTGAGGTAAATAATTTATTATAAACCCTATTAATAAAATACCAAAAAAGTGAAGTACTTTTGATGCCTCAAAAGAGACTTGGTACCTGCCACTGCAGTGTAATGAAGGTAAATACTTAAAAGATTGAGTGTTTTCCTGCAACATTGTTACCAGATCTAAATGAAGGTAAATTTTGACCTTTTAGGTCAATTGGCTTAAAATCATCCACTAAGTCATCACAATTTATTAAAAAATGGTTCTAAATGAAGGTAAAACAACACTGGGTAGAGAAAACATGAACTGAAAAAAATGGTTCTAATAGGAGGTGTAACGCCTCGCTTTTCGCAGCTTTCTGTTTTTAGAAAGTTCATCTTGTAATTCTATTTTCGAAAACTCGTTTCCTTTGTAATCGTATTTCTTTTCAAGCTATTGTAAATCTGAGACTTGATCGTAATGAAAGGAATCTTTTATATAAAATATACATCGTTTATACATTATTTATACATTGATACATACGTTTGTTTGACACATGATTCGTAATTCGCATAAACATAAGCTTAACTCGTAAACAATGATCGTGTATTCGTAATCCCTAAATCTTCATACATTCAAACACTTGGTTATTTGATTATAAGATTAAGTTGTATGTTTTCTTTCACTTGATCATACCAAACTATAAACCATACATACTTGTTACATTTTATGTGTTTTACACCTATGTTATCACACTTTTGCTAAATTAAAACATGACATTTATGCATTTTGGACCTTGTTACAAGTTACATATATACTAGACACCATGTAACACTTTATTAAACATAAAATATATATCTTCTAATGCCATGGTTGCAAAAGTCGCTAGGCGCTCCCTAGTCGGATTCGGGAGTACTCGGGATGTACTCGGCTTAGGCGGAGACTACTCGGGGTGTAATTGGCCTGGAAGAAGAGTACTCGTGCCTCGGCACCCTACCTTGTAGCGAGTACTCGGGGAGTACTCGGAGCCTAGGCGGGACTTTTACAACCATGTAATGCCAAAAAAATAAAATAAAACAAAAATTATAGGGTTGTTAACAGCGTTGCATCAGCCCACTTAAATTCTTTGTTTTGAGTTATTCAGCCCACTAAACATTTCCAAATCCTAACCCAATGAAACCCTAATCCATCCCCTATATAACCCAAGCCTCCTCCAAGCATTTTTCACTTTCTAAACACTCTCCATTCACTCTCAAACACTCCAAACCGTAGTTGACTTCTGAAGTTCGAGCAGATTGATACTACTTCACTAGAGTGAGCATAACTCACTCAATTCTTATCCGATTCAGTCGATTCTTTTTGCTACTTCTTTATATTGACCTTAGCTACGTTTCCATGGGTTTTCCCTGGAAAATCAGAGCCTGGAACGTCGCCAAAAGGGCTCCAAAGTTAACTGATTTTTCTGTTCATGTTTCGATCTTTGATAAACTTGTTTAAACTTGAGGAAACTCATCTCAAACCTATGTCCTTATTCTTATAACCACATATATGGTTAGTTAGGCTTAAAAACAAGGTTGAGACATTCAAAATCAAAGGTATAAACCTCACAAACTTTCTGTTTTGTTCAAGGGTTTAACCCACAAGTGATGTTCAAGTTCAAGACTTGATGTTTGTGTGATTTAGGATTAACTTGGGTTATCCTACCTAAAAATCCACACAGTGCTTGATGATTTCTCATAGATTAGTTGTTCATATTCTTGTATTACTTATAAGTTCTTGACCATCCTTGTATGTTGATAACATCAAGTTTAGTGGTGAACACTTAGAGGTGCCTAAATGGAAGACTTTTTTCCTACCTCCTACATGAATTCTATGACACTTAAGAGGTTCCTAAATGGAGGATTCATCCTCCTACCTCATGCTTGAACTAATGGACTTATTGATATATTACGTAACATATATAATACTTATATAAACTATCCAAATATTCGAACCTTTGATGATGAATTTGTGTTCATTCGTCAAAGTACTAGATTGCATCATCTAAGACCTAAAACTTGTTATGATTCTAATGGGTGTTCTACCCATGAAAACATTCTAACCCTTGGGGTTTCATAGTGTCAAACAAGTATTATGTGTTAAAAGATGATTACTTTCATATGTTATATTCTAATGTTTTAAATTCCGAATCTCGACTCTAAACATACCTTGAACTTTAACCCTTATACATTTGATCTCCTAATCTCATTGCTCGTCAACAATTGGATAATCGGAAAGCATATGCAAATTTTGTGAGTATACTTGACCCATTTTACCGTTTTCACACTTTTGGGTGTAACATGTTTTTATATACAAAAAACACTTAGTATACATACTCTTATGTAAATACATAAACAAACAATCCAATACATGCTTACTATTTGTTATGCTTGATTTGTGTTTTCTGGGTGATTCTTATGTGATGAACTTGTCATTAGCTTCGTACAAGCCTCCACTTAACATGTATAGCGCTATAGGAGTAACGCACCACCCGTGAACGAGAGGTCATGTTAGGTTTATTCATTCATACTTGCGTAAACAGATGGTTGACTTGTAAATCGCATGCAAGTTTAATATGTTAATCTTGATAACTAGGTTTGCCATGTGGATTGTTCCTTATCATTTTTATACTTATATACTACGCACCAAACTTGTATGCTCGCCAATACTTTTTGTATTGAACTACACTTTTAAAACATGTTGCAGGTTCAGCGATGATGTTGGTGATATATGGAATCTAGTAGGATGCTTAGATACACACTTTAAATTTGTATTCTTATTGTATTGTATTTCGTTACTCATGTTGTATTTATTTCAAATCTTTATAATTGACTCTTTAGAAATGAAATGGAAATTTCTTATTTAAATACTTGTCACAAATAGTGTTATGAAGTCTCTTGCAATCTATTTCGTCTCACTCAGATGTTTCCGCCATCGGCTGGGGTGTGACAGGAGGCACCAGAAACTGTTATATATTTTGTTGCTATTGTGACATACCAATAGTCATATGACATATATACAGAGACAGAGCATACACAAAGGCAAGTTCAGGGGAAGTGGCAAGTGAAGGGTCAGGGTACTTATCTTCAATAAGACCCACAATAACATCACAATCAGATATCCAATTCTCATCAAATTTGGCCAAAGGAACTTTCCCATCTGGGTTCACTTCAAGAAACCTACTCAAACACAAAAAACAAAATTATATTAAAATCCCACAAACAACCAAACATTTCATGTGTAAATTCAAGATTCTTTGACAATAATAATAATCACCATTTGGGTGGGTTTGTTGTCTAAATTAATGAGATGGGTTTTGAAAGCGACTTTCTTCTCTTCCAAAGTCAAAAGAATCCTTTGGGAAAATGGACCTAAAATCAAACACAGCCCACAAAAATTGATGATCAAGAAACCCCAATGAAATTAAAATGAAATATTTGAAGGGGAGATTAATTACAGTCGTCAAGAACATCAGGGGCACCCTTAGCAGCTTTGACACGGATCTCGATCGCCAATAAAATTGGAAGTGTTGACCTGGTTAGAGAGGGTGTCCGTATTTACCGGATCCATGTGTGTCAAACCACCGTCTCCACTCCTTTTTATCGCATCCAACCCCACATTGCCGTCGCCGAAACAGTCGCATCCAAACCTTCACCGCCGTCATCGAAACAATCCACATAGAGAAGGCTGGATGAGAGAATGAATGAAACAACTTGTTGGAGAAGAAAGGCAAAGAATATTAGGGTTTCTGAAGAGAAAAGGGACGGTGATTGAAGGAAAAGGAGAATTAGGGTTTTTGATTGAGAGAAAAAGGGAGAGCGCGTGTAATAGAAGAAAAGAAAATCCCGCCCAAGAGGAATTATCTTGATTAAGAGGGTGTCCACATCAACAAAATGATTGGCTAAGAATAGGCCATGTGGCTAAGGAGAATTCTTTTAGTATAGTAGATAGATGTGTTAGTTATTAAAATATGAAGTATAATGGCATTGTTTATTTTTATTTTATGAAATAACATAACTAGCCGACGTCGTCTTCCTCAGCCGCCTTCCCCGTTGTCGACTACATCAGCCGTCTACCCCGTTGTCGACTACATCAGCCGTCTACCCAATAACAGTCGACGTCGTCTTCTTTTTGGTCTTCATCCGACAGCCACCACCCAATAACCACCACCTCCTTCCTCATCCCCGGCGTCCATTCACAGATTCAAGTCAGTTTTTTTGATAAATTGTTAGCCGCCTTCCCCGTTGTCGACTACAACAGCCGTCGACCTAATAACAACCGACGTTGTCTTCTTTTTGGTCCTCATCCGACAGCCACCACCACCTCCTTCCTCATCTCCGGCGTCCATTCACAGATTCAGGTCAGTTTTGTTGGTAAATTGTTTTTTTTTTTCAGATTATGTTTCAATTTATATTCATTGTTGAATTAAGGTGTTCATTACAAGATTATTTTTTGATTATTTGTGTCTGTTCAGTTTATTTAAATTTCAGTTTATTTCAACTTGCAGAAATTAAAAAACAAATAGTATTCTTCTTGCATACTGCCAGTGGCGAAGCTTGACATGTTCGACCGGGGGGTCGAAAACGTATATACCCAAAAATTTCTATAGAATCGGGGGGTAAAAAACGTATATACCCAAACATTTCTATACGAAAACTACATATATAACACTACTGAGCGAAAAGTTCGGGGGGTCGGGCGCCCCTCCCGGCCCCTTCAAAGCTTCGCCAATGCATACTGCAGAGGTTTAGTCCACCTCTTTTGCTACAGATGTCTGCAAATGTGATCCGCAGACTACAGACATTTTACCTCTGAAAAAACAAACAACACCTTAGTTTTATATTGAGATCAATAAGACCATTTTTTCTTCTACATACTTGTATTAACAAGGCCAAGCTTCTTTCTATTAGCGTTGTGAGGTCTAAAAGACACATAATAAGACTTGAAGGGCATAAAATGTTAAGAACCATTATTTATTGGAGAAAATATAAAAAACATTTACAAGTATCTCACACCTTCACCACCCCCCTCCTTCATCTGCCAAATGCTTGTTTGTAGGTAGACGCGTTGAGCTGTCCACATCAATACTTAAAATCAGAAAAGTCACAGAGGGATCATAACTGTCATTCATGAACTCCAAGGGGTAGATTTGTACTTTCAAACGATTATATAAACAAGTCCCCGCTTTCTATATTTCCGTATTACAAATAACAGATCTCTCTCTCTCTCTCATTCTCTGTAAGAAGCGAACGCTCCGAAATCGGATCTAACAGGTAACATTCACCATTCATGATTTTACGTTTTAATTGATTCGATATTAGGTTTACTTTCTCCGATTTTTAGTGTTGTACGTGATCTCGATGATCCGATCTAGTGATTTATTGGTTAGATTTGTAGTCAATTGACATGTTTATGTGATCAGATCCGTTGACATTTGGTTAATTAGGTTTTAATTGAAGGTTATAATGTTATTGAACTGAATATTGACTGAATTTTAAGCTGTCGGTTATGAATCGAAAGTGTTGGTGTTAGATCTGTGTTGTTTGTATTGTTTAATTGAAATGATTAACGTATTTTTATCGTATTTTAATTGGAATTATTTAGTTATTTGAATATAACGTAGATGAAATGATATTTTTAAGTTAGCTTACATTTCGAGCAGATCTGATTGTTTACCTAAAATCAAGCACATTGATCCAAATTTTAGACAAGTTGAGCAATGTTTATCAGATTTTTTTTAAACAGCAATTCTTAAATTTTCTAGAATAAATACATCACAATTTACACGGTCTGCATGATTTTAACTCTTCACCTTTTGGTTTTGTGGAGCACACAACTTAACCATGCGTGATTATGGTTTTTCAACATGCGTGATTAGGGTTTTGAGTTTTACAACGTCCGTAATTTCACTACGTTAAAGGATATTGTACATTAACCGGCCTCCAATTTTGTTATTTAATAATTGTGGCATTTATGACATAATTTTGTTATTTAATGCAACTTTGGTATTTATGACATAATTTTCGTATTCAGTAAATACATTTATTACAAATTGTTATTACTGATTCTTGTAAGTAATTCAGAACCTTAAAAACCCACATTTATTACAAATTGTTATTATTACTGAATACTGATTCTTGTAAGTAATTCAGAACCTTAAAAAACCCGAAACAGTTGATAAGCAAACGGAAAATGAGTACAACACTGTAAATTGTTGACTCCACCACCACGCGCGGGCTCCTCACTAGTTTTGTTAAGAGTTATGTATGTTAAGGGATTTCATATTGAATTGGTTTCTAGGATATATGGTTAGAATGTTAGATAGAGTGTGGGTGGGGAGAGGAGGGAGAAACCATTTATGATGAGTTTTTTAGCCTACTTCGTGACTTGATGCTTATTCAGAATCTCGCTATACAGGAACACGAGAAGATGGTGAAGATCTGCTGCATTGGAGCCGGGTATGTTGGGGGGCCCACCATGGCCGTCATAGCACTCAAGTGCCCGGATATCGAAGTGGCAGTCGTTGATATTTCTGTTCCTCGCATCAATGCGTGGAACAGTGACCAGCTTCCTATATACGAACCAGGACTTGAAGATGTCGTGAAGCAGTGTAGAGGGAGAAACCTCTTCTTCAGCACTGATGTAGAGAAGCATGTATGTGAGGCCGACATCGTATTTGTTTCGGTGAACACCCCAACAAAGACACGCGGTCTTGGTGCTGGTAAAGCTGCTGATCTCACTTACTGGGAAAGTGCTGCTCGGATGATCGCTGACGTGTCGAAATCGGACAAAATTGTTGTTGAGAAATCAACTGTTCCCGTCAAAACAGCTGAAGCAATTGAAAAGATCTTGACACACAACAGCAAGGGAATCAACTTCCAGATTCTTTCGAACCCGGAGTTTCTCGCTGAGGGAACCGCAATCGAAGATCTTTTCAAACCCGACAGGGTCCTCATTGGTGGTAGGGAAACCGAAGGAGGTCAGAAAGCAATCAAAGCACTGAAAGACGTGTATGCTCACTGGGTCCCTGAAGAGAATATCATCACAACCAATTTATGGTCTGCAGAGCTATCGAAACTTGCGGCGAACGCCTTCTTGGCACAGAGAATATCCTCGGTTAACGCCATGTCAGCTCTCTGTGAGGCAACGGGTGCAAACGTTACGCAGGTTTCTTATGCAGTTGGAAAAGATACCAGAATTGGTGCAAAATTTCTAAATGCCAGTGTGGGGTTCGGCGGTTCTTGCTTCCAGAAGGATATTTTGAACTTGGTTTACATCTGCGAGTGTAACGGCCTCCCTGAAGTCGCTGAATACTGGAAACAAGTCATAAAGATCAACGATTACCAAAAGACCCGTTTTGTAAACCGGGTTGTAGCCTCTATGTTTAACACTGTTTCAAACAAGAAAATCGCGATCCTTGGATTTGCCTTCAAGAAGGACACTGGTGACACCCGTGAAACCCCAGCGATTGACGTTTGCAAGGGTTTGCTAGGTGACAAGGCTCGGTTAAGCATTTACGATCCGCAAGTGACTGAGGATCAAATCCAAAGAGACCTTTCTATGAAGAAGTTTGACTGGGACCACCCTCTTCACCTCCAGCCAATGAGCCCCACCACTGTGAAGCAAGTAGGTGTTGTTTGGGATGCGTATGAAGCCACTAAAGATGCCCATGGTGTGTGCATCTTGACCGAGTGGGACGAGTTCAAAACACTAGATTTCCAGAGGATATATGACAACATGCAGAAACCTGCTTTTGTGTTTGATGGTAGGAATGTTGTTGATGGTGAGAAACTGAGACAAATTGGTTTCATTGTTTACTCGATTGGTAAGCCATTGGATGCTTGGCTCAAGGACATGCCTGCTTTGGTTTAAGCGAAAAATCGGCACGTGGTGGAAGTTGGAACCTGAGAGCACTAGACAGTTCAAAATTTTCACTATTTTTGGCTGGTCGTTTTTTTTTTCTTAAATTTGTTCCCTGTAGTGAAAAAAGCATTTTGTGGGTTTGCCATATATGTTTACATTCCTCCTATGTTGTATTCATTGAACCTTAATATGACCTGTTTTGTTCAAACATTTGTTTAAATAGTTCATGTAATATGTCATTTGGGCAAGTAGTCTTGATTGTAGGCCACTGGCTTCTGTTTATTTGAAGACCAAAAAAAAAAAAAAAAAACTATGTGCTTACACTGAACAAATAGATCTTAAGTACAATGGAGAGAGCCAGCTGCAACAGGGTAATTCCAGAAACAATCCAAAACCACCTTTCACCTGCTGAAACTATGTGGCTTCTTAGATTCGATGCCACAAACATTGCTGACATGAATCCAGCAACACCCACAACCACCCATCTAAACATTTCCACTGGAACGATAGATAGACACTGCAATTTAGCGCAAACAAAAATCATAATTCTGGTATAAACGAAACCAAACCAACTTCTGCTTTTCGAATGCGAAAACTTGGAAACTGTGTTGAGTTGAGAGCAGAAACTTACGCCTGCTGGAATGAAGACAAACAGGGAGTAACCATAGAGGCAGAGTAGTTGAACAAGACCCAAAGGCACCGATAAGTACTTAAGAACTATATACAGAGTGATCGGGACGATAACAACATAGCCGTATAACACGCAAGCAGACCACGTCAACATATGTATATCATAGTCCCATTCCTTGTGACGAATCTTGTCAGCAAGATAAGTGATAGATGTACCGATCGAAGCTGATACAAAGATCAATGTAGTGCATATCCAAAAAGGTCCATACCTGCAACAAGATGTGACTTTTTAACATATGTACATTATCGGGATAGTTAAAAAACATAACATAGAATCAAAATCGGCTCACAAGTCTGGCCTGTTAGCGGTCTTCTCATTGAAGGTTCCTTTGAAGGGGAAGAGAGATTCTTTAATCCTCTCCAAAATATCAGATGTATCAACATCAAAGTAGGGCTGGTAGGCGGTGACTGTAAACGCTTTAACCCAATTAGCAGTTGGTTGTTCTGATGAACCGGATGTTGGCTTTGAGAATGTAGCTGTATACAACAGATTACTCGTAATCATCCTCCCAAAGCAATACACCAAACAATATTGTTAAATAGTAGATTTGGAAACATCACTTATTAAGCTTGTAAGTTGTAAAGCCAAACCACTAGGTTTCATCTTTCTATTTGAAGATCAAAGAATTTCTATCATTAATTAAAATTTTAACTACATACATTAATTATGTAATTCATTGACAGTTAACAGATTAAAGGTGGCAGGCTTTGCTCATTTGTTATAGTTAGTTTTAGCCGGTTTATTATTTATTAGGGAATAAGTTAGAAACCATAAATATAGGTTCTTAAACTTATAATTTCTCATCATGAGAGCAATAATAGTATATACTTGTTGCAGCCTAGCCTGTGGACATAGGTCAGCTTAGACTGAACTACGTAAATCCTTAAATCCTCGTGTTCTTTACTTTTTTTGCAGTTTGTTTGTGTGTGTGTTTGCAACTCGATCCTTACACAAAATATGTACCGTCAACATCACGAGGCGGTCCAGAACCGCCTGCGATCTTTCCTTCTTGTGCAGAAGGTGGAAATGTTTGGAGTGCCGAATCTGGAACAAAAAAAAACTGATTTATTAAGAAATGATTAAGCTAGCAAATATAAATTACAGTTATGATTATATAAAACCATATCAACCGCGGAATTTGACGGAGACTTGTCCGGGCGGATCTTGTACAGGCTGAAATAATAATGAAAATACTTAATGTCCGATCATGTATGTATCAAAGTGATAAAATGCAATTGTAGAAGATGAAGAGACGTACTGGAACAGATCTGGATGCATTGTGGTTATTAATGTTTGTGTATTTTTCGGACATCATTGTTGGTTTGTTTCTTGTTTATACACACGTACGGAAATGATTGTAAATTGAATATATGAATTCTTCGTGTTTGATATTCTCTTATTTCTCTTGTTTGGTATTTTTAGAGCTAATTGATGAAAATGTCCGATGGTGTTGTTGGCAGCATCAAAATAACTACATGTGTTGTGTGCAAATTTTGCAAAGGTAAATTGATTTCCAACATGTGATTTCATTTTTACCCCGTGATTATAGTTATCTTGTAAGTATAAACCTCATTTTATAATAATGGAATCTATACTATATAATAAAAGAAACCTGATTTTGGACACGTGTCATTCATTGAAGATATCTACATTTATAATTTTCTACCTTTTCATACTTAATATTATTATTTACTGACACTTTTTTATTTAGTTTACACTTATCTCTTATTTTATGAAAAAAAAATATCGATTATTCTATCTCTTATTTTCATATTGCATTTTTTTTTAAATTTAGCTTGTACTTATCTTTTCCGTTCAAATGGGACAGAAGTAAAATTATTGGGTTTCACATTTGTAATTAGTTATTTTTTTATTAAGATGCTACGTTCTATTTGCTCATGTTCAAAATGATCAGAAAAAAAAAAAAAAAACTCAGTTATTTTTGTTTCTAGGAAATCATAATCCTTTTATTTGATTCAATCATTCTAGAAGTTTTAAAACTAAAATATAATCTATCATAATCAAATTCACATTTCAAAACCCTCAAAATTCAACAATTCAATAATCACAATTAGTCACACGTATAAGCAGGTTCGACTCCCACTTGGTGCAGGTTCGACTCCCACTTGGTGCAGAATGAGGCATTGGTGGGCAATGATAGGAGACCCAGGGAAACCTGGGTTGGATCCTTGAGCCAAAAGGGTTTTACCGGTAATTTCACTGTCGTGCCTACGGGCGGGTGGGTTACCGGGTTTTTCCCGGAATTGGTGGTGGACTCGGGTTACTCTCGGAGTACTCCGTTTGTCCAGTGGGTGCCCCGAGAGTGCTCGGGATTGAGTTTGTTGGCCGTTCAAAAAAAAAAAAAAAAGTCACACGTATAAGCCCATATATAATCTAACCTACTTTTAATAAAGGATTCCAATTAATTCTACATGAAATTCATAAAGATTTTTTGTTATACACTTAATTTCATATATAATCTAATCTAACTTTTAATGATGTATATATGTGTGGACGCTCGGAGGGCAAAAGAGAAATTGCACTAATTTTAACGTTATTTCACTAAATTTGTGAAAATAACCTTAAAAGCGGCGGACGGTTAATCATGCATCATCATCATCATGTGGTGGCGTTGAAATTGCACTAATTTTAACGTTATTTCACTAAATTTGTGAAAATAATCTTAAAAGCGGCGGACGGTTAATCATGCATTATCATCATCATGTGGTGGCGTTGATAGCAGAAAGACAAAAGGGAACATGCACTAATCGGTCTTTGTCCCAATTGCTGAGTGTTATGTGCCTTATGTCCAAATCTTGAGGCAAAACGACTATCGAGTCGGGGGTCTTACTGAAAGCAGCATCTACATCTTACTCTCCTCAGACCCTACCTTAGCTTTGCTATTTGTGGGATTTACTGAGTATGATGATGATGATGAATTGATGATGAATTAGTATATATAATTAGATTTATTCAACCCGTATAATACACGGGGTTTATAAAGATATAATTTTTTTATTATTTAGTTTATAAAATTACATTTATTCAACCCGTGTAATATACAAGGTTACAAAATTACATTTATTTAACCCGTATAATACACGGGGTTTATAAAGATATAATTTTTTTTATTAAAGATCCAACACAGTGTTTTTAAAGATACAACCTTTTTTATTATTTAGTATATAAAATTAGATTTATTCAACTCGTACAATACACGGGTTTTTATTGTTTGGTATATAAAATTACATTTATTCAGTACAATACAATACATGAGGTTCTTAGAGATATAATTTTTTTTATTATTTAATATATATAAAATTACATTTGTTCAACCCGTGTAATAAACGAGATTTTTAAAGAATAATTGTTTTAATTTAGTATACAAAATTACATTTATTCAACCCATGTAATACACGGGGTTCTAACCTAGTATAGCATATAAAAACTAGTTTAATCAAAGATTTTATACTTCTGTTCCTTTTCACTTATAAAAAAAAACAATATAATGAAAAACTAGTCATATTTTTTTTTTTGAACGGTTAACGGTTCACTCCCTTTAAGAAATTCGCCCGCACTGCGGGTTCGAATCCCAGGCCCCCCCTAAGGTCCAGCCGCACTGGAATTACCCAATATTGGTACCAGAGTGGACTCGAACCTGCACCCCTCCAGAAGAAACCCCCAAAGGGGAAAACTCCTGACCTCCTCCCAACCACTTGGGCTGGGGATCATTGGCAACTAGTCATATATATGTAGGCTTTCGGGCTTAGAGTTGGGCTATTATATGAGCTTTGGATTTTTTCAAGCTTAGGACTTTCAGGTTAAACCGTGTTTCTTTGAGATTTTCTAGGTTGAGCTGAAGAATGGGATCATGTCCATTTGTATTTTGTGCACCTTCCCTAGGTAGTAATGTGCACTCAAGGTGGGGTTGAAACTTAAATACACATACACATTGTTTAGTTTTAATTCATAAGGTAGTGTTTGATACGAGGGAATTGAAGGCGAAAGACATGGTGCATATCCAACGTGTTTGGTATGAAATTTTTATATTTGAAAAAGAATCACATTCTTATCGACAATTGACAAGGAAAAAAAAAGTAGAAACATTGAAGATGTAGAAAGAATAATGTGATAGTGAAGGGACTAGATATGTAAATCACCATCAGATTTGAGAAAGCCGTCTTCCCCTTGGCATTTCCGTTGAGACTTGTCCTTCCGATCCAACCACTCCACCACCACCATCACCACACCGCACGATTTCCGAAACCGATCATTCTACAAAAGATGAAACCAATAAACCCCACTTTTGCTGATCCCTACCCCCACCAACCCTCCCAGTATTACTCCCATTTCCCCACCCAAAACCCTAACCCCCCTTATCATCCACCTCCTCATCACTTGCCAATCCAACAACCCCACTTCACCGATCCCCATCCGCCTGGCGTTGACCCCTATTTACGGTCCTATTCCATTAGCCACGCTGGTGCTTACAATGCTCATCATGCTGCTGACTTCACCTATTCTCACTCAATAGGTGCGGCGGCACCACCACCGCCTACTTATGTCTCGGACTTGTTGACCCAGAATTGGGCGGCTACGGAGCCTGTTCAGCAATATGGCCACACCTTATATCCAGTTGTAATAAGTCCCTCTGCCTGCCTTTATTATTTTCAATATGAAATTTTACCTAGCAGAACTATTTCATATTTACATATTTTGATTGATTCTCACGAGTAATTTAGATTTTAGGATAACAGATTTCAGCTAATTAATTGGTTGGTGATATGTTAAATGTTAATATTACAACAACAGTAAGTGAGTTTTCTGAGGATTATGTTTTTAGTTTCGTTGCATACTAATCGCTGCTCTTCTTGTTATTATGGAAAAAAGGAGAACAAAAAATGTGGACAACTATTCTAGCCATCTTAGTTTTAGTTTTCTGGTTAAGATTCTAAAATCACAACAAAATCATTCACTTGGGCGTATTTAGTTTTTATTTTCGTATCTTAACAAAGTAGGATGACTAGTTTGCAATAATGCTGCGTGTACGATGGTTCAATAACACATTGAAACTATAGCTTATTCGGGATACAGATACAGTAGTTTCATTGCTTGGTAATTTGGTATATAGTTATTGTTTACAAGGGCACATTTGTTCAGAACCAATAATATGTTTAGAACTGCGAGTTTCGCATAATGCACTTGTGCATAGTGCATGCAATATAACTAGAAGTTATGGTGGAGAGACACAGAGGTGGCCACAAAAACCATCTTGTGTATCTTGTTCAGAAAGCAATAGGTACAGATGCATTATGCGGTTGTCACAATATTATTGGTTTTGAAATGAACATCCCTTCTGTCTACATTGTAGAGATCTTTATTATAGTATGATATAACCCATGAGAAGATGTTTACATATATTGGTGTTTGCATATGATTCATCAACTAATTTCATAAAGTTTGCAGGGTGCTACCGTGCCTCAAGATGTTTCACAACAGCTACTACCAGCAATCCCTACTCACAGCACATGGACCAATCCAAAACCTAAGAAAAAGATCCCTAAGAAAACAAAAATTGCTCAGTCTGCCTGGTGCGAGATATGTAAAATTGCGTGCAACACAGGGGATGTTCTCTATAAACATAAATTGGGTAAGAAACACTTAAAAAACGTGGAGAAACTAATGTCGGCTGCTTCTGGTGCCACCACTACTTCCACCACTACAACCAACCCAGTCATAGGACCTCCGGAAAAACCTAACAAGGGCATTTCTGGAATTAAAAAGAAGGCAGAGACCCAGCAAGAGTTGGAGAATAAGAGGATGAAGGTATTGCAAGGTGGGGCCGCTGCAAGTGCTGTGAGAACTTGTACCTTTTGCAATGTTGTTTGCAATAGCGAGACGGTCTTCAAATTCCATCTTGCTGGCCAAAAGCATGCTTCCATGTTGAATAAATTACAGCAAGGTGGTGCTGTGTAAGTATGCATCTTGCGAAGAAAGCTGGTAAATTTTATACGCTTTTCTTCTAGCTTATTACAACAATTAGACGTCTTTTTGTTAAATTTAAAAATCTTTAACGTGCATTAGGGAGAAGTGATGATGTAACATTGTCTTGCAGGTGATGATATTGAATCTGAATGATTTGAAATGTTTTTTTTTTTTTTAAGTCCATGATTTGTATAATGTCTAATCTGGAGTATTAAAATTTAAAAGCTACCATTTTTATTGATAACAAGCTCACTTGACTTCATTTGTGTACTTTTGTAAATGTTTCAAAACATAAACTAAAACAAATGTTGTGGTACAAGATGCATACATTGGAACAAAAAAACAAGAATAACAAGACAAGAATCTAAGATCATCATGTACTATGAGGTAGGACCTTAAAATGAACTTATTGAGGTTTGACATGTGTTGTAAGTTGAAATTTATGAGTTGTAATAAAGCATGGTTGCTAAGATTGGAATCAAACCATGTGCTCTTTACTTTTCTAGACAATTTGTGTGCTCCTGGATCGTCTTTGTCCCACATATATTCACCGTCGTGAGAAACATGACTTCTTTTCGACCTAGAAATTACGACGTTAGCAGTGAAATTTTGGACCTCAAAAGACCGACTCGTTTCCAATGACATGCTCCAAGTTCCAAACCTCACTAGACCATTAAACCAGAAAACCGTCAAAATCGAACTGTTTGGATCTCAAACTGGCTAAAACGGCTGAGCTGTTTCAATTTAGACAGTTCTAGTTTCAACAATGTATAAACGCCTCCATCCATGTCGACGCGTATATATTTATTATAAATCATATTTTTAATACTTATGAATGCATCCATTTTTATAAAGTAAAATATGTAAATCGACTAACAGCCTTTTTAAAGGAGAATCCAATTTTCAGACCGTACAGTAAAAGGTTAAATTATTACTCAGCAAAATTCCAAATCAACACCAACACCACCAAAATGAGTACAAAATTTCAAGAATTTTTCTCTTGTTATTTAGTACATACAAGAATTTTTCTCTTGTTTTTAATATATATAAGATTGCGTGTTACCTTGTCTGAAAAAACAACGGTGGTAGTTAAATGTCTATTTCTACTACAATAAATGTTTTATTGTCATCAATAAACCACTTTTCTTTATAAAACTTTAAAGAAATCTATTTTTTTTTTCCAAACACAAATAAATATTAAACCACCTTAAAAAATACATTCAAATTGCTTTATAACTTTATAAGAAGTTAATTAAATTTCCATGTTTGGTATAAAATAAAAATAACCCATTTAGGGAAAAAAATTAGTTTTATATATTATTCAAAGTCCTGTCTGAACTCTGAACGCGCTTTTGACTAAAAAAAAATCATATATTTCACAATAATAAAAAGCCATTTAGTTTATAAAAATAAATGAATATTTCACAAACAAAATAAAGCATAGTATAAATCCTCCCTCCCTCTGTTTCTCTCTCTCTCTCTCTCTTCGATACAGGGGATGCAAATCCAGTTAATCAACAAAGAAGGATATGCTCTGATATATTTTATTATTCAAAACCCAAATCTTGTTAAATAGATCAGTTCAAGCATTGGTGTGTGATTGGATCTGGTAATGATGAGGAGGGTTGTTGTTTTATGTTGTTAAGAGGATCATTATGCAGCTACACTTCTCACCTAGCATGAGAAGTGTAACAATATCAAGCAGCAATGGGTTTGTTGATTTGATGAAGATCAAAGTCACAGCTTGTCACATTTCTTACAGAACTCTTTTTCATACTATTCTTATTCTTGCTTTCTTGTTACCTTTTCTTTTCATTCTCACTGCTCTTGTTACCCTTGAAGGTGTCAACAAGTGTTCTTCTTTAGGTATAAATCTTATCTTGATCTACTTTTTTTTTGTTTTTGACAGTGATTGTTGCTGATATGTGTGTTGAGATTGCATTATAGATCTTGATGTGGTTTTATTCTTTTTGTTGTTGTTGGTTATATATATATTATATTATCAATAATAAGGATGTGAAAATTAGGATTTTATTTCACATTGTTTGGTGGGTCTAGATCTTGATTTGGTTCATTGGCATTATCAAAACTCTGACTGATTTTGGATTCTTTTGAAGTTAAAAGTTGACTATGTGAATCTTATACAATTAATTTGATTGCTTTCTGAATTCTGATATTTCTATTTGTATAATTGTAATATTGTATTAGTAGTTTGTAGTAATTTTCGGGTACGATACGAGTTTTTGTTAGTTATGTCTTGATTTTGACACATCGAATGGATGCTTGAGGTTTCTGTTTGGATCCCCATCTAGATGGACATATCGGATGATACTTTCCGACTTTTAGTGTGTGATCATTGTCTTATTACTTCAGTAAACTGCTCCTCTTTTTCAATACATAAAACACTATTTTATCTTTCAGTTAACCTTCAAGTTTCCTCAGCATATGAATTCCATTTTGTTTTAAATGCTTGAAAAATCGGATTTTTCAACGGCGAAATGTTCATAAGAGCTGGATGGGGCCTGTGTGTTAATACTTGTGTTTTGCTTCTTTGTTAGGTTGCTTAGCTTGGACTGACTACCCTTTTAAAAATGCTACCTGCATCTACAAGTTTAATGCTTCTTAATATTGCATGTGACAGACACTTCTCATTAATTGGTATTTCAATGTCTCAGATTGTTTAAGCAGACGTTTGGGTCCAAAGCTTCTCGGAAGGGGCGATGATTCAGGGGTAAAATCGTAAAACTACTACTACTACTAATACAAATTTTCTTTCAGTTTTAATTTTTTTTTTGAATCTGTTTTAAGGAATCTAAACATTGTCATTTGGTGAAACAGAGGCTTGTTAAGGATTTCTACAACATCCTTAATCAAGTAAACACTGAACAAGTTCAAGTTGACGTAAACATTCCTGATAACTTTACACAACTGGTCTCCGAAATGAAAAGCAACGCGTACAGTGCCAAAGATTTTGCTATCATATTGAAAGGAATGGTACGTTGGTTCACTATTTTTTTGTAGTTATGTTTATGAGTAAAATGCCATTTTCTTCCTTGAGGTTTGGCTACTTTTGTGACAATCGTTCAAAGGTTTGTTTTTCCGCATCTGGATCCAAAAGGTTTAAAATCTTGCCATTTTCATCCAACTCGTTAACTCCATCCATTTTTTAACGTTAAGCCAGGGGTATTTTCGTCTTTTTAGACACTTTTTGTGATGTTTAAAGGGTTTGGGTGGGGAGTAAGTCAACAGAGGTGGATCTTTATTTCTTATGGTGTTTTTTTTTATTTTAATAAAAAGTGTCTAAAAAGACGGAAATGCCCCTCATTTAACGGAGAAAAATCGATGGAGTTAACGAGCTGGATGAAATTGACAAGATTTCAAACCTTTTCGATCCAGATGCGGAAAAACAAACCTTTGGACAAAAGTCGCAAAAAAGTGGCCAAACCTTAGGGACGAAAATGACATTTTACTCTATGTTAATTAATCTAGAATGTTTTTTTTTTCATTACATGGATTAAGGTATAATTAATTGACAGATGGAGAGATCTGAGAGGAAGATTAGAGAATCTAAACTTCAAGAATTAACGAACAAACACTTTGCAGCGAGTTCGGTTTCAAAAGGCATTCATTGTCTGTCGTTAAGGTTGACCGATGAATACTCATCTAACGCTCACGCAAGACGGCAGTTGCCATCGCCGGAATTACTCCCGCTTCTCTCCGACAACTCATATTATCATTTTATCCTTTCAACAGACAATATTCTTGCGGCATCAGTTGTAGTCACTTCTGCAATCCAGTCATCTTTAGCACCCGAAAAAATCGTCTTCCACGTGATAACTGATAAAAAGACATATGCAGGCATGCACTCATGGTTTGCTTTAAATCCCATCTCACCTGCCGTTATTGAAGTCAAAGGTGTTCATCAGTTTGACTGGTTGACCCGAGACAATGTTCCAGTTCTTCAAGCTGTGGAAAATCAAAACGGAATTCGAAATTATTATCATGGAAGCCCTAAATACATATCACTGCTTAATCATCTCCGAATATATCTACCAGAGGTAACCTAACACATGCCCTTTTTGGTCATTTCACATGGTGCAGTGTTGCTGATGTTTTAAATTTTGATTCTTATTTTACGCAGCTATTCCCAAATCTTGATAAGGTGGTTTTCTTAGACGATGATGTTGTAATTCAACGTGATTTATCTCCGCTTTTTGAGATTGACCTTAACGGGAAGGTCAACGGAGCAGTTGAAACGTGTAAAGGTGAAGATTCGTGGGTCATGTCTAAACGGTTCAGAAACTACTTCAATTTTTCTCACCCAAGAGTGTCTGAAAGTTTGGACCCGAATGAGTGTGCTTGGGCTTACGGGATGAATGTCTTCGACTTTCATGCATGGAGAAAAACCAACATTAGAGAAACATATCATGCATGGCTTAAAGAGGTAAACACTAAACACACAAAATAAGTAATAACCATATGCATGATTATGTTCATGTTTTTATATTATTGGGATTTATTGTTGCAGAATTTGAGGTCGAATTTGACATTATGGAAACTTGGAACGTTGCCGCCAGCGTTGATTGCATTTAGGGGCCATGTTCAACCTATTGAACCGTCATGGCACATGTTAGGTTTAGGGTACCAGAAGAATACAAACATTGAAAATGTAAAAAAAGCCGCTGTAATCCACTACAACGGTCAATCAAAACCATGGTTACAATTAGGTTACGAGCATCTTCGCCCTTTTTGGTCAAAATACGTCAACTACTCCAATGAGTTTGTCAAAAATTGCCATATCTTGGAGTAATGATTGCCTGTGTCAAGTGCATAAACAAAAAGATGTGACAATATATATAAGTAAGAAACCAGCCAGCCAGAATTGCGATACAATTCTTTAAGTGACTCATCTTCTGATTGCTGGGACCGGTGTAAGAAGATAAATTCTTTTGGTATGTAACACAACAATTTCTTTATTTGGACAGTTTTCAGATTTCCCCATAAGGGGGGTATATATTTATTTTTAGTCAATAGAAATGATTCGCGGGAATGAAGAACGCCACATGTTGCTTGCTTCTATGAGCCTGAATGCACCAGAGAAGAAAGATAGTAAGAAACCCTTTGAAGGTTCAAACTCAAGGTTAAAAAATATGATCTTTCATTTCTATTTTTTTTTTTTTTTTTTGAGTTCAAACATCCCCATTTTGTTTTTTCTTATACCATTTTACATAATTATGTCTGATTTAGGCAGTAGATGGTTGGAATTGTTATGTTACAGGAACTTGATTCCTAGATCACATATGCCAAGTATTTGTATCCATGAGGATGTCCAGTAAATTCTTTTTGATCAAACATCTATACTTTATAATGTATATTGTTGCATTCATTTCAATCAAATAAAAGTGTTTCTTGTAAGAATAATGAAATTTAATCAAGTGTTTTGTTATTAAACCATCTCTTGATGTTAATTTGAATTTTCTTTGCTGGTGATATAGTTGGTGATAGGGATCTACGGTCAAATCTTACCTAAAATGTAGATTTAAACAATATTCTTTTAGTTCATAAAACAAAATAACTTTTTCGTTCTAATCATTTTAAGAAATGACTATTATATGTATAAATAAGATAGTTGAGGTTATTTATGATAATCTGGTACCTATTATTTTGATATATAACATTAAGCTATTAAATACATTCAAAATCGCTTTTGATAATGTATATAGTTTTAGAAGTTACTTGATACTAACCAAGTTTCTTGCATTCATTCTACTAAAGACATTCAAACTTAACTATAAAGCTACCCAAGTTTTAATGATATTCTGTTGTTATGAAAATTTTTCATACATTTTAAAATTTAAATGATATAAATAGAATGATATTTTAAAAATTATGCAATGGGACAAGTATACGTGACTATGTTTTAGAAAATTGTTACCGGTGTGAGTTGGATTTTAGTTGTCTAATTACCCAAACCCGTTTAACCAAATATATTATATAGTTTTAAAAAACATAATAATCTATATGTTAAATCTGATACATCGTTGAAATTATTAAAAAATAGAAAGTACATTGGAGTTTTTAATAATTTAAATTGGTTTCCAAGAATACGGTAAGGTTATGTCGCTTATTGGGTTTCCAATCCCAACCGATAAGTTTTAAATTTTAACCACATAAAATCATAAAATAGTATATACTTAAACCTTTAAGTTTTAACCACACAAAATCATAAACTAGTATATACTTAAACCAGTTGGGTATTGGGTAACGGGTAACTTTTAACCATATAGAATCATGAACTGGTATATCCTCAACCTGTTGAGTATCGAGTAACGAATACCTAAAATGTCTCAAACCACATATAATCGAGTATAAAACTAAAATTCCCAAACCCGTCTCATACCCAACTTATTGTCTTCACTACCCAAAAACCTAGTTATAACAAAAAGGGTATAAGAAGATACGACGAATAAACCATAGTCCATAGACATTAGTGGAGTTATCGAAATATAAAAAGTTAAAGAAAGTTCGGCACATTTGGCCATACATTTCCAAAAACTTTCGATAACTCCCAAACTCCCCCTTTTTTATTCTCCCATTTGCTCCTATTGCTTCCCCTTTTTATCTTCTTTCTTTCTTCAGATTGACTTCAATTGTTTAATCAAGAATCTCACCAAGATCCTTAATTCTTTAACTGGTGTATTAATCATTCTAAAGTCTTCATCTTTCACCGAATTAAGCAATCTCAGAGACTACCCAGATCAGTTCTTGACCAAAGTAAGGGTTTTTTTTTAATCAATCTTTCAATCATTATACATGTTTACAACAAGTTTTAATCTTGATTTGGAATGATACCCACTTGAGTTTTTAATAGATTTTATGTTCTTTGGTGGTTGTTGACTTTGATTCTGGTGAATTTGTGTGATCTAGTTGATGCTTTTAGTTTTTTCTATTTTCTTGAAATATTCATTTATCAAAGTATTTTGTGGGTATATGGTTTTTATGTAGCTAGAGGGATCTTGATTCCTGTATTAATTTGCACTTTTGCAGTAAGTATATTTGATTGATTCAATTGTGTTTCTTTAATTGTTAGGGATTTGAGCTAAGAGACTGTTCAATTTTGATAAGATTTGAAGTTTTCAGAGGGCAAAGTGGGCATTATTATTGATGGTGGTTGGTCAGGCTCAACACCATATATGTGTAGCTTCTAGGGCTATCTATTTGAGTTTGTAAAAGTTGTTTTTTTTTTTTTTTTGGTGTTTTATTTTTCTGGGATTAAACTCAGAAAATTGTAGTTTTTGAGTGTTTGGATATTGGGAGTTTGTGTTGGAGACAAAGTTGAAGATGGCTGGAGTTCAAGATGCGCTAGAGATTAAATTTCGTTTGATAGATGGATCTGATATTGGTCCACAAAGTTTTCCAGCAGCTGCAACTGTTTTAACATTGAAAGAAAGCATCATTTCTCAATGGCCTAAAGGTCAGTTAGTTGTTCATGAAGTAAATAAGCCATTATATTATGTCCTTTAAGGAATACAAAATTATATATAGTATCTAGAACCAAAAACAAACGTACCTAGTTAAATCCCGTCCTGAGCTATTGGCAGGGTCTGAGGCGGGTGGGATTAGGGAAAACCTTTCTTCTATCTCACGGGATAGAGAGGTTGCTTCCTGTGAAACCCGCTCCAAAACTTTTTTTTCTTTCTTGCATCATTGTATGTGTAGAGTAAACTGTAAAGTAAAGTAATCTAGATAACATGAAAATGTGGCTAAATGAATCAAAGCTACAACCATACAACTAATAACGATAGTAGTAAACTAGCGTTAGTGTATAGTGTTGAGTAAACAATCATAACAACAAATATAAGTGCAAAGAGACAAGAAAAAGTAGATTTATAGTATCCAGAAGTAAATAAAAAAAGTTGATCCATTATTCATTTGTTCTTCATTTTATTGTATCCATGTATCTATCACACTGATTTTCTCTTGGAGCATAGTTATTAATAGCACTCACAGCAAGTGCTATAGCGAATAGCGTAGCGTAGCATTCATGTGTCACTATTTGATTTTGGCGCCTCCATAGCGGGCAAATAGCAGGATTTAAGGGTTTTTTTTTCCGCTTTAATATAAATAGCGGGATTTTATAGGTGTAAACGGGCAGGATTTTTAGGTTTTTTGTTAAGCATGCATATAAAACAGCTTATTTGGATCTAATATACACATAAAATATTTCTGAAATTTTCTCCTAGTGCGTCGCTAAACATAAAATAGCGCCTGGCCGCCTGTTATTTCATCGTTATCGGTACGTAGCGTATAGGTAGCTTGTCGCTATCATCCGCTATTTGCTATTAATAACTATGTCTTGGAAATACTTTACGTCATACAAATTTAAGAACTTACATCGTAATTGACACCTAGAATATTTTCTTCATATTTATATGTAAATATTGTGTTTTAGTTATAAAAATTTGTAGATATAAATTTGAGACATGTTGATTTCATGGTATAACAGATAAGGATAATGCTCCAAGGACAGTAAAAGATTTAAAAATAATTAGTGCCGGAAAAATATTGGAAAACAATAAAACGGTAGGAGAATGCAGGAGTGCATTATGCGATGTCCCTGGCGGAATTACAACCATGCATGTCATTGTTAGTCAGCCTCCTCAAGAAAAAGGTACAAATAAAACTTCGAAATGCGTGCACAGTGTTGAATGTTGATGATAACTGTTATTGAATTTGTTCTCAAAGGATGTTCTCACTTGCTACTTCATGAGACTATATAAAGATTGGTTTATGCTAGTTTTTTATATTTTCTTATTCTGACATTACACGCGGTTGTTTTTGGGTCATTTACCAGACAAGAAAGCAGCAAATAAGCTGAAACAAAACAAATGTGCATGTGTTATATTATGAGAAGCAACAAGTAACCCGGGTCGAATTGTTTTCAGGTCGGTTAGTCTTTGATTTCTCTATACTGCTGATAAGAAAACTTACTTTTTTTCTTGGAATCTTGTATTTAATTAGACATTTTATTAACTTGTTGCAGATAAAGATTGTTGGCTTGACAATGAAGATTTTGAATAAAATAGAATGGAAATCTCTTGAGGAAAATATGTACTATACAAGTTACAGGAACATATTTACACAATTAGTTTGTAATTAATTACACGGCAAGTTAGTCCCTGTAGTATGTTCATATTACGACTTAAATACATATTTATCGGAAACTACACCACTAGTCTGAAGTTATGCATAAATGTAACATGGTTGTCCCTAGCCATAGATGAGGTTATCTTGGAAAAGACAACCTTATCTATGACCAAGGACCAACCATGTTACGTTTATGCATAACTTGGGACCAGTGGTTTAGTTTTCAATAAATATGTATTGAAGTCGTGATATGGACATACCACAGGGACTAATTGTGTAATTAATTCATTAGTTTGTTTTCTATGTTTGTGAATTTTACTTGGATATACTCAGCTTGACTCTACAATGGTCTTTGTGCTTTCCTTTGATTTAAACTGTGACCAGATTTGAATATACATCCATGATCATGGTTTTCCTTCACTGTCATCTGGAGAAATTGCAGATGAGATATCATGTAAATCTCACAAATAACAAAGCTAAGGTAGGGTCTGAGGCCATCCGTAATGGAGGTTTCTCGCCCCACTGACGATGACACGCCAACCGAAGGACGAGAGTCCTATGACGGCCATTGCGAGGGTTGTTCGTGGGTGACATTCTAGAGGGACGACTGTCGGGGTGGGTTGGGTTAAATTTTTATTTTTTCTATTCGTATTTTATTATTAAATTCATTTATTTATAAAAAAAAAAGTTTAATGAATATATTGTAAAAGCTGCATTTTTTAAAAATAAATTAATATATATTAAATTAAATACTATTAATCAATAAGCCCATACCTCCACCACTACAAGTAGCAAGCTCTACAACACTCATAAAATTATTTGCCACTAAAAATAAACCTGAAAATCCAAGTAGGAAACAAAATCCACCATATTCCTCCACGTGTAACAACCATGACCATGAATCACTCACCTTAACCTTCCACCCTTTCTTCTTTCTTTCTTTCTTTCTTTCTTTCTTCTCAGTTCTTATTTTCTGGTCAATTTCACAACAAATTAAGACACATGGCAGCAGCCATCTCTGTACTGTTACCTAAATCAACCACCTTGATAGATCTTCTCAAACAACCCACTTCCAACTTCCTTAGTGGCTGTCCCTTACAAACTTTTTCCTTAAATTTCAAACCACCATCTAGTACATGTAAATCTCCTAGTTTAGTGGTTTCTGCTTCTTCTGCCGGAAAAACCTCAACCACCACTTCCGCCGGCGGCAGCACACTTTATTTCAATTTCACTGGCTTCCCTTTTCCTCTTGGCCCTTTTCTCAATAGGCCCACTATCAGGACTGAGGTCAAGTCTTCATTTTATTTTTCATAAAATATTGCATCTGGGGTGTATTTATTTTCTTGAAAAGTGAATTATTTCTCTTGATTTTAGGCTGTGAAAGACTGCATATGGCTGTTTGAGCAAGAACAGGCTTTGGGATTCAGCAGTGTCTCTACAAACATCAGAATGACTGTCATCAAGCTCAAATCAGGAGGATTGTGGGTCCATGCACCAATTGCACCAACCAAAGAATGCATTCAGGTCCTATTAAATAGCCCAAATGTTTATGACACTTGTGTAAATTTTCAAGATGCTTTCTTCATTCTTAATTTTCTCATGTCATCTTGTGTTTACTTGTAATCATTTTTTTTTGGAATTTATAGCTTGTGAAGGAATTAGGAGCCCCAGTAGAGTACATTGTCCTGCCTACATTTGCTTATGAGCATAAAATATTTGTTGGTCCATTTTCAAGAAAGTTCCCACAAGCTCAAATATATGTGGCACCAAGACAATGGAGCTGGCCTTTGAATTTACCACTCGAATTTTTCGGTATTTTTCGGGCCAAAACTTTGGAACACGAGGACCTTTCGACTCCATGGGCAGCGGAAATTGAACAGAAGGTTCTGAGCTCTCCTGAAGTTGGTAATAGAAACTTATACACACCATTTGTTATACCAAATACTTTTAATCTTACCATTATTTCAAGATTTAGATAGATTTTTGTTATTAATCCAGGAATCGGACCATATGTGGAGGTGGCATTTTATCATAAGCGTTCGAAAACTCTACTAGTAACCGATGCCGTAATATTTGTACCGAATCAGCCTCCAGAGTGTATAAGCAATGAATCATTGCTGGCATCGGCTAAAAACGGGTTGGCTGTAAAAATTCTTAGCAAAGGCAAGGAAGTCCCTCAAGAACCGGTTGTTGATAACAAGATAAATAGACAAAAAGGTCTGTTTTTGGTTAAAGATTGTAAAGCTCATAGCTTTTACTTGTAATTCTATGCATCTGATTCGTTCGGACATTCTGTTACAGGATGGGAAAGAATGGTCCTTCAAATCTTGTTTCTTGGTCCGTCAAATCTTTTGGAACCCAAAGCTAGTTTCTCTCAAATGTCACAGAAGTTGATCGTTTCGCCCATTGTCAAGACGTTAGTCTTCAGCAAAGTTCCAGAAAAGGCATGTTATTTGACCCATTATTAGATTTGTTTAGTTTGTAGATATTTGACTTTTGAAGTCAAACCTTGACTTTTCAGGTGAGGGATTGGATTGACAGCATTGCAAGAGACTGGAGATTCACGAGAATCATACCAGCACACTTTGCTGCACCTGTAAACGCCAACAGGTCGGATTTTATAGCAGCTTTCGCGTTTCTTGATGATCTTTTAGGGGAGCGTTACGTTACTCGACCTTCACTTCAACTTCTTTTCACATCCATAATGGGGAAAGCTGCAAGTTATTTCCCTCCAGATGACATGAAAACTTTATCATCACTTGACCAGTTTCTAGTCTCTGTTGGAGCGGTTAAGAAGACGGTCTCAGGTCGAAAACAACCATAAAATTATGATAGAAAAAGAGAATTATAAGAAAGATGGTGATATTATGCAAATTGTAGTTAGTACTTATATGATATGGTATACACAAACTTCCCTTGGCACATGTTTTTCCCTTTATTCATAATGCAAAGGAAGCAGCATTTTGCCATTGCACATATGTCAAAAAATATGTCTTGACCCTTGAAAGGTTACAATGAAAGGCACATTGTGACTCATTGCAATAGTTGTGAGAACATTCAACATATTATAACATGTTTTAAAACATGCATTTCTGTAGGAAATATCCTTGTTTGCGCCTCTATATTAGTTGTTTAGAAAGTACAATAGATCTAAACTTTCTTTAGATCAAGGTTGTCAAGATCAAGATCTTATACCGGATCTGTTTCTATATATGCTAGAATAGAAAGATCCTACTCAAAAAACGTCTTAGGCGTGTTTCAAAAAGTGTTTCAGCTCTTATGTATGTGGTGTTTTTAAATCTCCTAATCCGCCTTCCTTCCGATGCTCTTTTAATTTGTGCTTCTTCCCCTAGCACGCCGTCGACCTGACCTAACCACCACCATCAAATCTTTTTCTTTGTCCTTAGTTTGAAACAGGGCCAGTCATGAGCATGTGCGGGGTGGGCGACGGCTCATGGCCAAAAACGTAGAAGGGCTCGTACGTTTTTTAGAAGCATAAATATAAAAGATCTGGAGGGAAACCCTAAATATAATTAGAGATGAAGGCACTTACAAAAACTAATTATAGCCTAGTGGAAAGAGCTGTTGTTTCCAACCAGATGTTTCCGGTTCGAGTCCCTTTTATGTATTATTTTTTAGGATTAATGTCTAGTTTGTTCATGGAAGTTCCAATGAACTTGGTGTATTTAATGAAATTGTAAATGCTCAGGGTGGGAAGTCTTAAACATTAAGTGTGTCTTTTTTATTCCTAACTCCTTTAACTATACAAATTAAATCTTTAAGTTTGTTGAGTTTTAAATAACCCTGCACTTATGCATTTCTTATTAGGAATTAATTGTAACAGATTATACTGCACTTATGCCTTTCTTATTAGGAAATAACTATAACAACTCATGTATCAATGTTTTTGTTTTCTTATTTTTTGTTTATGATTGCTTTTTAATTAATAATTATATTTTAGATCAAATAAAGAATTGTACAAATTCAAGCAAGATCGTATTTGTAAAGTAGATAAGTGTGAATTAAAGGTTATGTCGGCACCAACCATAGTTGAACCGGTTGCCGACTCCCTTTTAAAGTTCAGGTGTTGGGTTCGAGTGTACGTGCTAGACGTTTTTTCTGTTCAGTGGGCTTACTTTGTTTCGCGCTATTTCCTTATTTACTGCAAAAGGTTAGGTCAGGCCCGGTTTTTTTAATCTCGCACAGGGCCCAAAATCTTTTAGCATTTTCGGAGACGGCCCTGGTTTGAAACTATTATCAGGTATTGTGTATGGATGAAGAAGTTTTCTAGTACAAAATTCTAAAGAAAATTATTAAAAAAAAAACTCGTTGTTCATAAAAAAGGCTTCAACACCATCTCTTATCCATAAAAAAATGAATAAAAAACATCATGCGTTTAACACACACACACAACCCCCCCCCCCCCCTAGACTAAAGGGTATGGAGAGGATGGGCTTGGAGGGGATGAGCCGCCACGTAGGCTCGGCTTGAAGGGGATCAACCTACGGGGGTGGGGGATGAACCCCTTTATATATATATATATATGTATGTATGTATAGATGTATGTGTATTAGGAGAGAGGATGGGCTAACCCGGTTGTGGGGAGCCGCTTGAGCCGGGCCGGACATGAGGGGGGTGGTGTGGGGGACCGGCGCCGGATCTCAGCCGGCCCCCATACCCATTAGTCTTACTAATTACACCCCCCTATAAAAACATCACATCATTACATCACAAATCAATATTTTATTGCTTTTTTGTCTTTTTAATTATCATTATTATTATTTACTACTACTTATTATTATTATTATTATTACTTTTTACTTATAGTTAATACTATTAAAAAGAGTAAGAAATAAATGAAAATCCAATGATGATATTCGGTATCGGTATCGGTACCTAGTTTTTTGGTATCAGAAAAAAACTAAATTTTGCCTTCAAATACCGATACCTTATAGTACCGTATATTTCGGTATCGGTACCGGTACCTAGTTTTTGAGGAATTTCTGTTTATTGGACTACTTGTCATTTGTCTTTTTATTGTTAGTTTTTTCTTTTTTTTTTTTGAACAAAAAATTTCAATCAGGAGAAAGCTATTCAAATCAACATTATGATATTCTTGAAAACATTAGTAATAAATGAAAATCCAATGATGATATTCTCTATTAGTTCCTATTCACATGTGAGTCTTGTTTGGTGATCTTTTAATTTGCCATGTGATATTCTCTATACATCATATGATTCGAGGAAGCTAAATTGAGTAATCTTAAGATGTGATATTCTCAATTCGTCTCAATTTTATCTTTCACTCTAACTTCAGCTTCTTCAATTTTATCATTCACTCTAACTGAAGCTTCTTTGGGCTATACTCGAGGAAGCTATTCAAAGAGCTGCATCGTTATTATTCTATATTAATAGAGTTACTTGTTCAGCCAGTGATCTACTTATGCTTTATCATATCATTCAGAAAAGCTAAAGAGATGTCTGGGTTTTCAACGGATAAGGTATAGTTTTTAATTCTCATGTTTCAAGTTTCAACTTAGTTATATAATCTAGCTAGGTTAAGGGTCTTGTTTTAGTTTAAATGAGTTCGTTTGGAAAATAATTATACCGTATAGTTTAAATGAGTTTGTTTGGAAAATAATTATACTTGACATTGTCAAGTATAATTATTTTCCAAACAAACTCATTTAAACTATACGGTATAATTATTTTCCAAACGAACTCATTTAAACTAAAACAAGCATAACAATAATGTAACATTCCCAAAATATGCTAATATTAGCTCACTTTTAGGTGTTCAAGTCTCGTGAAGAGTTGATGGAATGGGTTAGAAACACCGGACGTAGTCTTGGTTACGCTATTGTCACTAAAAGATCGAAAACGAAACATGGCTACGTGTCTAAAGTTGTACTTATGTGTGATCGTGGTGGTGTGTATAAATCAGTTAAAGATTCAAGTAAAGAGACCGGCACTAGAAAGATTAATTGCTCGTTTGAAATGGTAGGGAAATTTTCAAAAGAGAATGGTTCTTGGACGTTAAAAGTCAAACCTGGTGAACATAATCATCCACCCGAAGAATATATGGAGGGACACCCAATCTTCAAACGGTTGACACCTAATGAACACCAACTGGTCGCAGAGTTGACGGGGAAGCATGTGTTGCCAAAAGATATTTTAGGTATTATGAATGAGCGTGATGAAAATAATGTCTCTACGATTAAAAACATATATAACGCACGTGATAAAATTCGAGCAAATGAGCATAAAGGGAAATCTCTGATGGAGATGCTAATGTCTCTTTTACAAGATAAAGGGTATACTTTTAAAATTTCTACCAATAGAGTTTCAAACAAGTTGGAAGACTTATTCTTCATTCATAAAATATCATACAAGTACTTCCTTGATTTTCCACATGTGTTGCTTATGGATGTCACGTACAATACGAACAAGTATAAATTGTCTTTTTTTCAAATTGTTGGCGTAACTTCTACCAACAAGACAATTTCCATCGCTTTTGCAATTATGCATAAAGAAACAGAGGAGAAATATATTTGGGCATTAAACTGTTTGAAATCAACTCTAGATGAGAACGTGCAACCACGTGTTATAGTTACGGACAGGGAGTTAGCTCTGATGAATGCATGCGAGAAAGTTTTTCCGAATGCTACCCGATTACTTTGTAGGTGGCACATATCTCAAAGTATATTTAGAAACTGCAAATCATCTTTCACCACGGATCATGATTGGAATTCCTTCAATGTAACGTGGAATGTGCTCGTTGAATCTCAAACATGGACATCATTCCTCCAAAATTACAAGCAACTTCAGTCAATGTTAATCCATCATCAAGGTATTTATTATTACTATTACCCTATTATTATTGTTGTTGCTGTTGTTGATATTATTATTATTATTATTATTATTATTATTGTTGTTGTTGTTGTTGTTGTTGTTGTTTCCATCATCATCATCATTATAATCTTGCAGATGTTTTGGATTACTTGAATAGTACTTGGTTAAACAAGTATAAAGAAATGTTTGTGTCCGTATGGACTAACGAATGCTTGCATTTTGGAAATCAGACAACTAAAAGAGTTGAAAGCCAGCATGCCAAGTTAAAAAGATTCTTGAATTCAGCAAATTGTACCTTAGATAAGTTTATTGGTCACGTTGATTAAGTAGTGAACTCGCAATATACAATATTTAAAGATAGTTTCGAAAAAGTAGAACCGTTCTAATGCATAAACACAACCTACCAATGTTGAAGCTATTACGTGGTTTTATTTCTCATGAAGCACTTGATATAATAATAGCAGAGCGTCATTTAAATCGTTCACATTGTCGTTGTCAAGTTCGTAAGTGTTATGGATTACCTTGTGCTTGTGAAATCTCAAAGTATAAGAAAGCAGCTCAGTATATTAAACTATGAAAATATAAATTATCAAAAAGTTTTTTTGGTTATATTTAAAAGCTGACAACTTATGCTTCAATGCAGGGCAATCTATTCCTTTAGATTCGGTCGATGAATTTTGGAGGAAACTCGAGTTACCAGTATATTGTGAGGATATTACTTGTGACGTCGAGTTGGAAAGTTTTTAAAAGCCTTTGATAATCGATCCAAGCCTGGAAAGAAAAGTTTACTACAAAAGTTAAAAGAAATAACCAATCCAAGCATACCTTTTGTTGAAGAACCTGATGTTAAAGAAAATACTCGTGGACGACCAACTACAAAATCCAAACAACAAAAAAAACCGAACCCTGTAATTGCTAAACCTCCCCTTCAACGAAGCTACTCCCAAAAGCCTCCAAGGCACAGTCCATTTGGGAACTCCCAAGATCATAATTACACTCAAGAGCCTGCAAGGCACAATTCATTTACGAACTATCAAGAGCAAGATTACACTCAAGAACCTGCCAGGCATAGTTCATTTGTGAACTTCCAAGAGCATGATTACACTCAAGAGCCTTGGAGACAATTCATTCGGGTATCAAGAGGCTGCTACAGAAAGTTCATTAAGGGACTATAATGATTATGTTGGTTACATCAGTCCAGACGTGAACTATCAAATGCCTAGTGAACCAAGTTCGTTCATAAATCAAGATATTGATGGAAAAAAACCATTCAAGGACTATAATGATAAAACGGGCTACTATGCTAGTCCATTTGTAAACTACCAAGTTCCTGGTGAACAAAGTCCGTTCATGACCCAAGATACTGACGGACAAGGTTTTTTTGCCAACCTTTTAAACACACCGGGATATGATTTCATGGGGTTGAACCAAGATATTGTGGGACAAACAACCTATGGAAATTAATGAGAGAAAATGATGCAGCTGGCTGGGAGAATATATTTGAATCACGTCAAAATATGTATAATTCTTGGATAACGCAACCTACTAGATTTTCTGTTATAGATTAAAGATCGGTATGTAAATTATTAAATGATATTAATTTTGTAAAAAAATACTTATTTTTATATAGCTTTTGTTACAACTATAAGTATAATTTGATAAATTATAACAACTAAAGAGTAATAATAAATAATATATCATTACTACTACTACTACTATTACTACTACAGTATTACTACTACTACTACTACTACTACTAATAATAATAATAATAATAATAATAATAATAATAATAATAATAATAATAATAATAAATAAATAAATAAATAAATAAATAAAAAGTGCATGTTTCTTTTACTATTTAGTTATAATAATAACTAATAAACAAAAAATAAATAAGTAATAATTAAAAAGAAGACAACTAAAAGACAAAAAACACTAAAAACAAAAATAAAAGTTATGATGGATGTGATGTTTTTGTAAGGGGGTCTAATTAGTAAAGAGGGAGGATGTAAATAGAATGAGCCATTCATAATATGCCAAATTCTGCTTTAAGGCCTTAAACATGCCAACAATTGTATGATATAACTCAATAGAGTTTTAGAATGGGTGCTACTTTCTACACCCCCTAATTACTTTTTACACCCCCCTTCTCTCACATACTTACAGGTGGGGCCTGAGCCCAGTGGCGGACCCAGGATTTTATTTTAATGGGGTCCATTTTCGGGTCGGTCCTCGTTCGGGTCGAGTTAAAGTGAGGTTTGAACTAGATTTTAAAAAAGAAAAAAGAAAAATGGGCTTATCAAGTATTGAACCCATGACCTCTTGGTAGAAAAGAGGAAGATTTACCACTACACCAGCTTTCTTTTTATTTCTATGGTGTCCACCTAATTGTATTTATGGGGTCCATATACAATTTAATATACCAAATCTACTATTTTTTTTTAAAAAGATTGGGGTCCGGGGACCCCAGTGGCACCAATATAGGTCCGCCCCTGCCTGAGCCGGTTTTCCTCTCACAAGGGTGGGTATAATCAGAAGGGGGGTGTTTAGAATCATCCTTTAGAATACTACATTCGATTACTAGAGATTGAAATTTTTGGCTGAATGTGAATTGACATGTTAACCAATACTTTTTCACTAGATATTTATTAAGTTGGTTAAATTATAGTTTTTGTTATCATTTCTCATTTGAGTGAGTAATAAGAAATTTATAAAAAGATATATAAATTACACGCAATCTTTTTTAACAATGATGTTCAGACTTTTTTTTTTTTTGTAAATTAATTTTGATTTAGTGGTCGAAACTTAAAAAGATTGGCTTATTTATAGCTCATTTGAACTTCACTATTATTCAAGAATAATATAACTACATTAAATAAATGTAACATTTGAAGTAAAAAAGTAAAAAACCGTTGGGTCCATAATTAACGGCCATTCTTGTTCATTTCCCCGCCATATCTTCACCAAAAAATCCGCAAAGATTTTGATGGTCCCTCCTCACCAATTAGGTTTCTTAATCTTCCCCACAACCTTCTAATCAAATCCCTTTTCTCTTACCCCTCCTTTTTTCTTCATCCTCATGAAAAACCTCATGTAACTGAAAGGTATTTTCATATTTCCTTCATTCTTCTCTAATTCTTCATCCTAAATTTAGGCAAACTATTGATTGGTTGTGTCATCCCAAACCGAGATCGATGAGAATCGTTTAATGGACCCTCGTTAATCTGGAAATGATTAGTAGTTTCGATTTCCTAGTGAAGATTGTTTTCTGTTTTATCTGGTTTCAGGTATAAGCTAAGGCTTTCTTCTGGTTGTAATGGCTACCCAAACCGCAGTCAATGGAAACGCAAAGGGAACGCCTGAATCAATATTGGAACCAGCGTATATGGTTGCTGTTGGCGGTGGTCTAAGCGGTTCTAAAGCCAAAACCAGAACGTATACCGGAAGAAAAGGTCATATCACCACCTCTCGTTATCTCAGACCTAAGATCAGTTCTTGCCATGATCGATGTAAAACTGGTGTCAGAGATGAACCGCCGGAGTTGAAGAAACCTGGAAGAAGATTGGGAGTAAGAAAAATGTGGGTCAAAAAGAAACCCGCAAGAATAAGTGTAGAGCCTGTTGAGAGAAAGAAGATGACAAAACCGAAACCTATTCCACGTCCCAAAATCGGTGCACGTGAAGAACCTACAAACCGAAAATCAACTCAAAATGAGCTCAAATTGCCTATAAAACATGTGAAACCAAAGCCAAGTTCTTCATCTGTCATCAATGGTCAAAAGAATAAAAAAGAAGTAACGAATAACAGAAACGCAGGTATTGTAGGTAAATCAACTTCTGCGGAACAAGGGGCGCATAAGGCTGCTAACACTAGGTCGTCGCCCAGAAAACATAAACCCGAGTCTCCTCGAAAAGATAAAGGAAGTAAGACAAAAGCCAAGATCAAGCAGTTATTAGCCGAGAAGATTACTGAGATAACCTTGAACGAAGCTGAAAACGAAGAACTGGAATCTGTCCCTCCAACTGTTGAAACAATTGAGTCTCCTTTAAAAGATGAACGCAATATGAAAGAAACCAAGCTCGACCAGTTAATAGACGAGAAGATTACTGAAACGACCTTGCACGAAGCTGAGAATGCAGAGACCATTGAGTCACCTTTAAAAGGTGAAGAAAGTACGACAAAAACCAGGCTCAAGCAGTTAACAGCCGAGAAGATTACTGAAAAGACCTTGCAAGAAGCTGAAAGTGCAGAGTCGGAATCTGTCCCTCCAACTGATGAAACCATCGAGTCTCCTCCAACTGTAATAACAGAATCAACTAATCTTTCAAGTTCTGAAAGCTCTCAATCTCCTTCAGACAAACAAGTTTCAGAAGAACGCGAAAACTCTAAATCTTTTTCCGACAAACAAGTTTCAGAAGAACGTGAAACCTCTAAAGCTTCTTTAGACAAACAAGTTTCAGAAGAAGAACGTGAAAACGCTAATAATGGAGAAGTTAATGTGAGCGAAGATGATGACAAGACGGTAAAACGCCAAGACAAAGAAAACGAGGGATCTAAAGGTAAGTTCATGAGGGGAAGGACTGTTGTTGAGTCTGAGGATGTTGATCCTAGGAGGCTTATCATCGGAAAAGGGAAAATCCCGGAGGATGAGGATGATGGTCCAACGTGGCTTAAATTTAGGAGAGGTAAAACCGTGGAGGGTGAAGAGGATGACGGTCCAACGAAGCTTAACTTTAGGAGAGGCAAAATCCTGGAGGATGATGAAATTGATGAGAGTTTTGCTAAAGTGAACTTTAAGAAGACAATCGTTGAAGAACCAACGGATGATGGTAAAAATGAGTCCGAAACGGTAACCTTGAAGCATCAAGAGATGCAAAAAAAGAAAGAAGCACAGGAGTTGCTGAATCGTATGATAGAAGAAACTGCGAGTAAGCTTGAAATTGACAGGAAGACTAAAGTAGAGGCATTGGTGGGTGCTTTCGAAACAGTGATCTCTCTAAAAGATGATGCCCCTGAGAAATCATGAGGTCTTGTTCACAAATTTAAAAAAAAAATTAACCTTTGTACATATTTATGTATAGATGAAGGGCTGATTTTGCAATTTGGAGAGGGGAGGGGGGGGGGGGGTAATAATAGGGTTGGTTTTGGATAAGAGAAGAATGGTTGATGATTTGATGAGAAGGAATTTGATTACTAATTAAAAGCTTTTAATTAAACTAACAGCCCAAACACATTTTAGTTCATTAAATTACAAGATAACTAAAATGGAACATGCTAGATAAGCTAAAAATAGAACAAAGAGACTAGTATTATCAACATCAACTTAAAACTTTATTTGTTGATAATTTGTAACGATAGATAAACGATGGTAAATGTCAATAATAAAAAATATATTTGATTTCCAAAAGTGGCAAAAAGACTCACCGCATCATAGGAACATGCTATGTTGCTAACGGTGCAAATTATAGTTCTATGCATCATCTACATGTGGGTTGGGTTCATAGTCTAGAAAGTTTGCGAAAGGGCTTCTTGACCCTTGGATGCGTCACCAACTCGTTTGAAGACTAGCTTTTGTTGAGGAAGTTGACCATTGGAAAAAGCCGTGACTTCTGTGTCTACGGAAATAGTGTCTTCATCTTTAAAGTCTCCTCTCAAAATACCCTTTGCAAGCTCGTTTTCAACGTATTGCTGAATCACCCGTTTCACAGGTCTAGCACCGTAGTTTGGATCATACCCGAGATTCCCTAGATGATCAACCGCAGCTTCACTTACCACAATCTTAAGCTTCCGGTCCGCTATCCTCTTCTGTACCCGTTCCAACTGATAAATCACAAAATATATATTAATTCCAATTTGTTAATCAAACATTATAACGAATAGGTGCAATTTACCTGTAATTGGACGATGCTGTTGATTTGTGAGCGGTCAAGAGGCTGGAATACTATGTACTCGTCGACCCGGTTCATAAACTCGGGTCGAAAGATTGACCTTGCTGCATCCATTACTCTATGTTTTATGGTCTCGTAAGCACGTTCTTTTGGCATGGAGTCGTAATCAGTGTCTAGTATGTACTGTGAACCTACGTTTGAAGTCATAATGATAACGGTGTTGGTGAAGCTGACTGTGCGACCTTGTGAGTCGGTCACCCTACCATCATCCAAAATCTGAAGGAACACATTGAACACGTCAGCATGAGCCTTTTCGATTTCATCAAACAAGATAACCGCATATGGTCTCCTGCGTACGGTCTCAGTCAACTGCCCTCCTTCCTCATACCCGACATATCCAGGTGGGGCCCCTATCAATCTAGAAACAGCGTGCTTTTCCATGTATTCACTCATGTCAATTCTTACAAGAGCATCCTCGGTGTTGAACAAGTACGACGCAAGTGCTTTTGCTAGCTCGGTTTTCCCGACTCCTGTGGGTCCCATGAACATGAAACTAGCTATTGGACGGTGAGGATCAGATAAGCCAGCTCTGGACCGTTGGATCGCTTCAGCTACAGCTGTCACCGCAGGATCCTGACCCACCACCCGTTTATGCAACTCTTGCTCCAAAAATAACAGTTTCTCCCTCTCGGATTGTTTCAATTTTGAAAGCGGAATTCCAGTCCATTTGCTCACGATCTCCGCGATGTCATCGCCTGTCACTTCTTCACGAAGCATCGACTTCCCCGAGCTCATATACTCGACCAAATCCTTTTCAGCAGTTTCAAGTTGACGTAACAAAGAATTTAGAGTCCCGTATTTCAGCTCAGCCGCACGGTTCAGATCATACTCACGCTCTGCTTGTTGTATCTCCAGATTAACCCGATCAATTTCTTCTTTAATAGATTGCAGATTTGTCATAACACTCTTTTCATGCTCCCATTGTTGATTTAACTCGGCTTGTCTCTCCTTCAACAGTGCCAGCTCAGCTTCCAGCCGATTCAACCTATCCTTTGAAGCTTTATCGGTATCGCTAGTAAGTGATAGTCTCTCCATCTCCAGTTTCAGTACCGCACGATTAATCTCATCAAGTGCAGTCGGTTTTGAAGTGATCTCCATTTTCAGTTTAGCAGCCGCTTCATCTACCAGATCAATGGCTGTAATTCACAACACCATATCAAAGATATATACGGCGTATATGCATGTAATTAGGTTATGCAAATTGGAGGTAATCAGCTGACAATCTAGAGTAATTAATTATTTACCTTTATCTGGTAAAAAGCGTCCGCTTATGTAGCGATCTGAGAGAACTGCAGCTTCAACAAGTGCACTATCTGAAATACGTACACCATGATGCAATTCATATCTTTCGCGCAATCCACGAAGTATGGAAACTGTATCTTCAACTGTCGGTTGGTCAACATAAACCTGTTGAAAACGGCGTTCCAAAGCAGGATCTTTCTCGATGTATTTACGATACTCGTCCAACGTTGTTGCACCGATGCATCGCAATTCTCCACGACCAAGCATCGGTTTCAAGAGATTCCCAGCGTCCATTGCGCCATTGGTGGCCCCTACAAGCACAAATGGTCATGAAATCATACCAACTATATTTCATTAAAAGAAAAAGTTATCTGGAGAATAAAAATATAAAATACCTGCCCCAACCACAGTATGGATTTCATCAATGAAAAGTATTATCTGCCCATCTGATTCCGTAACCTCCTTTAATACTGCCTTGAGTCGATCTTCGAATTCTCCACGATATTTAGCTCCAGCAATAAGGGCACCCATGTCAAGTGATATCAGCTGAGACGTAAATAACAAGTCAGTTTATGCAATATTGGTGGCGTGGCGGTTGCACGAGCAAATGGATAAAGATAGATTGACGGTTGACTGGAAGTGCACGGTATTTTACTACGCACCTTTCGGTTCATTAGAGCTTGAGGCACATCACCTTGCACTATTCTCTGAGCAAGCCTGCCAAATAGGATGCAAAATTAAGATAAAACTTTGAGTTCAAAGTTCAAAATTTTTAATCGAGTAAAATGCCATTTTCATCCCTGAGGTTTGGCCAGTTTTGCGACTTTCGTCCAAAGGTTTGTTTTTTTGTATCTGGATCCAAAAGGTTTGAAATCTTGCCATTTTGAATACTTGTCCATTATGCTAAATGCTTGTACATAAAGTGAAAATGACCGAATTGCCCTTTACGTTAACAAAAAACAGAAATACCCCTTACTTAACCGAGAAAAATGGATGGAGTTAACGAGCCGGATAAAAATGACAAGATTTCAAACCTTTTGGAACCAGATGCAAAAAACGGGCGAAAGTCGCAAAACTGGTGAAACCTCAGGGACGAAAATGGCATTTTTTACTCTTTTAAGTATTTCAAGACTATAGGGTATAAAAATCCAAATGTGGATTACATGTAGGATACATAAAACGTTATATTGGTAGCTTACCCTTCAGAAATTGCAGTCTTTCCGACACCTGGTTCACCGATGAGCACAGGGTTGTTCTTCGTTCTCCTTGAGAGAATCTGGATGCACCGTCGTATTTCATCATCTCGCCCGATGACGGGGTCAAGCTTCCCTTCCCTAGCCATCGCGGTCAAATCTTTACCGTATTTCTCTAACGATTCATACTTCCCCTCGGGATCTGAAGTTCAAATACGTGTTATTTCATCATCTCTTACTCCTAACAAAAAGAATACATGATCTAACATGCATAAAACATATTTACCTTGGTCTATTACCGTTTGCTTTCCTCTAATGGATTCAATTGCGTTCTTTAAGGTTTTCAATGAAATTTTGAAATCCTTTAACAAGTGTTTCCCAAATCGGTTATCTTGCACGAAACCAAGCACCAAATGCTCAACGGACACGAACGAATCACCATACTCTTTCTTGTAATCCCTAGCTCTCTGCATCAAGCTTTCCAAATCTCGTCCTAACATCGATCCAGCTGACTCACCGCTAACCTACCATACATACAACAATTTTGGCAAAGATCACACTCAGAGAAAGTTTGTAGCACAAGTATTATATAATCACCTTTCCTTGGCGTTGAATGTATTTATCGGTGGCTTCTAGAAGGCGGGTATTATCCACACCAGCCTTGGAGAATATCCGGCGAGCAAGCCCGTTTTTCTGTTCCAGCAACGCTTTCATCAAATGCTCAGTCTCCACAATCTGATGCTTGTTCTCCTTTGCAATTTCGGGTGAAGACACTATTGCTTGCCATGCCATCTCTGTGAACTCTTGCTGACTAATCTAATAATCCATTTGTCAAGAGTCAAGACATAAGGTTTTGATCAATTTAAAACCTCACGATTTATGAATTTATTCCCGATTTCACAACCCTAACTATGTGAAACACCTCACTACCTTTTGAAACCAATCAAGCATAAGCAATACAAGTTATCATCAGCAAAATCATATAAAACCTTGGTTTAAAAAGGCACAACAAGGCTCAAACCCCTGCGCTTTTGGTAGCATAAGTCGCACTTTAGGCGCGATTTCTTGGCAAAAACTGACCCTGAGGCGCGCCTCATGTATTTCTCATAAATTTGTGCAGCAGATTGTTGGATTGTACAGCTTATTCTTTTCAGGTTGTACATGTAGGTAATTTCCATATTAAATTAATACAGATATAAAGCTTACGTGTCTCTGAATATTGGGTAAGGAAACATATAAAAAATATAATTATTTGAGCCTCGGATACAAAAAGCGGTGAGCTGTTGCGCTCGTGTCAGTTTTAGTTTAAGACAATTGTGATTGCAACTTCACTATAACAGTCAGAAATGTAAGGAAAATCACAACTTCACAAGTGAAATATAAATGGTGAAAACATAACAAGTTTTTACCCTTCCATTGGAAGAGGAATCACAACGAACAACAAATGAAGGAGAGGTGGTTCCACCAAACCTATCAGCGGTTCGAGTGCGCAACAACACATTATTACTCCAGGTGGTCAGTTTGGACGAGCGTAGGGTAGTTCGTGTAGGTTTAGAAAAGGAAGTGAAGGAGACAGATGGTTTAGCAAATGATGAAGCTCTATCGATGCGGGTGGATGAGGGAAGGTGGATGTGGACGCCGGAGAAGGACGCCGTGGTCTCCATGAATACCGGAAGAAGTTGGAGTTCAGTGAACTGTAATTAAGTTTCTTGATATGGGGAAGATAGATAGGGTTCTAGCAGGGATGATGGAGAAAGGCCCAAATATATGATACGGGAGTAGTTTTAAAAAGGAGGCTGTTACGCATGGTATTATGTGAAATTCATCAAAACTATATCGTTTTGATAAACTAACACCTTAGACTATGGGGGTATGGTGGGGCTTGGGTTGGGGCATTTGTTGACACGTGGAATGGGAGTCCCTCCCCCCTCCTCCTTCTCAAACCCACGCCCATGGGGTATGGTGGGGCTTGGGTTGGGGGCTTGGGTTTAGGGGCATGATTTTGGTTTGGCCATTGAAAGCCTGCCATGTCATTTACTAACCCGCCCCACGCCCGGCTTCAAACCCACGCCAATGGGGCCACGCCCCAAACCCACGCCCCAACCCAAGCCCCATACCCCATGGCCTTAAACAAATTAAATCTCGTATTTTATTTGCATCCGTTTTCAACTCTCATCAATTTCTCCACTTGGTTTTGCCAATTCTTTTTTTTTTCTTTTAAGTATACTTCATTAACACATCTCCGACCCAAAAGGGCAAAAGACCAAACAAAAACACAACCCTCGACACAAACGGGCAAAGGACAAACAAATTACAACATATACAACGGGTATTTACACAACTTCCCCTAACTAATATAATTATATGAAGCTCTATTTTTAACCCAACCAAACCCCTTGATTTAATCTCCCCTAGAATGTCTTGCGGGCTATGCTTTAAATGCTTGAATATTGACTCGTTTCTTCCTTTCCAAATACACCAACAAGTAGTGATCACAAGACCATGAATAATCTTCTTCGCTTTCTTACCCAGCCGGGAGAACTTGTGAATATTCATTATATCTTTGAAATCGAAAGCGCTAAAATCCATCCAAACTCTATTGATCACCCGTCAAGCAGTAAAAAGGTGATCCACCGTTTCCTCATAGAATGGGCACATTACAGACATGATTTCCACATTCCTTCTCCTTAAATTTACTTTCGTAGCTAATATGTCCATATTTCCTCTCCAAGCCATGATGTTGCATTTTAAAGGAACCAACTTACACCACTCAAAACTAGGAAGACTGTTTTCACCTCTATCATCTATCATCATTTTTTATCGACTTCACCGAGAACCATCCCGAATCATCTCCTGCACACGACCACGAATCCTTATCATTGGTAAGCACTACCAGATTAAGAACTTCTTGAAGATCCCGCTGTCACACCCCAACCGATGGCGGAAACAGATTGTCCAGAAGTTTCCACAACAACTATTAATACAAATTCAGTTTAAAATGATACGTCCCATACCGTATCCCGAATAAATAACAAGTTATTACAGGTAACATCCAAACAATTAATCCTGTTCCGACAACTCAGATTCAAATTAAACATAAATATTGTTTAATGCCCCTAAAGACCCAGACTGACAAGATCTACAGACAACTATGCACTAGCAGCTTGTTCTTGACAGACAACTATGCACTAGCAGCTTGTTCTTGACAGACAACTATGTCACACCCCGATTTCCACGTGTATCACCGGTGGGCCCGGTGGGGGATTACCATGACGTAGTTGGCAACAATATAGTCAAACCACACAATATATAAATGCACAGCGGAAGCATAAAGATAAATATATTTCAACCTTTGAATGTAATATCAAAGTATCACAAATGTCGAAATATAATCCACAGAGGATCAAAATAAAATATAAGTATTGTTCAACAGACGTAGGCATCTTAAGCTTGCGAGACTCTTTATTGATGCTAAGGAGAAATCTCCAGCCAATTACGCTTAGAACCTGCATTTAATCTTTTTGGGAAAATACGTCAGTTTACACTGGTAAATACATTCAACCGACACTTTTGTAAAATGTTTGATAAAATTGATTTGAATGCACATGGCACAAACTCTTTATAACTTGGGATAATTTATAATTAAATCTTGTAAAAGAATTACATGTTACTATGCATTCGGTCGCCCGGGTCGTGTCGGGTTAAAGGTTAATAGACACGCCACAAAGCATAAAGCCGTAGCGGGAAAACCAACGGTTATACCTTTAATAATATAGACACATTACGGGTGTACGCCTACACCCGTGTGTCGGGGTCGTGGCCATTTCGTAAAATGATGCCAAGGATATCCGGGACATAGTCATTAAGCTCCCAAAGGCTTAAAGCCAACAAAACAAGTTTTTAAACGGGTCACATTGATAATACCCAACTACTAATGAGTTGGGGTCAATTGCCCGACCAAGCGGTATTTTAAATACCGTAACCCAAGCCCGTATAACAGAAAATAAGTTAAAAGTATTTACCTGAGCAAGTATTAATCCTTAATAAACAATGCAAGTTTCTTTTACTGGTCTCCTATTCTGGAACGAAGGTTTAAATCAACCTATTAGAATCCTAACGGGTTTTTAATTTAGCCTTAGCTTAGACCGGTCAGTTTCAAAGGATATTTACGGTTTAATCGCGTGAAAGGCGAAAACCGGGAATGGAATGTGATTCAGACCCGACAAGTTTGAAGACTTGTTTTTACATGGGTAATATAATCACACTCTGGATTTTGAGGTCAAAACAATAAGGTTTGACCCGTTTCGGCTAGTTTATGTAAACTAGTTACATAAGCCGAACCGTGTGCGCAAAAGGCTTAACGGGTAACCGTAAGAGTCCTACACAAATTTCCTAAGTCAATATGCTTTAAAGAAGTTGTGGTATCTGTAAGATACCTTCCATAATGCTCGTAACGAGTTTTAATCCAATATGTGCCTCGTAGGGGTATTTCGGTCATTTTAAAGATCATAAAAGAGGTTTCTGAGTTCTACAGGAAATCTGAGTTTTCCGATCAGTTTATAAAGTCCAAAATACTCTATTTATTATTTAAAATCAGTAGCAACCTGAATCGGGTCAAAAGACCTTGTAGAACTCAAGTTATGCTCGAAAAGGGTATATTCGGTATTTACCGAACCGATGCCATAACCGCAGGTTATGAGCAGGTTAAAAATCATTAAAAATCTTCAAAAATCTCCAAATATTATTTTACATCAGTGGGTAAAAGGTTTGGTGCCGAAATTTGGGTTTAGATAGGCGTTATGCTAATTGCGCCATTTAATTACTAAAGTTTTCGTAATTGCGCTATTTAGCATAACTCCCATTCTAGACCTCGGATTGACATGAAATTTTAGGGACATGCTTAGAAATCAGTAACTAAGATTATTGTCCTTTCACATGTCCAAAATTCTCGTTTTAAAATGAAAAGGGCGTTACGGTCAACTTTTAAGCATTTAACGGAAATGTGTTAAAGACTTTGGACAAACAACGAACCGGTCACAGAGGGTTATACCATCATGTAACCTGGTCCTAAGAGAGTCCTAAGGCATATCTAAATCATACCATAACGGGTCAGAACTGAAGTCAAAGCAAAAGTCAAAGTTTTGCGACTTTCGGTTCCGAACCGGGTCAAAACAGTAAATGGTCGGATCAAACAAGCTTAGACTAGTTAATATACTTATTATCATGTTATATGAGTGTTAAAACAGATTACACGCCATCTACATTACTGATTATGCTTAAAATCGCAAAATAGCATTCTGTTGACTTTTTCTAAGCAAGTTTGACTCGACATTCGGACTAGTTAGAGTGGGAATCAGAGGGTGCCCTTTTAGGGGTTTAATGCCCACATGATTACCAACATATAACTACTTTTGATTCGACAAACCACTGGACCATTTGTGATTTATCGCCAAGTCAATCGTTAATTACGATGGATTGACTTTTAAGCTAAAACTATGGAAAACTAAGCCACATAGGGTTAGACATACTTACAGAAGCTTGGTGCATGACTAGAGATGTTAGAAGAATGCTTTTGAGCTCCAGAAATGAGCAGATGAGTTGTTTGAAGGTGTGATGAACAATGGTGCACTACATTGCCCTTTATAGTGAAATTTTGGGCATAAGATCATTACAACTCATCCTATAATTATTCATGGATGATCAGCAGCTGTCCCTAAGCGTTAGGGGACATGTAGGGGGCGCCCATGCTTCAATTAATGCATCCAAGGTCGGTTACAAGCTCAAACAGTGAATCTGTGATGTTTTCTGCTTCTGGGGACTTGACGCGGCCCGCATTAAGGTTTAGGCAACTTGTACGCGGGCCGCCTGAATCCTTATGTCAGACACCGGATCTTTATATGGCACGCGGCCCGCATTAGCTCACTCGTTTCTTTAACGCGGCCCGCCTGAGGCTTGATTTCCAAGATTTTCAAATCTTTTGTAATCATTGACCTGGCCTTTCGGTTTCGAAGGGGTAACTTTGCGATTTGGGCCTCGATTATTTACAAATAAGGGCCTCGTGATTTTTACCCACGCCGTTAAGTCCCCGGTTAGTTTCATTACTATCCGAAAAGCCTTATCTTTCATTGTTGACGCTTCTAACCCCTTGCATACGGAAGTGATCATAACTTTCTCGTTTTAAAACGGAACTTCGCGAAATTTATATCGTACATTCTAGTGAGCGTAATTTACTGTTACAAAGCCTCGGGTATGTTAAAGGGTCACTCAGAGGTATAATTTAAACATGTTGACACAATTAACCCCTGTAGTTTGTAATCCCTCACTTTCTTCCGTATTTCGTTCCGTACGATCCATGATTTATCCGTTTGAAGGTACGAGCATTATTTAGGGTTACTGTACAGTATATTTATCCCTCGTTGACATTTTTAACCCTCGAATTTACAAACTTTCCATGTTTGTCAACTTTAGTCCTTTATTCAGTATTTAATACCACGTGTAAACTCAAGACACGTGTCAATACTTTATTGGACGCAAAATTTCGAGGTGTTGCAAACTATTTGTTGGGGGCCTCTAGAGACTTATTCTAGCTTCACTTCCCTAGCAAGCAAATACCTTAAACACCTGTCACATACGTTAAAATAAAGTCAATACATAAAATGTAAAGGTGAGCATACAAGTTTGATAATAGCATATAGAGTTCGAATAGTTTACGCATAACCAGCATGTACACAGAGGGAAATGATGCATGTTAATTATCGACATGGACCTATCAATACCAACGACTGTGGGTTGACTGTCCGAGACAGTTCGCAATACATGATTACCACCGTAATCCATGCAAGTAATTGTCCTTAACAACCCCCGTGTGAACGGGTGCTGAGTCCAAACTATAGTACTACGTTGCTAAGGCAGGTAGACAACATTCCACGTGTAAACATAACAACAAGCATACATTTAGTCACGTAATACATGCAATCGGTTAGCGTTCAAATAGTTTGAATAATGTGTTCGATTGTGATTTTTGATAAGTAACGTATGTAACACCCAAAAGTGCTAAAGCAAAAAGGGTTCGAGTATACTCACAGTGATTGGTTATGGATTGAAGGGAGCGCTGAGAGTAGGGATAGCCTGAATAGTTCGATAACATAACGATGAGTAACGCGGAAATGCAAACAAGTGCAAAGGGATCGAATAGTCTGGTCGATCGAACAGCAGGTTCGATCGAACGGGCTGTTCGACCGGCTTGAAAGTCCGTTTGAACAGTCTTGTTCGATCGGCCGGTAGGCTCGATCGGCTGGTCCATTCGAGTGGATTGTTTCTTCCTCTGATGTGTTTGTGTATGATGGGTTGAACTTTTGAAGTTTTCGTTGTAGTATTTGAGAACACTGAAGTGTTCTTACCCTTCGGGTCGATCGATCGAACGGTCTGTTCGATCGTCCGGCTTAACCGATCGGTTAGGAACTTCAGAAGTGGTTCTCAGCAGAATGTCACTCGATCGCCTATTCGATTGGCTGGCACTCCTTACTACTAACGAGTTGCAAAATCGATTAAATGTTGAAGCATAGTATCTCATGATCCGAAGAGTAATGTTTACCAATCGAGTAGCGTATTCAATCGAACATTACTTCGTCAATAGCATACTTCATAGAGTTTTGAAAAGTGTGGGACCATGTGCGAGCCGATCGGCTGGCCCGGCCGATCGGCTGGGCTGTTTGTTCGAACAGCCTAGCCGTTCGGCCAACATTTCTGACATGGTCGGCCTTTCGTCTAACACTTGGTTGTTTGATTATTTGTCATGATTTTAAGGTATTTTGACAACGAGTTAAACCGTAGAACATGGGTTCTTACTTGCTTCACCGGTTCGGACAGGAATCACCCAAGTCCGGCCGGTGAACTGTTCGGAACAGTGGTTTGATGTTTAACCCGAAATCGGTGAACCTTGTAGATAGTATCCGAATCTTGAACCTTTCAACCATTAGAATGATTAGTTAGTTGGTTCGAGCTCCGTTTCTATCAGTTTTAAGGTTTTGAGTGTAAAAGGTTGAAAAAGAAGTTGGAAATCCTTCCATGAAATGTTAAGATTCTTGTAAATCCTAGTTGTTTATGTGGAAATCGGTCAGATCTAAGCTATTCACGGTTGAATGAGGCCAAAGTATGATGTTCTTCAAGAACACCATGATGACATCACCCAAGAACACTTAGATCTTGGTGATTTCACGGTTAGAAATCAAGTTTTGAAAGATAGAAAGGTGTAGAATCCTGTAATGATAAAAAACGTACAAGAATTAGAGTGAAAACTTACCGGAGTTGAGAGAAATCTGAGTAAAGGTGAAGAACAAGGCTGGTTCGGTCAGAGCTTTCCAAAAGTAGAAAGAGTGACAATGACAGGGCTATTTATAGGCTCCAAAAGAGGAAAGTGTCAACCGATCGGCCAGGATCTCCGATCGAATGGCCTGCTCGATCGGCCAGGAAAGGGCTAGCCGATCGGCTGGCCTGTTCGATCAGGATGCTTCCTGTTCGATCAACAACCCTTTTCGAATGTTTCGCGAAGGTTTTCGATATTTCGATTTCGATAGACGATGATACGAATACGATAGAGTTCCTAGTCAAATTACTTTCAGTCCCAACTACTATATCTAACATACAATCATCTATAAGTCACGTTTTGATGTCGGTTTCGATTGAGTTTGATTGCTTTTCGAGTTTCGATTCGAGTTTCGATTGATTCGATTGAATACCACACAAAACATAAAGTAAACATGCACAAGTAACACATAAGGCACACACACACGTAAGCATTATCACACCAGTTTCGCATAGTTCGAGTCTTGAGTTCGATTGATTGATTTGATTAACTTGATTAACTTTATCGCATTGTTACTTCCTATCATTCACAGTCGTAAATCGGTCGCATTGATTAAACGTTCGATCATTTTATTTAGACAACACTTACTCCACATAATACAAATAAAACACAAAATCTACTTATTACAGTCAAAGAAGTCAAAGTTGACTTGGACTTTGACTTTGAGTTTGACATTCGAAAACACGGGGTGTTACACCTGCCACTCCCTTAACTCAGCATCCGACTCCGGCTGTCTAGACCAATTCCCCATTAGCCACCAGATCCAGGACCCAAAGCAATCCTGTCTGCTACCCTACACAATTTAAACAACTCAAGACCGAACAGATACGACCATCTTTCCATGAAGCCCATCCTAGTGTCAACCCAAAACCTAATCTCTTCGCCATTCCCCACCTTACCCGAAATCAACCGATTTAAACCCTTCCCATTAAACTTCATTTTAGCCACCAAAAACACAATATTTTTCCAACATCCCGAAATGTTACTATTAAGCGGAAGAAAGTTCCATTGATTGTTCTTAAAATGGCAGGTATCCACCACCTTCCTCCAAAGAATTTTGACTCTCCACCCTATGCCTCCAACCCCATTTAGCTGAAAGCGCCTCGTTAACCTCTTTGAGTCTGTTAATTCCCAAACCCTTTTTTTCTTAGGTCAAGTAACGCCCTCCCACGCTGTCACACCCCAACCGATGGCGGAATCATCGGGGCGCGGCAGTGAGCGAAACAGATTGTCCAGAAGTCTCCACAACAACTATTAATACAAATTCAGTTTAAAGTGATGCGTCCCATACCGTATCCCGAATTAAATAACAAGTTATTACAGATATCATCCAAACAATTAATCCTGTTCCAACAACCCAGGTTCAAATATAAATACAACAATTGTTTATCTGCTTCTAGACCCCTATTCTGTTGACTTTCTGGCTGTATTGCCAGAGGACAAGATCTACAGACAACTATGCCCCAGACACTTGTTCTTAGCAGACAACTATTTGTTGGGGGCTTCTAGAAACTTATTCTAGCTTCACTTCCCTAGCAAGCAAATATCCTAAACACTTGTCACATACGTTAATAAAGTCAATACATAAAATGTAAAGGTGAGCATACAAGTTTGATAATAACATATAGAGTTCGAATAGTTTACGCATAACCAGCACGTTGTAACAACTCTCACTAAAAATCAATAATTAGGATGATAATTATCTATTATGGAAACCCAAATTAAGACACCCAAGTGATTCTACACAATCCCTAAAATTTTCAGAACAATCGGAATCAGGATCAGGGCCCCTAAAACTCAAGGGGGTAAACCCTAATGACGATTATCAACAATTCTCGCTGTCTAAAATTTGTTTGAGAAAAGTGTCAACTCAGCAAAGCTAGTCCCGAACCTAGGCAGCCTATAAATTAGATTGCTTCCCTTACGGACCGTAACGGATATGGCTTACGGTCCGTAAGCCTGCCAAATTTCGTGTATAAATAGCAGACATTGGCACTTGCTTTCTGTGATTGAAACGACGTCAATTCTCACTGTGTACGTCGAATTAGAGCAGTAGTAGTACAATTAAACACACACAAATCACTAATTAGGGTAGCGGGGTACTGCTACGATGCCGGGTATTAACTCGATCACTGTTCAATTCTTTTCTTTCCGTCAGCTTTTATTTTTGTAAATAATAGCTCGGGATTTTGCCCTCTAAATCCCTAAACTCTGCCCGTTATTAGAGTAATAACTCTAAACACTGGTACGATACTTTATCAGATCGATTATAACTATCCAACGATTGTCTGAGTGCTTCTCGAATTGAGTTATACTTTGTTATTCATCGTGATTTCGACTTGAATGTTTGAGTGCTGTCCAAACTCGGGCTATACTCTGTCATTCGTTGTGAATCCACTGAATTGTTAAGTATTGCAATTGTAAATCGTTGTGAGGGTTTTATCTCGTGATTGTCGTTAAAGTTGAATTGAGTTAGTACACTAATACGCGTTCCATTATGTCTAGAAATTAGAACTCGTAAGCAAGGAACTGCTAGAGTACTTAGTAGCTAAGTAAACTTAATAGTTAAATAAACTTAGCAGCTAGGTTAACTGAGTAGGTTAATTAATCTATTAATTAAGTTTAGTATTAATTAAATGGGATTAATTAAGCTAAACTAGATTAATTAAGCTAAGTACTATTAATTGAGTTAAGCAAGATTAATTAAGCTAAGTAAGATCTACTAATCACCTAAATAGAAATATATATAAATATATAATAGATAATACCGAAGGAAGGTGCTAGGAAGGTGTAAGAGGATAGATATCTGTGGATAGGAAGCTTCCTAGAAGTTATATAAGTAACTTCCTAGAAAAGCTATAGGAAACTTCCTAGAAATACAAGGGAAACTTCCTAGAAATTTCCTATTTCCTACCTATAAATAGGAAGCTTAGGATTCATTTTTCTTTCCTCATTTCTTTCTTCTTCTCTCTATACGTTGGTGTTCTAACCAATAATCACCGATGCGATGTTCTGTCCGATCGATTCATGAACCAACTAACGGATGCCAAAGTATTGTATTTTGTGAGTTCGTTAAAACGGATGCCAAAATGCTGTCTAAACAAGACTATACTTTGTGAATTTCGTTAAGGTTCGAATCTCGTGACTACCGTTAAGGTTTGATTTGGGTTATACACAAATACGTATTCCATTCTGTTAAACTATATGTTTAACTACCGAAAATACTCCCCACTACACACTCGCACTCAAACAAACTATTAAATCATCAGAAGATCCAGAATAATAAAGTGCATGCTTAATTATCGGAAGAAGTAGAATCCAGAAGTTTGTTAACTCAATCTTGCATGCTTATAAAGTGAGTCATTCTCTTTTTATCAACTGTTTTACAATACTCCAAATTATTTTCAGAATTATAACTTACAGTGATTAAGTTTATGTAATCACCAAATTACAGCCAGTATGTGGGGTATTGTGCACATTACTACTGTTTTAATCACATTAGGTGGGCGAACCTAAATTTAAGTGATATACGTCATTCATTGGGGCAGCCAATGGTGATATGACCACAGTCACAGATCCGGTCGAGTGACAAATACTGTGGGTAGTTGGTAGATATCAGAAACATATGTAAAAACTCTTAATACTGTAAATTATAACAAACGAGTCGTTTTAGTAAAATTGAATGAACTCACTCAGTATTTCCCGCTGAAAAAACCTTTTTAAAATGCGTTTCAGGTAATTACAGTAGATTGGAGTAAGGATTAGATCCAGCACTGAAGGACTTCAAGAAGTGGCTTATTTTATTAAATTAAATCAAATTAAGAAATATTGTTTTTATTAAAAGCTACCTTTGTAAAACATGGAATTTATTCCATCTATTTAAATAAAAATCCGGTGTTTCTAAACTCTGATATTTTTCCTAACTCACCGTCCTGATGAAATTTCCGCTGCAATGTTTTTCAAAATAATCACCGGTACCACTGGACTGCTCACGGCACCGATTCCGGCCAGGATGGGGTCGGGGGTCGTGACAGAAGGTGGTATCAGAGCTAAGCCACTACTTTAAGCCTATAAGTGTTGTGATAATAATACTTAAGCTTAAATAAAAAGAGTTAGGAGATTACTGTTAAATGGTAGCACAACTGATAGCAGTTAGACTTGAACATAAGAAAAGATGCCTTAGTATAAGCTAAGCCACTTGTTTACGCAATTAGGTGTTATAATAATACCTAAGTTTAAACGAAGAATTAGAAACTTAATATTATCTGATAGCACTCTGAATGATATTTAGACTTGAACTTAAGAATTTTGCCTTAATATAAGCTTCAAGATAAAATTACTTGTATAAGTATAATGTAATGGATAGTGATATGCTATAAGAATGACGGTTAGCAGGTAATAGCACTTAATTGCTATTAATTCTTGCTTATTGATATTACTTGGTTTAGAATAAAGATATGTTATGGAAATATAAATTTCCTTGATTCTGGATAAAAGCCCTAATAAAAGAGGCACTTTTAAAAATCTTGAAAAGATAGTATTTATGGGAAATAGAAAATTTTCTCCGGCAAAACTGGGTATAGAGTAGCAGACTCTCCAGCTTGTCCGGATATACTGAGATTACCTCTCCGGCGTGAACCGGATAAGACGGGGTACATAGTATGTCAAACAAGTGACAAGATTTCCCTAAATAATATCATGAGCTGATATCTGACTTGCTTTGGAAATATGAATCTATTATATACATTTAACCTTATGAAAGGTATGTATATTACAACATGTGAAATATATAATATAGATATATATATCTATATGGAATTCCAAAAGTCAATTAAGAATAAAGCACAAGCATATGTATATAGATTTCTTTATCAGGAATCTCTCGCATATATCTTTAATTTCGATGTCAAAACATTCTTTCGTTTGATCATCTACCTCGTAACTCGTGCAACAAAATAATACTGGAAACCCATTAAGTTGGGACACCATCAAAAATATATAAGAATTACCAATGCGTTATCATAAACGCCATAAATTATGAACGCAAATAAGAAGCATATAAAGTTGTGCTAATGCACAAGAAAACACATGAAACTTAAATTATACGTCCACAGACGTCGAAGTTTATCACACACGACTTCCAAGGCAAGACCTTTGAAAAATATAAATTAGGCACGATGACACCAATACTAATTCCATCAGTAAAAGAACTCCTAATCAAAAAGCGGCACTTTGCCACCTGATCTTACAAACGATCAAAATATCACTGAGGTACGTTGGAACAATATTTCACAACCATCGGTGCACAGTCTAATTATAGTCATAATTATTAGCACTACAAAAGAAGTCATATACCTTTGCAAATCCCCTATTTCATTTCATTCGACATTCCTTGGTAATGTCACTTAACAAAGGTTATCACACGAAGTTCCAGATAAAGTTCTTATATTTCTTTCAGTGTGATTCTGACTTCTGCCTATAAAGAGTTGACTTTAGTCATCATACCATGAGGATTTCTTTCATAGTAGCAAATATTGATCTATTTCATTTCTTGGTAAATCCACACTTTACACATGCACTGTTTGTTGCGCATGTGGTTCGTCTGATTTATGAAGACCACTGGAGGGCTTCATTCCAATTTGTTATTTTTATCAAAAGTTCAAATATCATGTCAGTATACTTGATCTTTACATTTATAAACCACGTTTATTGCAAAACGTTGACTCTTTGGTATCGAGTCAATAAGTTTCTTGAAAAATTCAATTTCCTTTAGCATACATGGTTTTTGTTGTAACCATATCCAAAATTTCTTATTGATACATGAACTCGTTTTGTTTACACCAAGTTCAATTGTTTGAACTTGCTCGCATTACGTATTCAATTCAAAGTCCCATATGATGGATTGAAGCCATCATATTCAAAATAGTCCCAACAAGCACTTCAATTCTCTTGAACCATAACATGCTTGTTTAGTCTTCAACTTCATTAAATCATTTTCTTTACATCACGATCACCTTGTAGTAACTTTTTCATAAATTTGAAGATTGCGTTAATCTCGTTTAAATTTATGACTAGTAATTATTATTATTTTTTTTATATTGTAATAAAATATTAATAATAACGGTATTAATATTACTTTTAAGATTATTGTCAAGGACAGGTATTGGGTAGACTAGCCTTAGTTAGGCATGGACTGGCCACCTATGCTTAAACAAGGCAGCACTAACCAATATCTAATCATGATAATAACTATTTAATATATATAAAAGTCATCATACTTATTTAGTAAATTTCAATTATATATATAAAAATATTTTTATATATAGAAATATATATACTTTGTACTGTAAAGAGAAGATATATTTTCATAAAACAATTAAAGGGACGAATAAAATTATCTAAATAATTGTCTAAGCATTCATGAACAAGACATATTATAAATAAATGTTCATCTTGATTAATATTTCACAATCATTAATATAGAAATATTCTTTTATAATATATATATATATTAAAATATCAAATGTTATTTACGCAAGCCAATATTTAAGTATGCTTGATATTAAAATAAACATTTATTTTACTTTTATGATTTAAAATACCCTATTATAAAATCATATAGTTAAACACACTTAAAAATGATAATCGTAAGTTCTAGAATATTGGGTAAACCTATTTATAAAACATATATCATTATTTTGTCAAAATTACCACGGGTTTTGATATTTTAAACCTATCTATATCTATTTATTATTCTACTTTATGATAACATAAAAGGAAAAGGTATTTAGTAAATCAAAATATCACCTATCTTTAATCAAACATTTTGATTAAAATCATCTGAATACAATTATGTATTAAGACGAAAATACACTAACTTTATTGTCTTTTCATGTATTCATACAAATCACCCATCACAGCACATTGAATTTCTCATATCATAATTCAATATTTGACGAATCATTTTCATATTTTCATTTCATTTTGAACCTGTCAATCTTCCTTAAGTACCAATCAAGTAAGTTTTCTTCTGACAAAGAATTTTATTAATTCCAAAAAGTTCTTCACATTCATTTTAAAAATCTATAGATCATATATCTTTTGGCTTAAACATAATCACCTTGGAAACTATATCATTTCATCGGAATGTCCCATCTTTTGAAATATCCAGATTCGCCTCCTTGAAACTTTCAAATTCGAAAACGATAAATTTATTCGGTCATCATTGAATTCTTTCAATCATTACAAACACTTTGTAGCATCCGAATAGATTTGTAGCCTGTGCTAAACCCTATTCATACGCCATTCGTTTAATTTGTCATATTCTTGGTACAATTATGTACTCAGATTACGATACACTAAATTCTATTGTCCAGTACCATTTAAGTAAACGATATTGATTTTCGGATAATCATTAACAAATCATATTCCATACTTCCATTCACAAATAGATATTTATTAATTCGGAATCTCCCTCAAATGATCAAAGTAAGTTCATTTCGAATATTGAATCCAATTGTTTCTATAAATCATCTCTTTTCAAATAAAAATTCATACCCCTCGAAATATCTTTTGATTCCATTTCCACGATACATTATTTCTCTTAAATTAAAAGAAGAAACATAATCCCAAGAAAATATCATAGTCCAAATCTCGAGGACGAGATTTTTATTAAGGTAGGGAGGATGTAACAACTCTCACTAAAAATCAATAATTAGGATGATAATTATCTATTATGGAAACCCTAATTAAGACACCCAAGTGATTCTACACAATCCCTAAAATTTTCAGAACAATCGGAATCAGGATCAGGGCCCCTAAAACTCAAGGGGGGTAAACCCTAATGACGATTATCAACAATTCTCGCTGTCTAAAATTCGTTTGAGAAAAGTGTCAACTCAGCAAAGCTAGTCCCGAACCTAGGCAGCCTATAAATTAGATTGCTTCCCTTACGGACCGTAAGGGATATGGCTTACGGTCCGTAAGCCTGCCAAATTTCGTGTATAAATAGCAGACATTGGCACTTGCTTTCTGTGATTGAAACGACGTCAATTCTCACTGTGTACGTCGAATTAGAGCAGTAGTAGTACAATTAAACACACACAAATCACTAATTAGGGTAGCGGGGTACTGCTAAGATGTCGGGTATTAACTCGATCGCTGTTCAATTCTTTTCTTTCCGTCAGCTTTTATTTTTGTAAATAATAGCTCGGGATTTTGCCCTCTAAATCCCTAAACTCTGCCCGTTATTAGAGTAATAACTCTAAACACTGGTACGATACTTTATCTGATCGATTATAACTATCCAACGATTTTCTGAGTGCTGCTCGAATTGAGTTATACTTTGTTATTCATCGTGATTTCGACTTGAATGTTTGAGTGCTGTCCAAACTCGGGCTATACTCTGTCATTCGTTGTGAATCCACTGAATTGTTAAGTATTGCAATTGTAAATCGTTGTGAGGGTTTTATCTCGTGATTGTCGTTAAAGTTGAATTGAGTTAGTACACTAATACGCGTTCCATTATGTCTAGAAATTAGAACTCGTAAGCAAGGAACTGCTAGAGTACTTAGTAGCTAAGTAAACTTAATAGTTAAATAAACTTAGCAGCTAGGTTAACTGAGTAGGTTAATTAATCTATTAATTAAGTTTAGTATTAATTAAATGGGATTAATTAAGCTAAACTAGATTAATTAAGCTAAGTACTATTAATTGAGTTAAGCAAGATTAATTAAGCTAAGTAAGATCTACTAATCACCTAAATAGAAATATATATAAATATATAATAGATAATACCGAAGGAAGGTGCTAGGAAGGTGTAAGAGGATAGATATCCGTGGATAGGAAGCTTCCTAGAAGTTATATAAGTAACTTCCTAGAAAAGCTATAGGAAACTTCCTAGAAATACAAGGGAAACTTCCTAGAAATTTCCTATTTCCTACCTATAAATAGGAAGCTTAGGATTCATTTTTCTTTCCTTATTTCTTTCTTCTTCTCTCTATACGTTGGTGTTCTAACCAATAATCACCGATGCGATGTTCTGTCCGATCGATTCATGAACCAACTAACGGATGCCAAAGTATTGTATTTTGTGAGTTCGTTAAAACGGATGCCAAAATGCTGTCTAAACAAGACTATACTTTGTGAATTTCGTTAAGGTTCGAATCTCGTGACTACCGTTAAGGTTTGATTTGGGTTATACACAAATACGTATTCCATTCTGTTAAACTATATGTTTAACTACCGAAAATACTCCCCACTACACACTCGCACTCAAACAAACTATTAAATCATCAGAAGATCCAGAATAATAAAGTGCATGCTTAATTATCGGAAGAAGTAGAATCCAGAAGTTTGTTAACTCAATCTTGCATGCTTATAAAGTGAGTCATTCTCTTTTTATCAACTGTTTTACAATACTCCAAATTATTTTCAGAATTATAACTTACAGTGATTAAGTTTATGTAATCACCAAATTACAGCCAGTATGTGGGGTATTGTGCACATTACTACTGTTTTAATCACATTAGGTGGGCGAACCTAAATTTAAGTGATATACGTCATTCATTGGGGCAGCCAATGGTGATATGACCACAGTCACAGATCCGGTCGAGTGACAAATACTGTGGGTAGTTGGTAGATATCAGAAACATATGTAAAAACTCTTAATACTGTAAATTATAACAAACGAGTCGTTTTAGTAAAACTGAATGAACTCACTCAGTATTTCCCGCTGACAAAACCTTTTTAAAACGCGTTTCAGGTAATTACAGTAGATTGGAGTAAGGATTAGATCCAGCACTGAAGGACTTCAAGAAGTGGCTTATTTTATTAAATTAAATCAAATTAAGAAATATTGTTTTTATTAAAAGCTACCTTTGTAAAACATGGAATTTATTCCATCTATTTAAATAAAAATCCGGTGTTTCTAAACTCTGATATTTTTCCTAACTCACGGTCCTGATGAAATTTCCGCTGCAGTGTTTTTCAAAATAATCACCGGTACCACTGGACTGCTCACGGCACCGATTACGGCCAGGATGGGGTCGGGGGTCGTGACAACGTACACAGAGGGAAATGATGCATGTTAATTATCGACATGGACCTATCGATACCAACGACTGCGGGTTGACTGTCCGAGACAGTTCGCAATACATGATTACCACCGTAATCCATGCAAGTAATTGTCCTTAACAACCCCTTGTGAACGGGTGCTGAGTCCAAACTATAGTACTACGTTGCTAAGGCAGGTAGACAGCATTCCACGTGTAAACATAACAACAAGCATACATTTAGTCACGTAATACATGCAATCGGTTAGCGTTCAAATAGTTTAAATAGTGTGTTCGATTGTGATTTGATAAGTAACGTATGTAACACCCAAAAGTGCTTAAAGCAAAAAGGGTTCGAGTATACTCACAGTAATTGGTTATGGATTGAAGGGAGCGCTGAGAGTAGGGTTAGCCTGAATAGTTCGATAGCACAACAATGAGTAACGCGGAAATGCAAACAAGTGTAAATGGATCGAATGGCCTGGTCGATTGGATAGCAGGTTCGATCGAGCGAGCTGTTCGACCGGCTTGAAAGTCCGTTTGAACAGTCCTGTTCGATCGGCCGGTAGGCTCGATCGGCTGGTCCATCCGAGTGGATTGTTTCTTCCTCTGATGTGTTCGTGTATGATGGTTTGAACTTTTGAAGTTTTTGTAGTAGTATTTGGGAACACTGAAGTGTTCTTACCTTTCAGGTCGCTCGATCGAACGGCCTGTTCGATCGGCCGGCTTAACCGATCGGTTAGGAACCTCAGGAGTAGTTCTCAGCAGGATGTCACTCGATTGAACGGCCTGTTCGATCGGCTGGCATTCCGTACTACGAACGAGTTGCAAAATCGATCAAGTGTTGAAGCATAGTATCTAATGATCCGAAGAGTAATGTTTACCAATCGAGTAGCGTACTCGATCGAACATCACTTCGTCAATAACATACTTCATGATATTTGAAAGGTGTGGAACCATGTGCTAGCCGATCGGCTGGCCCGGCCGATCGGCTGGTGTGTTCGATCGACTGGGCTGTTCGTTCGAACAGCCTAGCCGTTCGGACAGCAGTTCTGATGTCACACCCCAACCAATGGCGGGAACATCGGGATGAGACGAAGTGTGAAGATTGCTCGAGACATCATAACACTATTTGTGACGATAATTAAATAATTCCCATTTCATTTCATAACTTTCAATTGTCAACATTACATAAACTCAAGTAACAACAATTTCAAAAGAAATACATGATAACATAAGCAAAATTGATACGGCATATTAAACCTAAACGTCTATATGTGTATCTAGGCATCAACGCTACTTCTTTTCATAGCATCGTCATCATCAACCTGTAACATGTTTAAAATACAATTCAATGCAAAAGCGAAGGCGAGTATACAAGTTTGGTACGTACATAACAAAAGATAAGTTTTAAACAATTCCTCATAGCAAGCATGTGATTCAAGATAAACATTTAAATATGGCATGTGTCTAACATATCAAACCAAAAGAGACGCAACATGCTCATGACATAACCTCAAGTCTACGGGCGGGTCGTCAATCCTATAGTGCTACATATGTCACGGTTAGGCTCGTACGAAGTTAATGATAAGTTCAACACATAAGAATCACCCAAGTTTAAAGTATCAAGCCATCACGTATACAAGCATGTTATAGGAATGTTCATGTGTTTAAGCAAAATGTTCATGTGTAAGTTTTTGATAAGTAAACATGTTACACCCCAAAAGTGGTAAAAGTAAAAAGGGGGAAATACGAGTATACTCATAAAGTTTGCATATGCTTTCCGATTTCTTGTAAGTAACGCACGAGTAAGATTGGGAATCCAAGAGAACGAACGAGAGTGTTTATCCTAGATATTTAAAATAACACGAACTCGTTATTATTTATAGGTTAAATAAAGTCCTAATATTTATCGTTTCCACAATTTAGTTATCTGGAATATATAATTTGTTTTATTAATAACTTATGATATAAAGGAATTAAAATAAACTAATATTTACAAACTAGAGTTTCAAAACATGCATTATTCCATTCTAATATGATAATACATTAGGTTTCTAAGTAAATGAAATATAATAATAGATAAAAACCAATAACAGATCACTTTGTTTGATACCATATTACTCACACCCATGCACACATTCGATTCATTTCCCCTGTTTATTCTATTAAAACGCAGAAAGATCGAACCAGAACCCATCATAGAAAATCGTTTAAAAGACCAAAACAAAATCTGGATTAAGTTAGAACAATAAGCCTTGAAGCTTACCGAAATCGGATGGAGCACAACCGACTTCCTGAGACGCCGCACCGACGGAATAGGGTGATGGTGGTGGCGACCTCTCACAATGACGGCAGCGAGTGATGTGTAGCGATAACTGTCGCGGTGGCGGTGCCGTCGTTGTTGATAAAGGCGACTGGATTTGGTTCTGGTTTAATTTACACACGAAACGACTACATCGTCTTCTTTGTCATTTAACCAACCGGCCCCTGTTTCATTATTTCCCTGAATCCGGTGTTTGTTTTAGTTAACCGTAATAGACAACAATAATGCTATCATCAGGTTTAACTAGAAGGTAAATAGAACGAAAAAAAATATATATATACCGAAACGGTGAACACGATTACTGTCACGAATGCGGGCATCTCCGGCAAATGCTCCAAGCTCCGATGGCGTGCAGTTTGTTCTGGCGACTGGTTGGAGCTCCGGTAGCTATTCGGTTACAACTCCGGTGAGTTACGGGTCAAACGAGGTGTGTGGGTTTCGGAGTGGGTTAAAGGATGCTGTTTGGTGAGTGGGTGAACTCGGGTTCCGGTGAAAAGATTGAAGTTCTGGCGAGTTGTAGATGTGCGCAGACACGGTTCAGAAGGGTCTCGAGTGGTGTTTAATTGGGTGTAATAGTTCAGAATGATTTGAGGGACTTGAATAGGATATGTGATGGTATAATGGTTGTGAAGGTTTTGGTAATTAAGGGAAGGATTAGGGTTAGTAGTTAGAGGGTATTAAATATGAGTGGTTGAGAAGATGGAGCCAATAACAAAGACTAAATGGGTTGCCCAAGGTCGGCTCCATGCGGCTGCGGACTGCCTTTGGGGCATAGGATGTACAAATATTGATCTTGGTTTCAAAACATTAAATTACACCTTCCACTAACAAATTTTTATTTAAAGAATGTTGACATAAAAGAAACCTCACGTTGACATGGTCAACTTTCTTTTCTTTTCTTTTTTTTTTTTTGTCAAATTAAGTCCCCAATGTTTCATTGTTGTAGCTAATTAATGGTATATTATAGTGTATAGTATTTAATATTAATGTATGATTATTTAATTTAATAAGAATATATATATATATATATATATATATATATATATATTAGTGTTTAATCTACCTGAAATTAAGTAACAAATTTGTATAAAATAACAGTATAGGTTGTATGCACGTATAATCTAGTGTTGGTACGAATAGGATATCTAGAATCACGTATGGATTGCAAGTTATGCATGAGTTTACAAAATGAACGAATATGCATCAATATATATATGGTTTGAATGAAAAACAAGTACGATTAATTAAAAAAAATAAAATAAAATGACCAAGTTTTGTCATAATTAAAGCATCAGATGTTAATGATTAGTGCGGAATAAGATTTTGAAAGAATACGAGTTTTCTAAAAATAGAAATACGGAAAGATCGGGGCGTTACAGTCTCCCCTCCTTTAGGAAATTTCGTCCCGAAATTGATTTTAGAGGAAGACTTAGTAAGGGATTTGACTAGAGAAGGATCGTCTTAAATCGAAACTTGAAAGTTTGGATACGTGCGGAAAAGTATGATGTTTTGAGGAACGGAAAGTTAGGTTCGTATAAATAACAAGATTGGAGAATGATGGAGGTATACGAGGGGATGATTGATTTTAATATACTAAAACGAGTATAAGGACGGTATAAGTATTGGATAAACGAAAGCAAGGTGTTAAGAAATGAAGTCTCGTCATGAATAATCGGATATCACGCGCTTAGCAATGCGTTTGTTAGTTGTTAAAGTTTACGTACTAGGTCTAAGTAGGTCTGCAAAACACCGAATTTCTCATGGAACGTTTTACGAAAGTTTGGTAACATGGTGAAAACACTTATATATAGGAAGTACCAGCGGCGTATCCACCATGTTTTAACCACATCACGTCTGTTTCGTATTCGGTGTCATGTTACGTTCCGTGTCTTACCATACACAGTAGTACACTCTATGGTTCTCATACGCCTATCACTATAATCTCGTGTGCACCCGTGATTATATTGATCATCGCATGATCCGCATAGCTTGTACTAGTTGTGTGCGAATCAGGGTATACATAAATTTGAAAGGTGAGAATGTGCATGTATGAGAGTGTAGTATGTAAGCAAGTCCATGCTTAAGTATGTATGGGACCCACGCAAGCAAATCTCTCGGATTACGCTCGCGTATAGGTACGAATGTTTAAATCATGAGTATGGATGAAAGTATGAGCATAAGTTTAAGTATGAATACGCATGTATGTATGAGCATAATCATAAACATGTAAGTAGTATGTGTACAAGCATAAGCATAAAAACGTATAAGTAGTATGTGTATAAGTATAAGCATAAAACGCACGACTATAAGTGTAGGTAAGAATAATAAAATTTACGTATATAGTGTATGTTGGGACATCACGGATTTAAGTGCATGAAAGCGTTAAAAGGTTTAGTATGTAAATACGAACGATATAAATGATGTTATCGCGAGATATCGACTAAAATGTGTATGATGATATGCATGCATAGTTGTTTAAACAAAACGTTGAGTTTATGGAATCAAAATTAAATTGAGCTTGATTTGAAGGGTAGGATATAGTTTGTATATGTAAGAGGATATAAAGTACTTATTGGTTAAGCATAATGTATTTTGTAATGAATGGAAATGCTACTTTTGTTTTAAAGAGTTTACGAAATCCGATGATGGTCGGTCCCCATGTCTTCTTGCCCACGTGTTTTGTAAATTGGTGTAGGAGAAAAAAAATTTCGATAAAAAGAAGTCCGTTTCATCAAACATGAAATTATGAATTTAGGAGGTTCTTGCGAAAAGAAATTTAACAAAAGGACTTAGTGATTGTTAAAAGTTTTAACAAATGATTTGTTGATGCTGAAAAGGGTATTTGGTAAAACGGTCATATAACATCTATGAGATCTTATAAGTAATTGAGAAAGGTTAGTTTGATTTCGATTAAGAATGGAAGTCTTTAGTATGATGATATAATGTGAACGTATTTTAGTTAATAAATCGGATATGAAGTTCATGGGCAAGAGTTTCGTTGGACCGATTTAATTGATAGGTAGCATTTCGTAAGGTTTTGGAGTTCGAGTAATAAAACGTTTTAAGACATGATTAAGAATCTCGTGTATATGAGTTGAGTGAAAATAGATTGTAGAATAAGAAGTACGTTTGATAAAACAATGTATTTTGAAATCGGTATGAGTGGGTATTTTGAATAATGATAAACAATTTGGGTATAAAATATGATCGAGTTTGCATAATAAGATATTTTGAAGAGGCGTTTGGTAACGATCACCTAGGTAAGGGAATCACCCCTAACTCGTTGGTGAGGTCGTTGTAAGGTGAGAAATAAAACAGAGTTAGTCGTCAAGGTAAGGGAATCACTCCTATCTTGATGACATGTCTCCATTTGTTGTTGCAAGAAGTGTAAATAAAATTACATAAAATTATGTATGTTAATAATGTATGATCGTATGAAAAGTAATAGTATGATGTATGCGCAAAAGTGAAATCTCGAAAGTGGTTCAAACTTGACAAAAGAGAGTTTCATTATGAAAGATCAGAATAATAAAGCGTAAGTTTGATAAAAAGAAACTCGGATGGTTCCAAAACGGAACGTTGACTAACCAAAGTGGTCGAAGAGTCTTTTGAATTTGAGAGCATGCTTTGGCCTAATAGGTGAAATACTCTCGCCGACACATCGGTTAACGGTATTTACCCTTCCGGTTACTACATGTTCCCAATCAATCGACAATTCGAGACTTGGCGGAATTTATAAAAATCAAGGAGTGGGACTAGTCGACAAGGTGCGGGTTTCACCCCTAACTTGACGATTTCATACCTTAAGTGTGGTTGGTACTCGTCGGGTCAATTAAATTTCGACACGTTGACGAGCGTCCACTAGAATTTAGATTTGAAATTTCCATTAAGATGTGGATTTCACTCCTAACTTAATGGTGAATTTCGCGCGAAAATAGAATCAGGCGGAATAAGAGTCGTTTAACAAATTGTGGGTTTCACGCCTATTTTGGTAAACTTGTCTCTTTTGTATAACACGAGTGTTTTCAAGTTTAGTAAAATCAAGTAAAATGCCTTAGGAAAGCGTATGTCGAGGAACAATAAAACAAGTATAATCACATAAGAAGGCATGTCTAGAATAGCACATAAGGAATAGGACAATAAACAAGTAAAAACAAGTATTAACACATAAGAATAACATGTCAAGCATTAACACGTAAGTGCCATATATGTTCAAAAGATTAAAGGAGAACAAATAAAAAGCAATTAAAGTAGCATGCATGTAGTTTCAAGCAAAACATAAAAGTAAGACTCTAAAACTATAGACTAGGTAAAAACATTCCTACTTTTCCTAATTCCCTATAGTTATGGCTCTGATACCAATCTGTCACACCCCAACCAATGGCGGAAACATCGGGATGAGACGAAGTGTGAAGATTACTCGAGACATCATAACACTATTTGTGACGATAATTAAATAATTCCCATTTCATTTCATAACTTTCAATTGTCAACATTACATAAACTCAAGTAACAACAATTTCAAAAGAAATACATGATAACATAAGCAAAATTGATACGACATATTAAACCTAAACGTCTATATGTGTATCTAGGCATCAACGCTACTTCTTTTCATAGCATCGTCATCATCAACCTGTAACATGTTTAAAATACAATTCAATGCAAAAGCAAAGGCGAGTATACAAGTTTGGTACGTACATAACAAAAGATAAGTTTTAAACAATTCCTCATAGCAAGCATGTGATTCAAGATAAACATTTAAATATGGCATGTGTCTAACATATCAAACCAAAAGAGACGCAACATGCTCATGACATAACCTCAAGTCTACGGGCGGGTCGTCAATCCTATAGCGCTACATATGTCACGGTTAGGCTCGTACGAAGTTAATGATAAGTTCAACACATAAGAATCACCCAAGTTTAAAGTATCAAGCCATCACGTATACAAGCATGTTATAGGAATGTTCATGTGTTTAAGCAAAATGTTCATGTGTAAGTTTTTGATAAGTAAACATGTTACACCCCAAAAGTGGTAAAAGTAAAAAGGGGGAAATACGAGTATACTCACAAAGTTTGCATATGCTTTCCGATTTCTTGTAAGTAACGCACGAGTAAGATTGGGAATCCAGGAGAACGAACGAGAGTGTTTATCCTAGATATTTAAAATAACACGAACTCGTTATTATTTATAGGTTAAATAAAGTCCTGATATTTATCGTTTCCACAATTTAGTTATCTAGAATATATAATTTGTTTTATTAATAACTTATGATATAAAGGAATTAAAATAAACTAATATTTACAAACTAGAGTTTCAAAACATGCATTATTCCATTCTAATATGATAATACATTAGGTTTCTAAGTAAATGAAATATAATAATAGATAAAAACCAATAATAGATCACTTTGTTTGATATCATATTACTCAAACCCATGCCACATTCGATGCATTTCCTCTGTTTATTCTATTAAAACGCGGAAAGATCGAACCAGAACCCATCATAGAAAATCGTTTAAAAGACCAAAACAAAATCTGGATTAAGTTAGAACAATAAGCCTTGAAGCTTACCGAAATCGGATGGAGCACATCCGACTTCCTAAGACGCCGCACTGACGGAATAGGGTGATGGTGTTGCGACCTCTCACAATGACGGCAGCGAGTGATGTGTAGCGATAACTGTCGCGGTGGCGGTGCCGTCGTCGAATGATGGTCGTTGTTGATAAAGGCGACTGGATTTGGTTCTGGTTTAATTTACACACGAAACGACTACATCGTCTTCTTTGTCATTTAACCAACCGGCCCCTGTTTCATTATTTCCCTGAATCTGGTGTTTGTTTTAGTTGACCGTAATAGACAACAATAATGCTATCATCAGGTTTAACTAGAAGGTAAATAGAACGAAAAAAATATATATATACCGAAACGGTGAACACGATTACTGTCACGAATGCGGGCATCTCCGGCAAATGCTCCAAGCTCCGATGGCGTGCAGTTTGTTCCGGCGACTGGTTGGAGCTCCGGTAGCTATTCGGTTACAACTCCGGTGAGTTACGGGTCAAACGAGGTGTGTGGGTTTCGGAGTGGGTTAAAGGATGCTGTTTGGTGAGTGGGTGAACTTGGGTTCCGGTGAAAAGATTGAAGTTCTGGCGAGTTGTAGATGTGCGCAGACACGGTTCAGAAGGGTCTCGAGTGGTGTTTAATTGGGTGTAATAGTTCAGAATGATTTGAGGGACTTGAATAGGATATGTGATGGTATAATGGTTGTGAAGGTTTTGGTAATTAAGGGAAGGATTAGGGTTAGTAGTTAGAGGGTATTAAATATGAGTGGTTGAGAAGATGGAGCCAATAAAAAAGACTAAATGGGTTGCCCAAGGTCGGCTGCATGCGGCTGCGGACTGCCTTTGGGGCATAGGATGTACAAATATTGATCTTGGTTTCAAAACATTAAATTACACCTTCCACTAACAAATTTTTATTTAAAGAATGTTGACATAAAAGAAACCTCACGTTGACATGGTCAGCTTTCTTTTCTTTTCTTTTCTTTTTTTTTTGTCAAATTAAGTCCCCAATGTTTCATTGTTGTAGCTAATTAATGGTATATTATAGTGTATAGTATTTAATATTAATGTATGATTATTTAATTTAATAAGAATATATATATATATATATTAGTGTTTAATCTACCTGAAATTAAGTAACAAATTTGTATAAAATAACAGTATAGGTTGTATGAACGTATAATCGAGTGTTGGTACGAATAGGATATCTAGAATCACGTATGGATTGCAAGTTATGCATGAGTTTACGAAATGAACGAATATGCATCAAATATATATATGGTTTGAATGAAAAACAAGTACGAGTAATTAAAAAAAATAAAATAAAATGACCAAGTTTTGTCATAATTAAAGCATCAGATGTTAATGATTAGTGCGGAATAAGATTTTGAAAGAATACGAGTTTTCTAAAAATAGAAATACGGAAAGAGCGGGGCGTTACATCTGACCTAGTCGGCCTTTCGTCTAACACTTGGCTGTTTGGTTATTTGTCATGATTTTACTTGCTTCACCGGTTCGGACAGGAATCACCCAAGTCCGGCTGGTGAACTGTTCGGAACGGTAGTTTGATGTTAAACCCGAAATCGGTGAACCTTGTAGATAGTTATCAGAATCTTGAACCTCCTAACTGTTGGAGTGATTAGTTAGCCGGTTCGAGCTCCGTTTCTATCGGTTTTAAGGTTTCGAGTGTAAAAGGTTGAAGAAAGTTGGAAATCATTCCATGAAAATGTTAAGATTCTTGCAAATCCTAATTGTTTATGTGGAAATCGGTCAGATCTAAGCTATTCACGGTTAAATGAGGCCAAAGTATGATGTTCTTCAAGAACACCATGATGACATCACCCGAGGACACTTAGATCTTGGTGATTTCACGGTTAGAAATCAAGTTTTGAAAGATAGAAAGGTGTAGAATCATGTAATGATAAAAAACGTACAAGAATTAGAGTGAAAACTTACCGGAGTTGAGAGAAATCTGAGAAAAGGTGAAGAACAAGGCTGGTTCGGTCAGAGCTTTCCAAAAATAGTAAGGGTGACAATGACAGGGCTATTTATAGGCTCCAAAAGAGGAAAGTGTCAGCCGATCGGCCAGGAGCTCCAATCGAATGGTCTGCTCGATCGGCTAGGATCATGCTAGCCGATCGGTTGGCCTGTTCGTCCAGGATGCTTCCTGTTCGATCCGCGACCCCCCTTTGAGTATTTCGCGACGATTTTTGATGTTTCGGCTTCGATGGACGATGATACGAATACGATAGAGTTCCTAGTCAAATTACTTTCAGTCCCAACTATTATATCTAACATACAATCACCTATAAGTCACGTTCCGATGTCGATTTCGATTGAGTTTGATTGCCTTTCGAGTTTCGATTGATTCGATTGATTACCACACAAAATATAAAGTAAACATGTACAAGTAACACATAAGGCACACACACACACGTAAATATCACCACACCAGTTTCGCATAGTTCGAGTCTCGAGTTCGATTGATTGATTTGATTATCTTGATTATCAATTGGTTAACTTTATCGCATTGTTACTTCCTATTATTCACAGTCGTAAATCGGTCGCATTGATTAAACATTCGATCATTTCATTTAGACAACACTTACTCCACATAATACAAATAAAACACAGAATCGACTAATTACAGTCAAAGAAGTCAAAGTTGACTTGGACTTTGACTTTGACTTTGACATTCGAAAACACGGGGTGTTACACACCCTACCTAATACATTTTGTTATTATCACTATACCCCGCCCAAAGGAATTTTCTCATCTTAGCTTCTAACAACTTTATTATACCGACAGGGGCTTGTATAACAAAAAATAATAGATATGAAGACTTTCCAACACCGAAATAATCAAAGTGAGCCTCCCCCTGATTGAAAGAGTTTTAGCTTTCCAAGCCGATAACCTTTTATTGAAAACCTCAATAATCGGGTTCCAGTTATTAAGCTTGTTCATATTAGCCCCCACCGTGATCCCCATATATGTATGTGGAATATTATCAGTTTTGCACCCAACCACCTTAACCATCACTTGGCCTCTCCATATCTCCAAGCTTAGAAACCAACCGAAAGTTGGAGCATTGCCTCTGAAACTATTGGCTTCGAGTGTAGTTTTGAACACGATTAGCACGTTCAGTCCACCAATATACGTAATCGCCGCTTCACCATACTTTCTTTCATTATGATATCAATCTTCCTTAGTGTCGAAAGATCTTTTACCTTACCGATAATGGCTATTTCATGAAGCTCATCATAAACTTTAACAAACTCCGAAACCACCACATCTTTCGTGTTCTTCATTTCTTTCGTGTTTACAGTCTTCTGTTGAGCACCCAAAACCACTCAGGCATACGTGTTAGTTTTTGAGATGTAAGTATTGTACCTTTGATCTTCCATTGTCTTGTATTCTTTCTGTTCATGATCTTTCATCTTCTCCTTACCATTGTTAACCAAAATATCCCGGATTCCATGATTTAAGGCTCCAATTTCGTCAATGAAGACTTTCCCCAATTTTATCAATTTTCCGTACTTTCCTTTTTTTATCTAATAATGCGTAAATCTCTGATTAGCATGATTACGCCCATATTTATGATGTTAAATTCTGTTTATTTCTGTCTAATTGTAATTTCATAAATTTGGCAAACCTATCAAATTTAAAAAAAAAAAACCCTATAAAAGGGAACCTATTGTAACAATTTCATTCATTCAGAAATATATCTATTTTCTTTAAGAATTATTTTTTTTAGTTTCCTCTCTGCGTAATAACGTGACAAAGAGGAGGTGCTTTAGAAAAGAAGCAAAATCCTACCTCATCAGCAAATTAAAAGAAAATCCTCAACATACCGTAGAAAAAAAAACAAACTTGAAAAGTTGTATTAAAGTCAATAATATTAGCCATAGTATAATCATGCACTTCAACACAAATATTTCATTGGAATACTAGCAGAAAACATGTGTTTCCTAGAAAAAAAATCACTTTTTTTAGCACATGAAAACACGCGTCCAACTAAGGATATCTGTTATCGTTTCAGTTTTCTAGAAGAAAAAGAAAAAAAATTCATCTTTTTATCACATGAAAACAAGCGTCCAACTAAGGCTATTTGTTGTCGTTTCATAAATTTTTATTATCACCTTAAAAAGTGATTGCCACATTACTATCATATAGGTATAAACTCTCACTCACTTTTTCCACATTTACGGTGTAATGGTTTCACAAGTTTTCATACTTAGTAACTAATATTAAAATCTATAAAAAAAAGAGAGAATGCAACTTGATTGGTAGATGGGCATGGCCCCACCAACGTCTTCCTTTGCCATGAAGAGGCTCACATCCCTTCCTTTTCACTTGTTTTCACGCCTCACGAGCACCGGGCGGTGTGTAACGCTCCTCCATTGACCACGTGAAGGGTGCGTTACTCGATAACAAATGATATAACTTGTAAAATGTATATGACCAACCAACCGCATAATAGATTCCTACTTTGCCAAAAGAAAAGAATGAGAACCGGTCGGGAAGTGATAGAGTGAATATGAATTGAAGCTTGAAATACAAAAATACAATAGATTAAGGTTTGAAAGGGTCAAATGACTAATTAGTATTCACGACCTGAGCCCTAAATATAATTATGGGGATCTAAAGTCCTAGCTTACTAGTTAAGCGAATGTGCGAGCTCTAATATGAACCCGAACATGGCCATTTAGCTAAGCATATCACTTGCTAAAACGCATTAACACAAACATGTTTAATAAGCAAGTTATATGACACGACTCATTTAACACGACAATATCTAAATAACTCGGTAATATCTAAATAACTCGGTACCAGCACATAAGATGTAAAACATGATTATTAACACATCATGATACGTATAACATGATTAATGTCACAACATGATATGTATAACATGATTAACGAATTACACAAAAATCATAAACAAACATATACTTGTTATAATATGGTTTCAACTTTGAAAAATACATATATTTTAGTTACCGCTTTCAAACTTCAAAAAGCTAAGGCAATGGGTATGGGGCTTGGGTTGGGGCGTAAGTTGGGGGGAAAACGTCCAAGTCACCACCCCGGGTGGGCTTGGGTTGGGGCGTGGCCCTTGAGGCTTGGCTTTCAAGCCGGGCGTGGGGCGGTCGATCTTGACATCCTAGCTGGCTTGCTTCCATTCGCTGACCCCGCCATGTCATAGCGGGCTATATGAAAAGTTTGAATTTTAAATTCAAACCGTTGGCTTGGCCAAGCGGTCACCCCACCGGTCACCCCAACCCCAACATCCCTTATAAATAACCCCAAACCCCACCGTGTGGTCCATCCCAAACCATCGCTATCCCCCGCTACCCCACCGGCTACCCACTTCATTCACGAACCCGCTACCCCAAGCCGAAGAACATGGCATCCTGGACCCGCGAGGAAGAAATGACTCTCGTCACAAGCGTCGTTGACGCTATGAAGGGGCGGCCACCGGGCCAAACAAAATATTGGCCGGAAGCATTCGCAACCTACCGACATAACGTCGGTAACGACCGCCACAACCTCAACGCTTGCCAACATAAATGGCACGAGCTACGGCCCAAGCTCGACCGTTTCAAGGCTTACTACGAAGCCATTCCGAGCGGCGAGTTAAGCCACGAGGACCGAATGGCGGTGGCGAACATAGAGTTTCGAGGCAAGGAGCGAAAGGCGTTCGACAAGATCGACCTTTTTGAAATTTATTTAACGCTCTAGGCTTGTTATTTTGTAACTTTTAGAAATTATGCAATTTTTAGGAAATTATGTAATTTTTAGGATTTTGTAATTTTTAAAATTTTAATAAAGTTGTAGGTTTTTTTTATAAATGTTATGTGATTTTTATAAATTTTTTGTAATTTTTTTTTGAATATTCTGCCACGCGGTGCACCCAACCCAAGCCCAACCTACGCCCCGCCATACCCTAAGGACACGTAACCAGGCGATGGAGGACTCTCATTACATGTGTCAACAAATACCCCAACCCTAACTCAAACCCCACCATATCCCACACGGTCTATTACTTGTGGATGGAATATGAGTGCATTTACTAGAAAGAGATGGAAGCATTAATCATATTTGCCGTGAATGACACTCATGTACATGTACAAATTGTATGACCCTACTTGTCAAAAAAAAAAAAAAAAAAAAGAAATGTGTGACCCTACTTGTCAAAAAAGTTGTGACCCTTTCACATGTAAAGTTTTTTTTTTCTTTATGAGCAATTTGAATACTTAAAATATTAATTAAATAGTTAGTAATGTAAATTTATAAATTATGAAATAATATTTTAAGATACGATATGATTTTATTTAAGAAATAAAACAAGAATTGATAAAGTAAGGGAAATGGTAAAAAATATTACACACACAAATTGTGACACATAATACAATACAACCAGTTAGTTATTTATTAGATACAGACTAAGGACGTAATGAATCAATTCGTTGCTTGCTAATATAAGTAGTTGGCACCATCCATGATATATAAATAATTCTTTTAGGTTTACTAGTGATATTTTTTCTTTTAATTGTGATATAGTATAGAAAGCTTATTATAAAAAAGTTTTAAAAACTAAGACTATACATAAACTAGCAAAAGAGCACATGTAGTTTTCAATCCAACTAAAATATAGCAATAATATTATTAAAACCTTAAATGTAAGTTATTAATTAGAAGTTTGGAAAGGATGCATGAAATGTAATTGGTTGTTGGAGTAAAATATTTATATTTAATATTTAGTTAATCACAAGAAAGTTGGAAAAAAAATTATTTAGATATGGATAAGAATCTCATGAAATCATACCTTACACGTGGCTAATATGAATCTCAAAGAAGCTATATAACTCAACCCCATGCTCACCAGCCACCCCAACCACTCACTCTAATTCTCCCCCGTCTGCAACAACATACGTCTGACAAACGGCACCGTTTCGCCATGATCACCAGGTCAGTTTCAATCTGTCTTCCTGATCATTATGCATGCCAACTATAATTTATTTTTTTTAACAATTGTTACTCCTACTCTACTTTACGTCTGTAATTTAATTGTTTTTGTTGGTAACTGTTATTGTTAACTATGTGATTAGATGGATCAATGGCGTATTCCAGCGACAAAAAACCGAAGAGTTACAACAATGTTTCCTGTGTAGCCAATTCGGAATCCCGAATTTTCACTCAACAAAGTGTGATCCAGCCTCCCATTCCTCATGGGAGGCTCTCGCAGGTTCTTCATTGGTTCCGATCGGTTCTCGTAAGAGAACCGATCAGAAGAGCCAGAAGTCCTCAATGGGGGGACACCCGTGTCACGTTTTGGATCCACGTAACGACAGATTGCTGTGGTGGAATAGGATGCTTCTTCTGGCGCGATTTGCCGCTTTGGCGGTGGATCCGTTTTTCCTTTTCGCTTTGGCGGTGGATGATGACGGAGGCGACGGTGGTGGTGCGGTGTGTGTATACATAGTGGAGAGGGTGGTGAGGGCGGTGAGCATTGTACGCACTTGTGTAGATGCCATGCACCTGTGCCACGTGTGGCTTCAGTTCCGGCTGGCTTACGTGTCTAGGGAATCTTTGGTTGTTGGATGTGGAAAGCTTGTTTGGGATGCACGTGACATTGCTTTTCATTACCTTGGGTCGCTTAGGGGATTTTGGTTGGATGTCTTCGTCGTTTTACCAATCCCTCAGGTAAATAAATTCATGTTTTGTTTTATGACTTGATATTGACGTTTATGACACACTCCAACTTTGCATCGTACACTTGTATTATGAGAGGTGTGACTTGTGAGAAGTTTGTAACTTCATAGAGGTCGTCGTGTTTGCATCAACTCGCAATTAAGCGTGTCAAATGTAGGTTTTCGTCAAGTTCAACTAGCCAATCAACAAACACGACCACTTATCGCCTTTAAATCTTTAATTATGCCGTATATAATACAAGTCTATGGTACATATGAGCAGGGTCATGTCTCTGAAAATTCGAAAGCCCTCGGGATACTTATGTGAATAAAAAGTAACATAAAAATTACGTCGCAAAAATGAAGCTTTAACTTTGAAATACTGTTTAATAAATAATAAAATTTTTGAAATATTATAATTAATTAATAATTAAAATACCAAAAAAAAAAAAAAAAACTAAAGGGAAAAAAACAAAAAATGGAGCTAATTAGAAAAAAAAACAATGGGCTGGCTAAGGCCCAAGGGAAGCATGCAACATGTGGAAAGGAAGGAGGAAACATGTTTCGAACTCGGGTATCCTATGTGTAAGGACTGCGTTGGACTATATATATATTTTTAATAATCTTGGACCCGTCAAGAGTGGGTCCTCTGCGGTCATCCACCTAGCACATGGCCCAGGCCGGCCCTGTCTGTGTCAAATACGTGACACTAGTGGTGCACAAAAAACCCGAACCCGGACCTGGACCTGGAAAAAAACCCGGAACCGGGTATTACAAAACCCGGGTTTTTTATACCCGAACCCGAACCTACCCATAGGGTAGGGACCGGGTATTCATATCTGATCTAAAACCCGAACCCGGAACCGGGTTTTTTTATACCTGGTTTATACCCGGTTTTTCGTAGTACCCGGTTTCACAAATACCCGGAACCGGGTTTTATAAATACCCGGTTATGGGTTTTATAAATACCCGGTTATATGGATTGGATGTATTTTCAAAAAAAAAATATGGATTGGAATCTTGGATGCGCACAAAGACGATTCAAGTCCAATCTATGTTTTTTTTATCTATGTAATTTTATATATGTTTTCAATAATTAAGACTTCTAGTTCTTATGATTTAACAAAATTTATGTATGCAACTTAATGTAATCTTGTTTAATTATTGGGTTTCTAAGAATTATGTATGCACTTTGATGTAATTTTATCTATGTTTTCAATAATTAAGACTTCCAGTTGGGTTTTTTTAATACCCGGTGTGGGTTTTTTGCCAACCCGATACATACCCGAACCCGGAAATAGGGTATTATAATAACCTGGTTTTATAAAACCCTACCCGGATCCGGGTATATAGGGTATACATTTTTTGTAGGAAACCCGGACCCGTACCCGACCCGGTTTTAAAAAAAACCCGATTTTGTAAAACCCGATCCTACCCGAACCCAGTTCCATACCCGGAACGGGTTTTTTAAAAAAAAAAAAAACCCGATTTTTATGCACCACTACGTGACACTGAAGGTGAGACCGTAGATCTCAACTCAACTCACCCGTTGCCTTTAATATTTGTTATGATTGGCAGGTGTTTTATATATTTGTGGCACCAAGATTATTAAGAGAAGAAAAGATACCAATGATAATGATCCTAGTACAGATCATATTCATGCTACAATTCTTGCCCAAAGTTTATCACTGCTACTGTCTGATGCATCGTAGACGGCTGATCACCGGTTACATTTTTGGAAATGTTTGGTGGCGTTTTGGCCTCAGTTTCATGGCTTACTTCCAAGCTTCTCATGTATGTTTCTTTTACTAATCTCAAAACAAATTAGGTTGACGTTCATTTTCTTTTTAAAATTGACAGTTTGATTTTTGGCCTCAGGCATCGGGAGGTTACTGGTACGCACTAGCCATACAACGGGTTGTGTCATGCCTTGTGCAACAGTGTGATGCGAGTAAGAAATGTAGCACCCCGTTTTTGTCGTGCTCGAGTAAAGCCAACTCTAGAAGCTCGATGTGCTTAGATGATGATGGGCCTTTCCTTTTTGGAATCTATGAGTTTGCTCTACCAATAATTTCGTGTGATTCTGTTGTCACCAGGATCTTGTACAGCAATCTATGGGGTCTCACTTCTTTCAGGTAAGAAAACTTGTTCAAATATGATTGTTACATTTAGTAATACAAAACCATTGCCTGAAAACATGTTACTTGCAGCACCATGGGCAACATTCTCGAGCCAAGCAGCGACGTCTTGGAGTTGCTTTTATCTTGTTATATGGTGATCTTTGGAGTAATTCTTTTCACCGCGCTAATTGGAAACATTCAGGTGCTTGCTTAATCTTTCATGACTTGAATAATAATATCCATACTATTAATGGCCATGAGCGGGAACAATGCCAAACAGATACTTTTAAAGGCGATACTATTAAAGGCCATGAGCGGGAATAGTGCCACGCAGCTGCCTAGCACTTGCTCATTGGTCATGACTTTTTGTATTTTACATTTAAACATTCAACTTCGCTAATATACGTGTTTGGCCCCTCTATTTATAAAAAAAAAAGATTTCTTTTTATTGGCTAACTTTGTTTATATGCGTGTTTAGTCCCTCTGCTTTAACTTTGGTAGTATACATGTTTAGCCCCTCAACTTTTATTCCTTTTAGTATTTCATCTTTTAGTATTCTCCCCTTGCTACAGTGACAAAACAACCCAAGTGGACAAACGCAACTACTCCTAGACTTTATTAAAGTTACTCTATAATTTCTAAACTTTGTTAAAAAAAATTCTTTGACGAGCGTCTTTTTTTCTACGTCTCTATGTAACTTTTATTGAAATTGTGTTATTAGTAGTCAGGGGCGGACCTAGCCTTAACCGGGGGGTAACCTCCGCTACGGCTTGGCTCGGAAAAATTTGACGTTTTTAGTGTAAATTTTGGAAAAATTTGATGTTTTTTCGATTTCGTTACGGCTTATTTATAAAACGTTACGGCTTGGCGTGAATCCTAGATCCGCCACTGTTAGTAGTATGTATAAGTAACAAAAACACAGGAACATGATATCAAATTGAGAAATATTTGGCTTTTGATTTAATTACTATATATTACAATTTAGGTAGATTCTTAGGAACAATGGTGTGTTATTTTTTTCCTTTCCTTTTTTTTTTTTTGTCATTTTATGTGTGGTATTATTATTATTGTTGTTGTTTGTTGTTGTTGGTGTTGTTGGTGTTGTTGTCGTCTTTTTTTGTTTTTGTTTTTTTGTTTTTGTCATTTTAGTGTTTTTTTTTTTTTGTTTTTTTTGTTTTTGTCATTTTAGTGTTTTTGTAATATGGTTTACATTTTCAGTCCTCATGTTTTTATGGTTCACTTTTGGCCCTAGAAGTTTTCTGTTTTTTTTGTCTTTAAGCTAAAGCTTTCTTGGTACAAATTCGAGTTTATCTACATTTTACGACAGCTCGTGATATAGGTCCGTGTTTGTCTTTGTCTACGTTTTACGTCACGTGCCAGTATAAATTCACGTTTTTGTTTTATATTTTTTTTCCGGTTTTGATCATCGTTTTGCTTACTACTTAGCATGGTTTTACGAACCATGCGCCGCCAACACGGGGTTAAACACTAGTTAGTAAATAAATGATGTTGTTAACAAAGCGACAGCAAAGTGAAAGATAAATGATCATCTTTGAGACGTTTGCTTTCATATCTTACGGGCCTGTAGCTCAAGACGGATTAAGTTGACCCTTTTCTGGCTTGCTTACATTTGTCTAGTTGCTCCAAATACGAATCCTCCAATTCCCTAATCAACTCTGAATCAGTAAGCTAGCTAATAGATAGCTGATTTATTTAATGTTTTGAACCAGGTTTTCTTGTATGCACTCGCGGGAAGGACCACAAAAATGCAAATGAAACTAACGGACATGGAATGGTGGATGAAACGCAGACAATTACCTTCTAGTTTAAGACGAAGAGTTCGCCATTTTGAGAACCAAAGATGGTCGTTTATGGGTGGTCAAGATGATATGGAAATGGTCAGAGATCTCCCTGAAGGGCTAAGAAGAGACATCAAGCGTCATCTTTGCTTAGACCTAATGAAAAAGGTATTATAACCACCATCAATGAAACCGTCACTAACTATTAGCAGTCACTGATTTACAAACTTTCAGGCACCTTTGTTCAAGTTCATGGATGATGTTGTTCTTGACAATATTTGTGACCGAGTTACATATTTCGTCTACTCAAAGGGTGAGAAGGTATCATCGTCACACGAACCCAACACAAAATTGATATTTGCATCTTTACATATTTAGTACTTATTTACTTATGCCCTTAGATTATTAGAGAAGGAGACCCGGTTCAGAGAATGATGTTTTTGGTTCACGGTCAAGTGAAGAGAACCCAATGGTTAAGCCGCGGGATGGTTGCAACCAGCACACTGGAACCGGGGAGCTTTTTTGGGGACGAGCTTCTATCATGGTGCCTTAGGATGCCATTCATAGACCGTTATCCGGCTGCAACCGCAACATTCACTTGTGTGAAAGGAACAGAAGCATTTGCACTAGATGCAAAGCATTTAAGGTACATTACAAATCATTTCCGTTACTCGTTTGTTAGTGAAAAGATGAAACGAAGGGCGAGATACTATTCATCCAACTGGCGAACGTGGGCTGCTGTTAATATACAAATTGCGTGGCGCCGGTACATTTTGAGGACCAGGAACGAGGCGGTGGCGTACAGGGCCAGGAACCATGACCGGCTTAAACATTATGCGGCCATGTTCATGTCGTTTAGGCCACATGATCACCTAGACTGAAAAAAAACTGCTGTAATCACAGCATGCATTGTTTTGGTGTGTTTATCAGTTTATGATACATTGTTTGTAATGATTTCGCGTTGGTAAAACTGTAAACCATCAATATCTATGTTTATAACAATCATAAATATTTTTAAAACAACTATTTGTGATAGTGAAGACAACTATCCATAACCAATTAACCGCGTCTGCAAATCTTTTTATTACATTAAAAACTTAGAAAAGATCATACATTACATACCAATTGTGTAGATTTTCATTTTTCTGAAATCAAATCAAACGAAATCCCATTCTCCTGAAGTCGATCTTGAAGATCAAAAGGGCCAAAAACGATCCCAGGAGTCAAGACGCCGCCTTTAGGAAGATCTTGACGCTGTTTCAACACAATCAAAGCACACTGAATCAGAATGATGGGCGTTGTCAAGTATCCAATCTCCGGCCCCATTACTCGCGTAATGATTTCTGTATCCGGCTTTGCACCTTCCTGAGAAGCAAGTTTGGCATCACTAAATCCATATCCCACAAACCACATCTTAAAAGTGGCACTCGCCACTTCCTCTTCAGTCGGACCCTTCTTCCTGAACCCTCCAAACGTGAAAATCGAAGGGAATTTCAGCAGAAGCCACCTCCCGAAAGCAAAGCTGCCCAGCAGCCCAATTGACAACCCGATTGCAATGAACCCGAACACACTCAGAAGACTCTTGGTGGCAATCTTAACCCCAAAATGAGCAGGCTTAATCGTCGACCAAAACGCTGCACGTTTCTCTGCCTGTTTAGGATCCTCATTCACACCTTGCAGGCCTCTTGGGTTCTCCGTAAGAGTAGAAAACGTTCTACGGACAACAATAGCGTCCGCCGATGGCAGTTTCATAGCCCAAAGTCCAAGCTCTTCTTGGTGTTCTATGGTGGATCCTTTTACAGGCCCAGGGCCAGGAATCTGAAACCAATCAGACAAATTGACTTACATTATTTATATATACAATTCAAATCAAATCCAAAATGTTTATCTAATACATAAGAGGCAAACAGGCAACAAGCTGCGTCGTAAGCAAGCGATAACAACTTACATTAGGTCGAGATCTTTTCGGTCTAGACCTTCGCAACTCGGCCAACTTATGCACATTAGCCACCCCCAAAACCGCGGACTCAAACGTCCCAAAATTCCCCACAATCCTTTTATCAGATTCAAGATTTAAGTAAGCCTCAACCCGATTCGGCACAGCAGGCTCAACCCACTGCCTGGAATTAAACATCAACCCAAATTCAGCTGGAACCGAATCAAACCCACAAGCAGAAACCACCAAACTACCCTTCTCAACCGCCTTCTCAAAATAAACCGCTTCCATCCTCTCCATAAACTCCGGTTCACCACAAATATCCAAGTAATCACAGCCCACTTCAACACAAGCATTAACAACAGGGTCACCGTACTTGCGATACGGGCCAACGCAGTTGAGGACAAGCTTTGTTTGAGAAGCCATTCGCCGGAGAGATGATGGGTCAGATGTGTCGGCGATGATGAGGGGGATGGTGGGGTGGGTTTTGGAACCGGAAGCCCATTTGAGGGATTCAGTGAGTTTGTTAGAGTTTCGACCGGCTAAAGCTAGGGTTTTGAGGGGGGAATTGGGGGAGTTGAGGAACTTGAGGGCTTCTCGGACTACGTACTTGCCGGTGAAACCGGATGCTCCGAAGATGATGATGTCGTAAGTGGGTAGTTGAAGTTCGGTCATGTTGTTGGATTGGTTGAGTGTGATTGGTTTTTTGAGATCTTGGAATTGGTGTCAAAGGGGTGGGGTTTATTGGTGCCAAGATCTGTGAGAGTTTGGAGATTGAAGATGAGAATGGCGAAGAAACAGATGTTGGGCAATCCAACTACTTTGCTTTTTATATATTTATTTATATTACAACTAAACTGTAACAACTTTGCATGTTTATTGTTGGTTATGATCAATTGCAGTGGGTTGATCAAGTGTAAGGTGATCTGTAGTCATAAAGCCCTTTTGTGGGCGTTATGCGACACGTGTCGTGCCACGTCACACATGGGCTTTATGGGGCGTTATGTCACTAGAGCCCGTAGTCATAAAGCCCCTACCTCATCATAACCAAAGTGTAAAATGCAGGGACCAAAGTGTAAAATGCAGGGACCAAAGTGTTTTAATGCAGGGACCAAAGTGTAAAATGCAGGGACCAAAATGGAAAATGCAGAACAAATAAACACCTTCTCACGCCGCGAAAAATATCACGCCATTTGTTTTTTTTGAGCATAGCGCCCGGGGGGTGGTGTGGGCGGCGGTATGTGGGCGCTATAGCCCCACCTCGCGCCCCACTACGTTCAACCTAATGGGTGTTTATATAGTATGGTTTTAAAGGTTTGTTAGGTGAAAGTGTAAGTTAAATCGTTAGGATGTAAGGAGTGGTTAAACACTTGAGAGTGACAAACTAAAAAATCAATCAATGAGAGTGTGTCATGTCAAAGTGGTAAACTATGCTCAAAAGTGTTGGCAATGGTTAGACACTGGGTGAAGTGGTAAACTATTTAAAAAAAAGGAAAAAATGTGTGATTGGTTGAGATTGGAATTGACCCCACCCCACACTACCCTCTCTCTCTCACACTACCCTCTCTCTCTCTCTCTCATGATTCACGAGCGGCATCCCTTCACCGCGTGATCAACGAAACCGCAACGGCAAAGGGGTCGGCGGCGGTGTTGCCGCGCGGCAAAAGCCTTTGCCGACACCCTTTGCCGCACCACACCGGACACCCTTAGTAATGGTTTTTTTGTTATTGAAAATCAAAACTGAACCATTGAAATTTAGAATCGACCAAATCACCCAAACTATTATTAACAACTAACAGTTTGGTTCCTGTTCAATTTCACTACTTTGGGAAATTAAAAAACTTAATAAAAAATATCAACTCTTGGCAGCAACTCGTTTAATAAATGAGTTAACCTGAACTTGCCTGTTCTATAAGCGGTTTAACTCAGAGTGCATAGTTCAAATAAGAAGAAATTTTTTGTAAGAAGAAAAAAGAACAAATTTCAATCAATAAAAATGTTTTATTTTACTTCATTTAATATAAGTATTTAATGTTACTACAAGGGGTACATTGATAAATCTACATAGTTCATTAATTTGTAGTCTTTCTCTTTAATAGCTAGTACATTAATTTTTTTGTAACTTATCTTCAAAATATATATTTTTTCAAAAAAATAATATAAAATAATTTAAAGTGTAGGATAAATTAGGAGTTGTGTAGGACAAATTATGAGTTGTGTAGGATAAATTTCAACGTGTCGGATGAATTTCGAGATATGTATGATAACTTTTGATGTGTGTAGGAAAAAAGGTTAAGGTGGAGGATAATAGTCTTTATGACTAATTAATTAGTCAAAAATGATAATAAATGAGATAAGTGAAAAAACTATTTAATGTTTTACAAAATTACCCTTTGTTCTTTTTCTTCTCAATTAAATTTTCTTCTCAAATGAACCTCTTCTTAACTCATATAAGGGTTTTAGTAAAATGAAAAGCTTATATTAAAATTTAGTGATGTAAAAGGTTAAAATTTAAAGCTAAGTATTTTTATTTTTGTTAGAAAACAGAGTTTCTTTGTTTGCAAACGAGTATTGATTATCACAATATTATTCACAACCTGGAAGTCATCATCAACGATTGTTTTTATTAATCATCATAGATTCAAATGTTTTACAAATCGATTGACTCTACAGACTCTCCCTCAGCTGAGTACACAAACAAATCAGTTCGTACAAAAGAAAATGTGATGTGTGTGATAAGTAGATCACTAACAGGTGTGATCTATTTATACTAACTACGAAAGCCCTGTTTGGTGATTTGCTGACGTCACCCTGATAATGACATCTAACATTCCTAACAGAAAAGATTCTCAGATGTTTGTAAACATCTGAAAAAATCTTATCATCTGATCCAGGCTATACTAAACAACTGATGAAATAAATATTGTCACATTGTGAAAACTGTCACACCCCAACCGATGACGGAATCATCGGGGCATGGCACTGAGCGAAACAGATTGTCCAGAAGTTACCATAACAATTATCATTACTATTTAATTTAAAGTAATACGTCCCATACCGTATCTTAAACAGTAAACAAATTATTACAGATAAAAATCCAGGCAAATATTTCCGTTCCGACAACTCAGATTTTAAATACAACAATTGTTTATCTGCTTCTAGAGACCCCTAATTTGACTACTACAGACAACTATTTGTTGGGCTCTAGAGCTTTATTCTAGCCTCGCTTTCCTAGCAGATAAGCATCTTAAACACCCGTCACATACGTTAAAATAAAAGTCAATACACATAGTGTAAAGGTGAGCATACAAGTTTGATAATAGCATAATAGAGTTCGAAATAGTTTACGCATAACCAGCACGTACACAGAGGAAAACGAAGCATGTTAATTATCGACATGGGATCTATCGATACCAATGACTGTGGGTTGACTGCCTGAGGCAGTTCGCAATACATGATTACCACCGTAATCCATGCAAGTAATTGTCCTTAACAACCCCGTGTGAACGGGTGCTGAGTCCAAACTATAGTACTATCGTCGTTAAGGCAGGTAGACAGTATTCCACGTGTAAACATAACAACAAGCATTCATTTAGTCACGTAATACATGCGATAACGGTTAGCGTTTAAAGTATTGCGTAGTGTATTCGATTGTGATTTAGAATAAGTAATGTATGTAACACCCAAAAGTGCGAAATCAAAAAGGGTTCGAGTATACTCACAGCGGTTGATGGATTGAAGGGAGCGCTTGAGAGTAGGGTTAGCCTGAATAGTTCGATAGCATAACGATAAGCAACGCGTAAAACGAAAAACAAGTGTTGGGGGGTCGGACAGCTGGTCGATCGGACGGCTGACCGTTCGGTTGACAGCCCGTTCGGACAGTTGTCCGGTCGGACGGGAGTCCGATCGGATGGCTGTTCGAGTGGATTGTTTCTTCCTTTGTGTAAGATGTGTTTGTGTATGATGGTTTGACTTTTGAAGTCTTTGTTGTAGCATTTGGAAACCTTGAAGTATCCTTGCCTTTCAAGTCGGTCGATCGGACGGTCGTTCGATCGGCCGGCAACCCGATCGGCTAGGTACCTCAGCAAAACAAGTTCTCAGCAGGGTGTCACCTGATCGGACGGCTGTTCGATCGGGTGGCACTCCTAGTGCGTCGAACGTGTTGAAAAATCGATTAAGTGTTGAAGTCAAGTATCTCATGATACGAAAAGTAATCCAATCGGACGGTAGTCCGATCGGACGGCAGTCCGATCGGACGGCAGTTCGTTCAATACCCAACTCCAAATGAATTATTTAAGTGTGGGACCCATGTGCTAACCGAACGGCTGGCCAGTCGATCGGCTGACTGTCCGATCGGCTGGCTGTCCGTTCGGACAGCAGTCCGATCGGTCAACACCCTGACCTGGTTGGCCTGTTCGTCTAACACTTGGTTATTCTGATTGTTTGTCGTTTTATCAAGGTATCTTGACAACGAGTCAAACCACAGAAACCTCATCTTTACTTGGTTCTCCTGTTCAGACATGAATCACCCAAATCCGGTTGGTGAACGGTTCGAGGCGGTGTTTAACGTTTAACCCGAAATCGGTGAACCTCGCGGATAGATTCCGGATCTTGAGCCACGCAACCACCAAAATGATTAGTAAGTCGGCACAAGCTCCGTTTCTATCGGTTTGGAGGTATTGAGTGTAGAAGAGTTGAAAGAAAGTTGGAAAAACCATCTTTCAATCCCTTTCACCGTGAATATGTTTAGATCTATGAAAGATCTTTGTTTGTTTATGTGGAAATCGGTTAGATTCGAGCTATTCTTGGTGGATTGAGGCCAAAACATGAAGTTCTTCAAGAACCCATGATGACATCATCCTAGAACACTTGAATCTTGATGATTTCACGGTCAAAAGTTAAGATTTGAAAGATAGAAAGGTGTAGGAGTGCGTGTAGATCAAGAAAGTACAAGATTTAGGACAAAATCTTACCGGAATCGAGAGAAATCGAAGAAAAGGTGGGCTGAGCGTGCTGGTCGGACAGAGGTTTCCAAAAGTAGAAAGTTTGACAATGACAGGGGTATTTATAGGATGCCAAAAAAGGTAAAGGCTGGCCGATCGGTCGGTCAGCACGATCGGACAGCCTGTCTGATCGGACAGCAATCCGATCAGCTGGCTGTTCGATCGGCTGGTAGCCTGATCATTCAGCTGCCTGATTCGAGTGTTCGGTGCGACGATTTTTGATATTTCGATTTCGATTGCGACTGATGAGGATACAATGGAGTTTTCTATTCAAATTACTTTTAATCCCAACTACTATATCAACATACAAGTATCCTTATTTCGTATTCGGTTTGCGATTGCGATTCAATTGCGATTGAGTTTCGATTGATTTCCACACATAACATAAAGTAAACATGCACAAGTAACACATAAGGCACACACACACGTATAATAACAACCAAAATTGCGTAATTCGAGTTTCAAGCGCGATGTTGATTAGATTAGTTCGATGATCGTTTAATTGACTTTATCGTATTGTTACTTCCTATTATTCACAGTCGTAAAGCGGTTCGTATTGAGAAATATACTTCGATTATTTCGATTGTAATTAATTACTCCACATAATACAACTAACGTAAAAACATAAAATAGATTAACTACAGTCAAAGAAGTCAAAACAGGAATTGGGCAAGGAATGATAGATCACCATTAGCGATCTTTTCTTCCTTTGACTTCAATCTTCACTTTGACTTTGACTTTTGAAACACTGGGGTGTTATAGCCTCCCCTTGTTTAGGGAATTTCGTCCTGAAATTAGGCCGAAGCCGTAACAAACAACTGTGGGTACTTTGTCTTCATGTCGCTTTCGAGTTCCCAAGTGAACTCCGCGCCTCGTTTGCCTTCCCATCGGACTTTCACAATAGGAATGCGCGAGCGCCTGAGCTGCTTGGTTTGGCGATCCATGATTTCGACAGGCTTTTCCACGAAGTATAGTGTTTCGTTTATTTGGAGGTCATCGAGCGGTACAATTAAATCATGCTCAGCCAGGCACTTTCGGAGGTTTGACACATGGAAAGTCGGGTGGACGTTACTAAGTTCCTCCGGTAGTTTGAGTCTGTAGGCAACTTTTCCGATCCTTTCCAGAATCTTAAAAGGTCCAACATATCGAGGCGCTAGTTTCCTTTTCTTGCCGAATCTGACCACACCCTTCCAAGGTGATACCTTTAGCCCTTTAGGAGTACGTAGTCGCCAACTTCAAATTCAAGGGGTTTGCGTCGTCTATCGGTGTAACTTTTCTGTCTACTTCGAGCTTTCAACAAGTTGTCTCGAATTTGGAGGACTTTGTCAGTCGTTTCTTGTAGTAGCTCAGGACCGGTTAACGGAGCATGTCTTCAAGAGTACGGATCGTTCTTTCAGTCTGGCCGTCGGTTTGAGGATGGAATGCGGTACTCAGGTTAAGCATAGTACCAAGAGCAGCTTGAAACGTTTCCCACAATCGCGAGGTAAACCGAGCATCACGGTCAGAGATGATGTCACGAGGCGTACCATGATTACAAATGATCTCGTCGGTGTAGATTCGGGCTAATCGTTCTACCTTGTAGTCTTCCCATATTGGCAAAAAGTGGGCTGATTTGGTTAAACGATCAACAACAACCCAAATGCTGTCGTGACCCGATGACGTGGGCGGAAGCTTGGTTATGAAGTCCATAGCTATACTCTCCCACTTCCATATAGGGATTGGCGGTTGTTCGAGTAAGCCAGAGGGTCTTTGATGTTCAGCCTTGACTCTTGCGCAAGTCAGGCATTTTCCGACATAGAGAGCGATATCCCTTTTCATTCCCGGCCACCAGTACTTGTAACGAAGATCCTGGTACATTTTATCGGCACCGGGATGATTAGAATACCGGGATTTGTGGGCTTCGTCCATCAAAATCTTTCGCAATTCATTCCGCTTAGGGATCCAAATTCGGTCCAGAAAATAGAAGATCCCATTCGATTTGCTTACAAGCTGAGCTCCATCGTGATAGATTCTCTCCTTCTTCAAGGTGCGTTCGTTGAAACAAGCATGTTGGGCTTCGCAGATGAGGGTTTCGAGATCATATTGGGCTTGAGTATTACGAATGCTGAGCAAATAACTCCGTCTGCTGAGTGCGTCGGCAACGACATTTGCTTTGCCTGGGTGATAACGAATCTCACAGTCGTAATCGTTGAGAAGTTCTACCCATCGGCGTTGACGCATATTAAGTTCTTTCTAATCAAAGATGTGTTATAAACTCCTGTGATCGGTGAAGATCGTACACTTGGTACCATACAGATAGTGTCGCCAAATCTTTAATGCAAAAACAACCACGCCTAGCTCGAGATCATGGGTTGTATAGTTCTTCTCGTGGATTTTGAGCTGTCGAGAAGCATAAGCTATAACCTTGTCTCGTTGCATGAAAACACAGCCAAGACCAAGGTTTGAAGCATCACAGTAGACAATGAAACTGTCGTTTCCATCGGGCAATGTGAGAATAGGAGCATTGCAAAGCTTATGTTTGAGGGTTTGGAAAGCAGTCTCTTGTTCGGTTCCCCAAACAAAAGACCTGTCTTTATGCGTAAGAGCGGTAAGCGGCACAACGATCTTTGAGAATCCTTCGATAAATCGTCAATAATAGCCCGCTAATTCGAGAAAAGAACGGACTTCAGACGGGTTCTTAGGCGTAATCCAACTCTTAACTGCTTCAATCTTCGCGGGATCGACATGAATACCTTGACTATTAACGACGTGACCCAGAAACTGAACCTCCTCCAGCCAGAATTCACACTTGGAGAACTTGGCATAGAGTTGATTCCCCTGGAGTAACTCGAGTACCAAACGTAGATGTTACGCGTGTTCGGCTTTCGACTTGGAATAGATCCAGACATCGTCGATGAACACGATGACGAAACGGTCCAGAAATGGCTTACACACGCGATTCATCAGATCCATGAAAACCGCGGGTGCGTTGGTTAAACCAAAAGGCATAACAACGAACTCATAGTGGCCGCAACGAGTGCGAAAGGCGGTTTTGGGTATATCTTCTTCCTGAATGCGCAGTTGATGATAACCTGAGCGTAGATCGATCTTCGAGAAACACGTAGCACCTTGCAGTTGATCAAACAAATCGTCGTTATGGGGTAGGGGATAGCGGTTCTTGATGGTTAACTTATTTAGCTCCCGATAGTTGATGCACATCCTGAATGACCCATCCTTCTTTTTAACGAAGAGGACTGGCGCGCCCCAAGGAGAGGTGCTCAGGAGAATGAAGCCTTTTTCGAGTAATTCCTAGAGTTGGTTTGAGAGTTCACACATTTTGGACGGCGCGAGTCGGTAAGGAGCTTTGGCAACAGGGTTGGCTCCAGGAATGAGGTCGATACGGAAGTCGATATCACGACTAGGCGGTAATCCTGGAAGATCATTAGGAAACACATTTGGAAATTCACACACCACGGGGACCTCGTTTACTCCCGGCTTACGTTTCTTTTCCTTTTCCGCTACTACAATGTTAGCCAAGAAAGCTCTGTATTCCTTGCGGAGATACTTGCTAGCTTGGACACATGACATGAGCTTGAGGCCTTTCGAAGCAGTTTCGCCATAGACACATAGTAAATCACCATTCGCGAGTGAGAATCGAATCATTTTATCGAAGCACACAACTTCAGCATGGTTTTCGCGAAGAAAGTCCATGCCTACTATGACGTCAAAACTTTCGAGTTACATCGGAATGAGGTCGATTGGAAAGATGTGATTGTTGAGATCAAGAGTACAATCACAAAGAACAGAATTAACGGCGACAGTTCTTCCAGTAGCGACTTCAACTTCGAATGACGAGGGGAGATAAGAGCGCTTACGACTAAGGAGCTTCTCGAATTCAAATGACACAAAGCAGTTATCGGCTCCAGTATCAAACAAACATGATGCATAAATACCATTCACAAGGAACGTACCATTGACCACATTGTTGTCGGTCTGGGCTTGGCGCACGTTGATGTTGAAAGTTCTGGCGCGCGCTGCTTGTTGCTGCTGCTGAGGCTGTTGGTGTTGCTGCTGTTGCTGGGGCTCCTGCTTCACAACCCTGTTCGGGCACATGTTCGCAAAGTGGTTGGGATCACCACATGCGAAGCAGACTCGGGCGTTGATCGCGGGTGCCTGAGCCGCGTGTTGACCTTGCGGGGCTGGGAGCAGAGCTTGATGAGCAGTGGCTTGAGCTGGGGCTTGACGAGGGCCAGTACGACAGTTAGTAGTGAAGTGGTCGTACATGTTGCAGTGGGCGCAAAAACGACAGGCAATACCCCCCGGATGGTGATAAGAGCATGTCGGGCAAAGCGGGTGGGGACATGTGTATGTGCGCTTTGTTGGCGACGCATGAGTAGCTGGTGCTGGTCGATGATGAGACTGCTGCTAAGCCGGTATGGCTTGCAGAGGAGTAGCAGTGGTAGTGACAACACAGTTCTTGTTGCTGGAGCTGCTGTTGTTGTTCATCTTCTTGTGGCGTGATGACTTTGATGGTTGAGCAGTGGCGGTGTCGGTGGTCGGTGCGGTGGTGGCTTGATGCAGAGACTTGGAGGGCTTATCCCAGAAACCAGCTCTTACTCGCTTGTCATTGATTTCGGTGGCAAGCAAGTAAGTCTCTTCAATTGATGAGGTCTTCGCGGCGTGAACAAAATCGGCAACACAGTCGGGTAGAGCTCGAATGTACTTCTTGATTGCCATGTCTGGGGTCTTGACTTGATCGGGACAGATAACCCTGAGCTGCTTAAAGCGAGCAGTCAGGGCAGCGTTGTCTCCATCCTTCTGCTTAATGTTCCAAAACTCGTCCTCTAGCTTTTGGCATTCATGGGGAGGGCAGAATTCGTCCATCATGATGGCTTTCAGCTCTTCCCAAGTCAGCTCATAAGCTGCATCATTCCCGCGTTTGTTTCGTTCGGCCGTCCACCAGTCTAGAGCTCGGGACTGGAAGACGCCGGTTGTGTTTAGGGTACGGAGATTTTCTGGACAACCGCTTTGGCACAGAGTGACTTCGACGGAATCAAACCATTGAAACATAGCTGTAAGGCCATCTTCTCCGGTGAATTCCTTTGGTCCGCATGCCTTGAACTGTTTGAAGCTGAAAACAGTTTTGGCAGCATCTTTGGGAGCTTCAGTTCTCGACTCCTTAGATGATTTGCTGACGTTTTCATACACTTCGCTCACAGCCTTTGCTACTTGTTTGGCGATGATAGCCGCAAGACGTTTGTCTCTCTTTTCTTGGCGAGTAAGTGGGGTTCGGTGTCCAGATGACAACATTGTCTGCAACAGACATCGTCGTAGGTCTCAGACACATCATAATCGAATCTCACCTCACACGTCTACTACTTACTAAAGCTTAGGAACACGTTGAAGCATGTATCACATAAACACATAGGTACATAACCACAGATTCACATAATCACAGAAGCACGTAGGGCACACAATCATAGAAGCACGTAATATCACGTAATCCTCCTATCAGCACACAGAAGCAGTCAGAATACAGAAACCTATCATTCAAAGCTCGCGAGTCGTTCGAATATAGCGATCGCGTATAACATATCGAGTAGTATAGTATAAGCGTATAGCATAATGTCGTCCAGATTGTAGCGACCCATTAGAGTATTGAGATAGCAAAAATCGAATAAGGTTCAAAATTAAACAGCTAAACACATATAATCACATAAAATCAACGAGTCATCAGAGTCAGCAGTTGCGGGCTAAGAATCGAAACATGTAAAAATCGAGAAATAGATTGTCTGCGGCTATTAGACATTGACTACCCAAAGCGATTCGACTATTCTCAAGGATCTGTTGTACAGATTTTAACCATCAGGATAGGGCCTCTGCCTCTATTCTTGAGCATCCGGCGCACATCCCTCTAGTCGTACTGTGAGTTCAGGTCGTTGGAGTCCGTCGAGACTTTGGTGAGAGTTTTGGTAAAATCCATGGACAAGCCATCAAGGTTAGGGTTTCACCCTTAGCTTAACAACTTTCCCTTGATTTTAGTAAAATAGAGGAGATTATTCATCAAAAATATGGATTCCACTCCTGGTTTGGTATAATTCTCCCCGTTAAACAAGCGTTCGTTATTGAAAAAGAAATATGAAGAGATCATTGATAAGTTGATAGAATCTGTTCCAAGTGAAGACGACTGGTCATACTATGTCATGATTCTCAAAAACAGCAATGATATGAGCAAGGTGAATAGTGAAAATACGGGTTAATCAAGCAATTTAGTCGATAATTTGCGGCTTTCACACCTAGTCTTGACTAAATCACTTGTCTTTATTGAAAACTCGAGTGCAGTGATAGTGTAACGTAGGCGAGAATAGTGAAGAATAGTAATAAGCTCATACATAGTCCCTAATGGTCATGCACGAGTTGGTCTATTGGGTCCTAACTATAGTCTAGGTCTCTAAGACATCGACCCGGACTAGGTCGTGTCTTGCTTAATTCCCAATAGTTATGGCTTTGATACCAATCTGTCACACCCCAACCGATGGCGGAATCATCGGGGCATGGCACTGAGCGAAACAGATTGTCCAGAAGTTTCCATAACAATTATCATTACTATTTAATTTAAAATAATACATCCCATACCGTATCTTAAATAGTAAACAAATTATTACAGATAAAAATCCAGGCAAATATTTCCGTTCCGACAACTCAGATTTTAAATACAGCAATTGTTTATCTGCTTCTAAAGACCCCTAATTTGACTACTACAGACAACTATTTGTTGGGCTCTAGAGCTTTATTCTTGCCTCGCTTTCCTAGCAGATAAGTATCTTAAACACCTGTCACATACGTTAAAATAAAAGTCAATACACATAGTGTAAAGGTGAGCATACAAGTTTGATAATAGCATAATAGAGTTTTTCGAAATAGTTTACGCATAACCAGCACGTACACAGAGGAAAACGAAGCATGTTAATTATCGACATGGATCTATCGATACCAATGACTGTGGGTTGACTGCCCGAGGCAGCTCGCAATACATGATTACCACCGTAATCCATGTAAGTAATTGTCCTTGACAACCCCCGTGTGAACGGATGCTGAGTCCAAACTATAGTACTATCGTCGTTAAGGCAGGTAGACAGCATTCCACGTGTAAACATAACAACAAGCATTCATTTAGTCACGTAATACATGCGATAACGGTTAGCGTTTAAAGTATTGCGTATTTTGTTCGATTGTGATTTAGAATAAGTAACGTATGTAACACCTAAAAGTGCGAAATCAAAAAGGGTTCGAGTATACTCACAGCGGTTGATGGATTGAAAGGAGCACTTGAGAGTAGGGTTAGCTTGAATAGTTCGATAGCATAATGATAAGCAACGCGTAAAACGGAAAACAAGTGTTGGGGGTCGGACAGCTAGTCGATCGGACGCAGACCGTTCGATTGACAGTCCATTCGGACAGTTGTCCGGTCGGACGGGAGTCCGATCGGATGGCTGTTCGAGTGGATTGTTTCTTCCTTTGTGTAAGATGTGTTTATGTATGATGGTTTAACTTTTGAAGTCTTTGTTGTAGCATTTGAAAATCTTGAAGTATCCTTGCCTTTCAGGTCGGTCGATCGGACGGTCGTTCGATCGGCCGGCAACCCAATCGGCTAGGTACCTCAGCAAAACAAGTTCTCAGTAGGGTGTCACCTGAACGGGCGCCTGTTCGATCGGGTGGCACTCCTAGTGCGTCGAACGTGTTGAAAAATAGATTAAGTGTTGAAGTCAAGTATCTCATGATCCGAAGAGTAATCCAATCGGACGGTAGTCCGATCGGACGGCTGTTCGTTCAATACCCAACTCCAAATGAATTATTTAAGTGTGGGACCCATGTGCTAGCCGATCGGCTGGCCAGTCGATCGGCTGACTGTCCGATCGGTTGGCTGTCCGTTCGGACAGCAGTCCGATCGGTCAGCACCTTGACCTGGTCGGCCTGTTCGTCTAACACTTGGTTATTCTGATTGTTTGTTGTTTTATCGAGGTATTTTGACAACGAGTCAAACCACAGAAACCTCGTCTTTACTTGGTTCTCCTGTTCGGACAGGAGTCACCCAAATCCGGTTGGTGAACGGTTCGAGGCGGTGTTTAACGTTTAACCCGAAATCAGTGAACCTCGCGGATAGATTCCGGATCTTGAGCCACGCAACCACCGAAATGATTAGTAAGTCGGTACAAGCTCCGTTTCTATCGGTTTTGGAGGTATTGAGTGTAGAAGAGTTGAAAGAAAGTTGGAAAAACCATCTTTCAATCCCTTTCACCGTGAATATGTTTAAATCTATGAAAGATCTTTGTTTGTTTATGTGGAATTCGGTTAGATTCGAGCTATTCTTGGTGGATTGAGGCCAAAACATGAAGTTCTTCAAGAACCTATGATGACATCATCCTAGAACACTTGAATCTTGATGATTTCACGGTTAAAAGTTAAGATTTGAAAGATAGAAAGGTGTAGGAGTGCGTGTAGATCAAGAAAGTACAAGATTTAGGACGAAATCTTACCGGAATCGAGAGAAATCGAAGAAAAGGTGGGCTGAGCGTGCTGGTCGGACAAAGGTTTCCAAAAGTAGAAAGTTTGACAATGAGAGGGGTATTTATAGGATGCCAAAAGAGGTAAAGGCTAGCCGATCGAACAGCAGTCCGATCAGCTGGTTTTTCGATCGGCTGGTAGCCTGATCGTTCAGCTGCCTGATTCGAGTGTTCGGTGCGACATTTTTGATATTTCGATTTCGGTTGTGACTGATGAGGATACGATGGAGTTTTCTATTCAAATTACTTTTAATCCCAACTACTATATCAACATACAAGTATCCTTATTTCGTATTCGGTTTACGATTGCGATTCGATTGTGATTGAGTTTCGATTGATTTCCACACATAACATAAAGTAAACATGCACAAGTAACACATAAGGCACACACACACACACGTATAATAACAACCAAAATTGCGTAATTCGAGTTTTGAACGCGATGTTGATTAGATTAGTTCGATGATCGTTTAATTGACTTTATCGTATTGTTACTTCCTATTATTCACAGTCGTAAAGCGGTTCGTATTGAGAAATATACTTCGATTATTTCGATTGTAATTAATTACTCCACATAATACAACTAACGTAAAAACATAAAATAGACTAACTACAGTCAAAGAAGTCAAAACAGGAATTGGGTAAGGAATGACAGATCACCATTAGCGATCTTTTCTTCCTTTGACTTCAATCTTGACTTTGACTTTGACTTTTGAAACACTGGGGTGTTACAAAACACTGTCTAAGCTATCCATTGTTGTATTTGTCCAAACATCTGTTTGGCCTAAAACATGTTTGGTCTTTTTCATCAGACCTTTGGCTTGATCAGGGCTTTGGTCTTCAACAGATGCTAGCCTTCAACAGATGCTGGTACTCTTGAACAGCGGTTCCAAGTCTTCATCAGATGTTAGCCATGCTCTTGAATATATGTTCTGAATAGGTGTTCAAGATTCACTATCTTTGGGCAAAGACTTGTTCAATCTTTTGCTTATTTCTTGATCAGTGGATCATGCTTTGGCTTTTGGATATCATCTGTTATTTTGTAGGTCCAACAATCTCCCCCTAGAACAAATGATGCCAAAACAGATGTTTATTGGATCAACTTTTCTTCCTTTTCTTCAACATTATCTTGATTTGTGCCTTGAATTGCTTTTCAAATCTTTCAGATAATGAGTCATCAGCATCCCTTTCGAGTGGAAGATTCAGTAAATTTTGCAGATCTTCAATGTTTAAGCTCATTAAACTGTTCATTGAAGCCTTTTGCACTATCACAATTTATCTTCAAACCCTAGGAATTCAAACAAAAGTCAAAACTTTCTTGGCAAAACAACACTAAAAATCAAGAATCAAGAACCCAATTATACATTAATACCTTGTGATCACCACCACTTGTGGTAAATCTAAGCCCGATACTTTATATCTAAAAACGAAAACCACAATGAAGCTTTCGATGCACAAGCTGTCGAGTTTGGTGTCATCCTACAGAAGAAAATAATTAACCAAAAGAAAACATTATGCACAACAATGGCATCAAATTTTCTTCGTCTTACGATTGGCCTAATGAACTTCAAACATCCTAAAGACTTGGTCCGAGCATGTCCATGACTTGAGAACAATTAAAAATATATCATGCTACGCTATAGGAAAACTAAGTTGGTTATAGAAGTGAAAGTTTCAAGCCAAAACTCACCTCTATATGCAGGGTAACACCTCTATATATTTTGCGTAATTTGATGAAGTGATAATAAAAGAAGTAACAGAAAGAATGTAGTTCCAATTTATGGTCATTGAGATTCCTGGCTCCATATGGTGTACTCCTATATAATGATACACAGGTTATAACTAAAAGCATTACACATGTTGAACAAAGTATTCGGAGATTAACCCAACCTGACCTGTTTCGACTGGTTATAACTCCATTTATTACACAAGTGAATAAAGAAAACACGATACTGGTCACACCTACCAGATAGAACATATACAATAAACTTCCCCAAAATAAAACCCTAATTTCGAGCATATTGTTGATGCGCTCATCGATTATTTCACAGATTCAAGAAACAAAGTAGCAAAATCAACAGTAAAATCAACAGTAAAATCAACAAAAAAGGAACATAGATCCAATTTCACAGAAACCCTAAAATAACCAGAAATCGCCATTTATGGTCGAAAGGAGTAAGTTAACCTGAAGGATCTTCAACGTTCTGTCGGAATTGAATCGTAGAGGAAGAGCCTTATGCTTCTTGTCAGTAATTTTGTGATGAGATACCATTAGTCTGTTTGGTAGAATCAAGATCGGTAGCAGATATGTTAAGTAGAAGAATGATTGGATCCATTTTCTGCGGGATTGTAGGATTTTCCTCACTATCGCATAAAAGAGAGAGAGAGAGAGAGAACAATAAGGTTTTGAAATTTGAGATTTGAGATCAGATGGGAGGGGAACCAAAATTTGAGAAGAGATGGGCAGGCGGGATGTTTGGGATTTCAAAATTTGAGTGGAGCTCAAAAATTAACATGCATTAGTATTTGTACAACAAGCTTTAAAGTCTTGTACTTTTAGGTAAATGGCAAATAACCATTTCTGACCTTCGAATATGCATTATATATAGTATAGATAAATTCCTTTTTCATGTTATAACTTTTAAACATCGTAAAGAGGTATAACCTAAACATTTATTCATTTAATTACTACAACATCAAACTCTTTATCTTTAACCTCCCGTGTGAATTATATCGATTTACGTAGAGATGTCACCCTTTGAAATCACATCAAACGAAACCCCATTCTCCTGAAGTCGATCTTGAAGATCAGTTGGACCGAAAACAAACCCTGGAGGAAAGACACCACCTTTCTACAGATCTCCTCGTTGCCTCAAAATAGTGAGTGCACATTGAACAAAAATAATCGAAGTTGTCACGTACGCAATATCCGGCCCCATAACTCTCGTTATAATCTCTGTATCAAGCTTTTTGTTCGCACCACTTGACCCACAGCTCACGAACCACATCTTAAAGCTTGCACTGACTATTTCGTCCTCAGTTGGACTATTCTTCCTGAAAACCCCTAGACTGAAAACCGATGGGAAATTTATCAAGAGCCACTTCGAGATAGTGAACCTTCCTAACAGCCCAATTGACAACCCAGATGCAATGATAATGAGGATTCCTATAAGACTCTTAGTGGCAATCTTTACTCCAAAATGAACAAGTTTGATTTTCGACCAATAAGCAACACGTTTCTCTGCTTGTTTTGGAGTTTCATCGACTCCTTGAAGACCAGTGGGGTTATCTATAAGCATGGAGAGGGTTCTTCTAACAACAGTGGCATCAGCGGATGGGAGTTTCATGGCCCAAAGTCCGATCTTTTTTTGATGCTCTATGAGTGATCCTTCAGAACCAGGTATCTGTGAAAAAGTGAGGAAATTTGAATTAATCAACAAATATATATCAAATTCTTAAAAGTGCAAAATTAGGTGTAAACAAAATTGTTGTTTAAAAACATGGTATTTTTAGCTCTTAAAATCGGTGTTAAAAAGGTTACACCTATATTAGAATATATTGTATTACAATTGTTGGCACTAAAATATTGCATGCATCACAGAGATAAAGTCTTGACCAAGTTTACAAACCAGATCGTCACCAATGGCAATGATCGTCATCGGCCATGACGATATCTTAATTGATGTTCATTGCGAATGGTGGCGACTGTTTGTAAAAAATGACCAAGATTTTATTCCACTTGCCTGCATGCCAAATACCCAAAGTTCCTATATATCAATATATTTGTTCTTAAACTCACTTTTAACATTTTAAATATTAAAATAAATTATCTTTTATAAAATAATAATAATAATAATAATAATAGAAAAGGTTGAAACATATATATAAGTAAAAATAGTTTCCAAGAATGTTTCCTGACTTGTGGTAGTGTCCTTTTCGGTCTTGGCCCATGCAACTCCACCAACTTATTATCATAAACTTCTCTCCAAACCAAACTCTCAAGCGTCCCAAAATTAACCACCACCTTTTTTTCTGATTCAAGACTCAAGTAAGTTTCAACCTGATTCGGCACAGCCGGAGAAACCCACTGCCTGGAGTTGAACAAGTACCCCAATTCAGCCGGAATCGAATCAAACCCACAAGCCGAAACCACCAAACTACCCTTCTTAACCGCCTTCTCATGGTAAACAACTTCCATAGTCTCCATAAACTCCGTTTCAGCACAAATATCCAAGTAATCGCAGCCCGCTTCGACACATGCAGCAACCACAGGGTCACCATGCAGGAGAAAAGGGCCAACACAGTTGAGCACGAGCTTAGCTTGTGAGGCCATGTGTAGGAGAGAGTGTGGGTCAGATGTGTCAGCGATGAGGAGGGGGATGGTAGAGTGAGATGTCGAATTGGAAGCCCATTTTAGGGCCTCAGAGAGTTTCGAATAGCTTCGACCGGCTAATGCCAAAGTTTTTAAGGGCGAGCTTTGTGTACCGAGAAACTTGAGGGCTTCTCGGATTATATACTTGCCTGCAAAACCAGTTTCTCCAAAGATGATCATGTCGTAAGCGGGTTGTTGAACTTCTGCCATATTGCGAAATGTTAACTTCTTTTTACGTTTGTGTTTTGTAAGATAAGTTAACCAAGAAAGAAGCAACGGTGAATTGGTTGTTAATTGTGAATCTTATAAAGGGTTGGAGTGGAACAAAATGAAAACACTTGGTTTTTATTGGTTCTGTGATATGCGTGACAATCTTGAATATTTTACACCAGTTAAGTGCAAAGAAGCAACACAAAGTGTCTGAAAAGTCGTCCTTGAAGAAGGTTAAGGAAAGCCGCCTCCAAGATTATATATATAATCTTATATCAACTTTAGTGACTTTTCGCTTTCACCAATTAAGGATGAGGAAATAATTGTTCGAACTTTGAACCAACCAAATTTGAAATAGAGTTAATTATTGGGTTGGACTAGTTGTTTTGCATCACGAATATGAGGTTACAATGTTACATGAAACAAAAACACTAATAAAACTCTAACAAATTAAACCCAAAATGAATATAAGAAATCAAAAACAAAATCGAATAATCTTAATTTACATTTTTTTGTGGTATGTACGTGGTATGTACAAGTAACAAGGAAGAACATAACAAATCATTTTGTAATTTATGAATATATTATCAAACTAGTTTATAAACCCATGTATTACACGGATTGAATAAATGAAATATCTTACGTAACAAAATTGCTTAAAACCATACATTTTAAATAATTTTAAATGAAACGCTAACGTATATAATACATAAATAATATGCTAGTACTGCTAAATCATAAACATCTGCTTAAGCATAAATTTTATTAACTGTATTCAGTTTAATATCATGTTGTGTTTTTCTTTTCGTGACAATACTGTTAAAGTTTAAACATTTTTTAAATGATCACAAAATTTTTATGCTCCGAAGGTTATCGACTTTATTTCTTTTTGTTTTTATACAGAATATCATTATCGTAACAAACCAAACTGATATCGATTGAGACTGAATTCTGTCTAAATTGCATGAACGATTCAATAGTTATTACTTTAAATCATATATTTGTTATTGATAATAACTAAAGCAAATCAAACTCGTCCCATTAGTTTATCTCACCGATCAAGTGTAAACTCAATGTGCTATATAAATATCCTCCATGATAATGAAAAATAACATAATTATTATCGATCTTAAATTACAACCATAAATTAAAATATAAATTAACTAGGTTAGAACCCCGTGTAATACAACACGGGTTGAATAAATGTAATTTTATATACCAAAAAATAAAAAATATATATTTAAAAACCTCATTTATTACACGGGTTGAATAAATGTAATTTTATATACCAAATAATAAAACAATATATCTTTTAAAACCTCGTTTATTACATGGGTTGAATAAATGTAATTTTATATATTAAATAATAAAAAAAAGTTATATCATTAAGAACCCCGTGTATTGTACTGGTTGAGTAAATTTAATTTTATATATTAAATAATGAAAAAGTTACATTTTTAAAAACCTCATGTATTGTATGAGTTGAGCACATGTAATTTTATATATTAATCAATAAAAAGTTATATCTTGTTATATCTTTATAAACCCTATGTATTATACGGATTGAATAAATCTAATTTTATATACCATATAATAAAAAAAGTTATATTTTTAAAAACCCGGTGGATTACACGAGTTGCATAAATGCAATTTTGTATAGTAAATAATAAAAATATTATATCTTTAAAAAACCTTTTTTATTACCGGGTTGAATGAATCTAATAAAAAATTATATCTTTAAAAAACGAACGAATATACTCGATATATGATGGATGGGGTGATTGCGGTGATGGTTCTTATAAATGCCACGTAAACATAATGAATACCGTATTTGAGTTGAGAGTTGAACACGAAAATAAAAGTATAGAACCAATAAACATTGATTAATGTTTTTGTTTACCTTTTATAAACATTTTTTAAATAAGTTCTACCCTTAACTACTTTAGTTTAATAAATAAATCAATCATTTACATTATATTAATTTATATTTAATGTACCTCTTTTTTTAATTTCAGAATAAATAATTTTGAAATCTAATAAATATTTCAAACTATTATATTATCTCCTATACAAATTGTTTAAATTTATATTAAATTTAATTTTATAATTATATTTTAATTAATATTAATTATCTATAATTAAGTAAGAGAGAAAAATTAGATGGCTCCAATGAATGACATGTGTCCCTAAATTGGTTTCTTTTATTATATAGTATAGATGATTAATACAATTTAATTTAAATACACATTTGATTATTTATCTGTTCTAACTTAAATATTTTAGTCAGAAGAAAATAAGAAATTAAAGACAAAATCCATATAATTTCCAGAAATAAAGGTTAAGAAATTCGACCTGCAGTTAAACTGGAATAATGTATACCAATTCTTTTTGTTTATATGTTACATCTATTTATAATATTAGAGGTAGAGTTAATCTATTATGAGATAGATTTAATCTATTATAAACGATATAATTACAAAATCTTTAAAAAACTTTTTGTGACTAACGACCTATGTTAATTAGTAACAAAACTTTATATAAACAAATTTTTATTACCATATAACAGTTCACACAACTAACTTTAATTTATCATAAAACCGGCTCATCTTAATTAGTAATACTGAAAATACCATAATAGCCGTGTATTAGAAATATTGAATATTGAAAACCATGTAATACATAAATTTATATATTATTAATATGAATGAAATTACATATAACGTTACATATAATAATAGTGTATAAAAATAATAATAATTTTTATCACTGTGTACCTTTTAAATATAACTTTTATTTAAACTAAATCTGTAATACCTCAATTCTGTTTACAAAATTCATTATTGAAGTTGTTTTTTTCTCTTTATTGGTAAAAACTCAATTTTATTGGTATGATGTAAATTAGATTTGTTATCTTATTATTAATTATTAAGCGGATTTAATTAATAATTAGTTATTGTAAAGTTATGATATAAGTTAAAGATTTATATATGATGAATAAAATCTTTTCCTATTAAAGGTTAACTTACTATGTCGCAAATGACTATAAAATAAAATTAATATATTTCTTAGCTCTATTAAATTGAAAACGCATTTAATGATCACAAATCGGTGTAGTTATAAAACCTTAATATTATCTCATCTATAAAACTTCAAAATGTTATGTTCTCTCCTTCTATAATTTTAAAATAGAGTTCAATAAAATTTTGGTCTTTTTGCAGGATAGTCCTCAGTTAGTTGCTCTTTTTTAACTTTTATTTATATGTTAGAAAAACTCATATATCGATTTTATATATAATCTCAGATATGGCTGAGTAATTTAAACTATTTTATTTTAAGAAGTATTAAAATCATAGTTTTTAAAATTATAGATAATTTATGTATATTTTTTAATAATAAATTAGAGTAAGATATTAATTGTTATATATTATTAAGAATTAAAGATGAAAATACCATGTGACATTAATTGGAAGGGAAGTTAGAAGAGAAAGACATGTGGCTTTAGATGGAATCCTTTATTAGTATTAGATTAGATGATTAGATGATTAGATGATGATTAGATGATAGTAATCAACAGATAAGGTTCATTGTGGAACCTTATACAAAAATGAGGAATCGAGAACTGTGAAGAAAAACTCATAAAACATTAATTTTAAATGTAAAGAGTTAAAAGCCGTTTTAATTAAAAAAATAGGAAATAAAAAAGTTAAAAATAGCTTTAAAATTAATGTTAAAAAAACATTTTTTTATTTAAACAACTTCTACATGTGTTTATAAAACCCAAAAGCTAAAACATAGATGGAAAAAAAAAACAAAATTTCAACATGAACAAACATAAAAATCATGGTTTCACACTGACAAAATGCTAATCGAGCAAACATCACGATTGATTTATGAATCTAAACCAGATAAACATGCTAGTTGTTGATTCATGACTCGTAAAAACCGGTGATAAAACACCGCAAATCAATAACAACCTCTTGGTGAAGAAACCCGATAGAGAACAAATCTAGTGAGAGAACAGATGGTGTGTTAGTGATAGAGAGAATGTATTATAAAACACTAATAACACAAGCGGTGATAAAACACAAATAATTAAAGTGGTAGATTAAAATGCGTGGCAACTCTAAAGCCCACACAATAACACGTGGATCTCAGCCCAGAGCCCAAACCTAACAAAACATTTAAACGGCGTTAGCAGATTTTAAAACACTATTCATTCCATTGGTTTTTTTAATATATATATATATATATATATATATATATATATATATATATATATATAGGGCGGTTATTGAACAATAGCACTTATCGTACATTACGTACGATATAACCCCAGCAGTCCGATTGTTGCGTCATTAAACATGATAAGAAGCAGTGGCAAGATCATAATATTGTCACACCCCAAATTTCCACGTGTTTCACCGGTGGGCCCGGTGGGGAGTATCGTGACGTAATTGATGTCATCATAGTCAAACAACACAATATATAAATGCACAGCGGAAGCAAAAGATAAATATATTACATTCCGAATATAAAGTAATGTCAAATATTACAACGGAAAGTAAAGGATCCACTGGCGGATCAAATAAAAGAAAACTGTTCAACAGACTTTAGGCATCTAGAACTTGCAAGATTCCTTATTAACGCCCTGAGCTTCCAGCCAATTACGTTCAGTACCTGTCACTTAACCTTTTTGGAAAATACGTCAGTTTACACTGGTAAATACAATTAACCGACTCATTTGAAAAGGTTTAATAAAATTTATTTGAATGCACAATGCACAACATTTCTTTTATAACTTGGGATATTATCTTTATAATCTTGTATACGGATTTACATGTTCGTTGTACGTTCAGGGCCCGATGTAGAAATCGAGTCAAGATTAACAGACACGCCACAAGTATAGGCCCACAAGAGAGTGAGATACCATTTCCCTTATGCACTGTCAGGGGTATGCCTACACTTCGTGCATAAGGCGTGGCCATTTTATAATACAATGATGTCAGGGATATCCGGGACATGGTCATTAACCCCTAAAGGCTTTTATTTCAAACAATACAGATTAAAGCGGGTCACCTCAATAATTTAATCACAATCCGACTAAACATTCAATACCCGACCAAGCAGTATTGTTATAATACCGTATCCCAAGCCCGTATAGGGAAAATAAGTTAAAAGTATTTACCTGAGCTAGCAAAAGCAATTTATACTCAGCCGTATATTCTAATCAGCAAGCGCAAGTACTTCTAATGGGGCTCTCAATCTGGAACGAAGGTTTTTATTAACATATTAGATTCCTAACGGGTCTTTAATTCAGCCTTAGCTTAGACCGGTCAGTTTCAAAGGATAAATACGGTTTAATCGCGTGAAAGGCGAAAACCGGGAATGGAATGTGGTTTGGACCCAACAAGTTTGAAGACTTGTTTTATATGGGTATAACAACCACACTCTGGATTTTGAAGTAAAGATGATAATGTTTGACCCGTTTCGGCTAGTTTATGTAAGCTAGTTACATAAGCCGAACCGTGCGCGCAAAAGGCGTAACGGGTAACCGTAAGAGTCCTACACAGGTTTCCTAAGTTAATATGCTCTAAAGAGGTTGTGGTATCAGTAGGATACCTTCCATAATGCCCGTAACGAGTTTAAATCCAACATACGCCCCGAAGGGGCATTTCGGTCTTTTTAAAGATTATAAAAGAGATTTCCGAGTTCTACAGAAAATCTGAGTTTTCCAAACATTTTATAAAGTCCAAAATACTTTATTTATTATTTAAAATCAGTAGCAACTGGAATCGGGTCAAAAATACCATGTAGAACTCCAGTTATGTCCAAAAAGGGTATATTCGGTAATTACCAAATCGATGCCATAACCGCAGGTTATGAGCAGGTTAAAAATAATTAAAAATCTTTAAAAATTTCAAAACATTATTTTACATCAGTGTGTAAGAGGTTTGGTGTCGAAATTTGGGTTTACATAGGCTTTATGCTAATTGCGCCTTTTAATTACTAAAGTTTCCGTAATTGCGCTATTTAGCATAACTCCTATTCTAGACCTCGGATTGACATGGAATTTTAGGGACATGCTTAGAATTCAGTAACTAAGGTTATTGTCCTTTCACATGTCCAACATTCTTGTTTTAAAGTAACAAGGGCGTTATGGTCAACTTTTAGGCGTTTAACGGAAATGTGTAAAAGACTCGGACAAACAACGAACCGGTCACAGAGGGTTGTACCATCATGTAACCTGGTCCTAAGAGAGTCCTAAGGCATATCTAAATCATACCATAACGGGTCAGAACTGAAGTCAAAGCAAAAGTCAAAGCTTTGCGACTTTCGGTTCCGAACCGGGTCAAAATGGTAAATGGTCGGATCATGATGTGTGTAAAATGCAACATATAAATCACATCAATTAAGGCATAAAACTAACCCTTTTTAAGTACTAATGTTGGAAAAAGGGTGTTTTTGTCTTCCTTTTGTATTTTCAGGATGAAATGAGCTCAAATTCACAAAAGAAGCAAAAAGACAACTAATTCTAGCATAAATACAAGAAAAGGAATAAAAGTAGACTGCCCGGACCCTCAACGGCATCCTCCAAAGCAAAGAAGAGAAAGCAGAAGTCTGAACACGCCCCGTGCTCAGCCAGCACGGGGTCGTGCCCAAGAAGCAGCATAAAAGACAAACTTATAGAAGCTTCCATTGCCCACCACGGGGCCGTGTCCAGCGGGCACAGGGGGCGTGGTGAAAGTACAGCAGGCGCATTAATTGTAATTGCGAATTACAATTAATGAGGAGAGAGAGTGTCAGACGGGCATGGGGGCGTGTCCAGCGGACACGGGGCCGTGCCCAGCCTTCTGTTCAGCCTATAAATAGGGGTGCTTGGTTTCATTCCATCTCATCCCTTGGCACACCACCTCTCTCACACTTCATCCACCACCCACCACCACCATAACACCATCATCCACCACCATCATCCATTGTCCATCATAGAGTGTGTGAGTCGTCTCGGGATCCAAGATTGATCGTAAGAGTTCTTGACAATCAAGGCCATGTTTGCCTAAGTCTCTTACATCACTTGGTGAAGACAAGTGTTTAGTATAATACTTTTTATTTTTAATCTTTTGCACTTTTTATTTGGTTTTGTATTAATGACTTTAATAACTAGTTACTTATGTTGAAGGTGATCTTTCCTTATCGTTTGTCCGTGGTGTCTTGGCATTATTTTACTGTCTATATAAAATAAAAGATTTTCACCATTCATATCTCCACGGTCTATATGGAGGTATGTTGGCTACCTGGTCGGGGGTTAAGGGAACGGTTTGGTAAGGGTCTTGCCCTTGTTCAGCGTTTAGAGGTCCTGCTTGGGACCTGGGTCAAATTTAGTAGGATCTCCTTCAATGCCCATAGGTATTGGATGGCGGGGATCCAAACTCTTTGACCCCCTCATAAATTAACTACTATTAATACTATAACCCGGCTATTTAGGACTGTATCCCTGCTGACTCAGACTACTTAGCCGAGGGTAACGTCACCGCCGAAAGCGGGGCCTACCACAATTTGCATTAATAACTTAATTCATTATCTTTCAATAATCCGACCCTTTAGGATTGTATCCTTGCTGACTCAAACTACTGGGTTGAGGGTAACGTCGCCTTCAAAAGAGGGGCCTACTACAATAACTAAGATAATCTCTTAAACAAGTGCAAAAGTGCAAAAATAATCAAAGGTTATACTAATACACGTGTCGGATCCAAGTGATTCATCTTGTCTATCTGTTTTTATTTTATTTTATTTTTCAGCATTTAGTTAGTTTTTATTTTTCTTAGTTTAAAACATTTTTCTCACTTTTTGATTTGATTAGACGTTGAGGATAAACCGGTATTAAAAGCTCTTGTGTCCTTGGACGACCTCGGTATCTTACCAACACTATACTACGTCCACGATGGGTGCACTTGCCCATATGTGTGTTTAGTGTTAGTAAATATCGTGTTTTATAAATTTAAAACTTGGCTAAAAGTGTAAAAGGGCTTAATTATACATCTAAAATATATTACACCTAACGCACATCAGATCAAACAAGCTTAGACTAGTTAATATACTTATTATCATGTTATATGAGTGTTAAAACAGGTTACACGCCATCTATATTACTGATTATGCATAAAATCGCAATTTAGCATTCTGTTGACTTTTTATAAACAACTTTGACCCGACATTTGACCTAGTTAGAATGGGAATCAGAGGGTGCCCTCTTAAGGGTTTAAGGCCCACATGATTACCAACTTATAACCACCTTTGATCCGACAAATCACTGGACCAATAATGATTTATCGCTAAGTCAACCGTTAATTATGACAGTTTGACTTCTAAGCTAAAACTAAGCGAAAACTCAATAAGGAAAGGTCAAGCATACTTACAAAGGTCCTATGCACGACTAGGGAAGCTTAGAAGAAGGTCTTGAGCTCCAAAAATGATCAGATGAAGAAGGAATGGATGAATGATCAAAGTTGCAACCAAAGGCCTTTATATAGTGATTTAATCACCATGGATTGTTGACACACAACACTACCAATGGTTCTTGATCATCAACACATGTCCCTAAGGTTCTAGGAGTCATTTAGGCAGCTCTTAGAAGGGTTAAAGGGCGCATATGACGTTTACATGGGCTGAACAGGCAACAAAAACAAGTTTCTGCATCTGGGCGCGTCAGACGGCCCGTGTAAGGCCCTCAAAATGTTTATGCGGGCCGCGTGAGCCCTCAGATCTGATTCCAAATCTTTCATTTATTGCATGTTGGCTCTTGGCTCCTCGAAAGGTAAGTTTAACTTTGTTTCTTGCACTATGACCCCTTTACCTTTACTTATAAGGGCTCCAAGACTTCAACCTACTTTGTTAAGTCCTTGGTCACTTTATGTTTACCTGAAAAAGTCATAAATTTCAATGTTGACGCTTTTAACCCCTAGAATACGAATATTGTCATAACTTCCTCATTTTACAACGGAATTTTATGAAATTTTAATCACTTATTCTAGTGAGCATAATTTACCTTTACAAAGCTTCGGGTTTGCTAAAAGGTCACTCAGAGGTATAACTTAAACATGTTGACACATTTAACCCCTGTAGTTTGTAATTTCTCACTTTCTTTCAAAATGAGCTTTGTATGATCCATGAATCATTCGTTTAAGGGTATAAACATCATGTAGGGATATTGTAGGGCATATTTATCTATTGTTGACATTTCGAACCCTTGAATTCACATACTTTCTATGTTTGTCAACTTTAGTCCCTCTATAGTATCCATTGACTCGTTCAGGCTTATGACACGTGTCAATACATTATAGGACGTAAATTTTCGAGGTGTTACATCCTCACCCCCTTAAAAGAAATCTCGACCTCGAGATTTGTTAAAGTAAAGGAAGTATTTTCTGTCTTATATTGTGCTTAATCTTCCCCAGTACCTTTGAGCCTCTAAGGTACTCCAATTGACCTTTATAATAGGTACATGTATCTTTTTGGGGCCTCTAATCCTGTCGATCCTTAATCGACACAGGATGCTTATCACATCATAAATCTGCATATCATCGTGTGATAGTGTTTCCTAACTCATTGGTGAAATACATCCTTCAGTCACTAGTGTGCAGTATATTGCGAGCTCCGTCAAGTTTCTTAAATAGGTTTTAGCTTATAAGCTACTTGTTCTTGATACATTCGATTTCCTTCGAATGATTCTATATATTTTCAGGGATCAACTAGCCTGAAAATTTAACAATTTGGCGCACCCTTCCTGGGTGATATCTCTTGTTGGATCTTATTCCTTATTAAGAATCTAGGAGGTTCGTTATATTCCGTAATCCTTGATTTTCTGCCGAATATTGGCTTCTTACAGATGATTAGGGATTTGTATGATCTTATTTGTTGTTTCCAATGCAACTTTCAGATCCTGAACATTGGGCTTACCAATTTATTGTCCCAACAATAGATGTTTGACATCCTACCTATACAAAGTCTCCAAAGGAACAGCCTTGATGCTTATATATATTAATCATTATAGAACGCTTATCTTAAGGTAAGATGGTTATTCCAACCACTGCTTAATTAATTTCAGGGAATAGCTAATCCTTGTCATTAGTCGAACAAATCGACGATCCTGGGCAGTTGATGGACTTTCCTGATCGATGCCTATTTAGGGTTGCGGTAATAATGCATAAGCAGAATGAACCGTCTTACTTAATTAATTATATCAGACTCTCGGAATATTGAGTTAGGCTATATGAATCCTCTATTTCAAAACTTACTAAATCAGGGTTTTCGACCCTTTCCAATAATGGTACTAGCTGTCTTGGAGATTTCACAATAATGATGCAGCCCTAAATGGAATATAAATCTTAACTCTTCTCGCCTCTCGGGAGATAAACAGGGTAGTCTTAGGAGAAGATAATCGAGATACAAGGAGATTACAGAGATTTTCCGAATCTCAGGCTCCAGTTCATCCATCCTTGCTTGTGTCAAATGAGTGACTCATGTACGAGCCCACAGATTTAATCAAAGACACTTACTTGAGAAAAAAAAGAAATTTTTTTTCTATTTTCTAGATATCCTCTTTGAATACTACTGGTTGACTTTGGTACCATATGCTTATTTGAATATCGTTGTGGTTCCATGCGTTAAACCCCCATACTGATCAGGCATGGAAGCAATCTATGGAACATATTAGGATACACAAATCCTCATATGGCGCTTTCGTCATACCATTTGGTATTCGAAATCAATGGAGATCAAAGGGATATGAATTTTATAGGATGTTGTACTTTATCTGGATAGAGGGTACATTAGGACTTATGATTGAAGATTTCTGACAGGAATAGAAGGAATAGTTCCTGTGAATTCTTTACCCGTAGGTTTTAACTTACGCTTAATATATAGGGTTTTTATGAAACGTTTTTAAAAGCTTGCTATACCTATCGTTTATGAAGGATTTATTGGTATTCGAACCAAAAATAAAAACTCTTAGTATTTAAATTTCTGATAAAAATTAGGGAATGTACCTGAGGCCATTATTTATGAACTAGCTCAGGTATTTAGGCGCTTTCATTTTTAGGCTTTCCTTCTTTAGCCGCATTTCTTTTGACATATTTAGGGCACGCGGTCTTGATGTGGCCTTTCTCATTACAGCCGAAGCAGACTGCATTCTCCATGTCCTCGCAGTCCAACGTTTTATGTTCCCCCGATTTGCAGATCCCACAAACCCTTGGTTTTGATCGGGATTTTGGTTCGAACCTGCACTTCCCATAATGGCACTTCTTGCAGGTCTTGCATACTGGTTTCTGGTTGGACTTTTGTTTGTTCTTCTTCATAGAGCTCTGGGAGTTATTTTCCTCCCTTTTCCTTTTTAGCTCATCTTTTGCAGTTGAGGCATGAACAAGATCCTCCTTATGAGTAAGGAAATGTGGTCCTAGATAAAATTTGGAGCGAGTAGCCTGGGGTTCCTTGAAGTTTTTCATAGCCTTTTTCACAGCCTTCCCAACAGCTGCGTCTATCATAGTTTGAAGAACACCTTCGGAAATTCTAAGGCTCACAATCGTAGCATCATTGGCATGTGTCGCATCATTCATAACACGATCAATGGCTGTCTTATCTGAGTTTGCCATACTCGATATTGGTTCCTAACACCAATAAAACAATTTCTTAGCTGCAATCCAACAACTGCTATTCTTCATCCCGATGGCCTAAACATATACTAACCATGGTATCTATAGACCATATAGGCCAATATGGTACTGACATTCTTAATGAATGTTATTTAATATATATATATATATATATATATATATATATATATATATATATATATATATATATATATATTCATTATGTTTAGCCTAGGTCACGAAAGACCATCAATGGCATTTAAGGTTTGGACCTAATCCATCATCTTTTTGACAGAGGATTAAAACGTCACATCTGTCTTTAATATATTGATGAATTTTGGTTAGCATGAAAGCTTGTCATCAGGGTATCAGAAAAGAGTAATTCCTAATAGATACAAATATCAATCTAAGATTTGTTGGAGCGTTTTCTTAAGTATCATTGGCAAATTTCCATCTCGCATTAAATGACCGGAGTCCTAAACAGGCGGAGACAACAGTTCTCAACAATTATTATTCATTATAGAATTTTATGTGCCAGTAGTAACTAATTTATGCATAAACCGCTTGATAAGGAAAGGTACCTGCTATATATTTATTATACTGCACCATCTCCTAGGCGTTCCTCCTGAAGACTTATGTGTGACAACTCGAGTTTCCGAAGGATAGACTATGCAGCGCATTAGAAACGGCTTTTCAGTACCTGAAGGATAGACTATGCAGCGCACCTATTCTCTCATTGCCAGAGGGCACGGATGATTTTGTGGTCTACTGTGATGCATCGATGCAGGGGCTTGGTTGTGTATTGATGCAGCGGGATAAAGTTATTGCCTACGCTTCGCGACAACTCAAAGTTCATGAACGGAACTACACGACGCACGATTTGGAGCTGGGAGCTGTTGTTTTCGCGCTTAAGATATGGCGACATTACTTGTACGGTACCAAGTGCACTATCTACACCGATCACAGGAGTCTCGAGCATATCTTCAAGCAGAAGGAATTGAACATGCGTCAATGACGATGGGTCGAGCTGCTTAATGATTACGAATGCGCCATCAAGTACCATCCAGGCAAAGCCAATATTGTGGCTGACGCTCTCAGTCAAAAATACACTTTACCTAGGCGTGTACGAGCCTTGCAGCTTACTATTCAGTCTGATCTTCCTGCACAGATACGAGATGCTCAGGTAGAAGCATTGAAACTAGAAAACGTAAGGGCTGAAGCCTTACGTGGCTCAAGACAACGGTTAGAACAGAAGGAAGACGGCGCCTACTATGTAACAGGACGTATTTGGGTCCCACTATATGGCGGTTTACGAGAACTGGTAATGGATGAAGCTCACAAGTCTCGCTACTCGGTACATCCAGGTTCGGATAAAATGTATCACGATCTCAGAACTACATATTGGTGGCCTAGCATGAAGGCCCACATAGCAACTTACATCGGCAAGTGTTTGACTTGTGCGAGGGTCAAGACGGAGTACCAGAAACCCTCAGGCCTACTTCAGCAACCAAAGATACCACAATGGAAATGGGAGGAAATTTCCATGGATTTTGTTACAGGCCTACCTAGATCCCAGCGTGGGAACGATACTATTTGGGTGATCGTGGATCGACTCACCAAGTCTGCTCACTTCTTAGCAATCAAAGAAACAGACAAGTTTTCCACATTAGCCGACATCTACTTGAAGGAAGTGGTCTCCAGGCACTGGGTGCCCACCTCTATCATTTCGGATCGCGATGCACGATTCACATCAGAACTATGGCAAGCAATGCACAAGGCTTTTGGCTCTCGGTTAGATATGAGCACAGCATATCACCCTCAGACGGATGGGCAGTCTGAGCGCACGATTCAAACCTTAGAAGACATGCTTCGGGCATGTGTTATCGATTTTGGCAACAGCTAGGAAAAGCATCCCCCTTTAGTGGAGTTTTCATACAATAACAGTTATCACACCAGCATACAAGCCGCTCCATTTGAGGCATTGTACGGGCGTAAATGCCGGTCACCTCTCTGTTGGGCAGAGGTGGGGGATAGTCAAATCACGGGTCCAGAACTTATAGTGGACACCACGGAAAAGATTGCACAGATAAGGCAACGCATGGCGGCAGCACGCGACCGCCAGAAAAGCTACGCAGATAAACGTAGGAAGCCATTGGAATTTCAGGTCGGGGACCGGGTTTTACTCAAAGTCTCACCCTGGAAGAGTGTGGTTCGTTTTGGCAAATGGGGCAAACTCAATCCGCGGTATGTCGGACCGTTCGAAATCGCGGAAAGAATAGGCAAATTGGCCTACAGACTAAACTTACCAGCTGAACTTGGTGCAGTTCACAATGTTTTTCACGTGTCGAATCTGAAGAAGTGCCTGTCAGATGAGACCCTCATAGTTCCCTTAAAGGAGCTCACTGTCGACGAGCGGTTGCAGTTCGTCGAGGAACCTGTTGAAATCACGGACCAGGATGTTAAGGTCCTCAAGAACACGAGAATCCCTCTTGTTCGAGTTCATTGGAACTCCCGTCGCGGCCCAGAGTTCACCTGGGAGCGTGAAGATCAGATGAAACTCAAGTATCCCAGTTATTCGAAAACCGTGCAACCACTACTGAGGCTGAAGCTACTACTGCAGAATTTCGGGACGAAATTCCAAATCAACGGGGGAATGATGTGACACCCCAGGAAAACCAGTAAACGACACAACTTACCTAGCTTCCTCAGTAACTGCATGCTAAATTTCGGGACGAAATTTCTTTCAAGTTGGGGATAATGTGACAACTAGAGTTTCCGAGATTCCATTTTCGCATTCATTGCACGATTAACTGTTTGTTTGGTTGTTTACTTATACAATTTGTTTGCAGTGTAGCTGTATACGTTTTGGTTCAATAAAGTGTATTGTGATTATGCATGGTTATGTGTTATTTTATGAAAGATTTGACAACTACATGAACTTGGTGGTGAAACTGTAAATTATGTTGTGATGGGTGTGCTTTATGTAAAAGGTGATACTCAGGGGTGTGTAGAGTAGTTAGTGAAATTCTAATCATTCTTAACCCTAACCTCCTCCCTAATCATTCACAAAAATCATCACACGTAGTTTCACAGTCTCCTCTCCTCTCCTACAACCATCTCCTCATCATTCTTGGCTTTACCAGTTCTTTTGCATCAAGTTTGATTTTCCAATCCATCTAGAAGCAATCCAAGGTAATTGTTTAACGACTGTTTATTATTAATCATCGATTGATTGATTCATGCTAAAACCCTAGTTCTACATGTAATGGTTCTGTGATTATTGAATTCTGATTATTGTGAGATGATGTTGATTAGTGTGTAATCATTGCCTGATGTTAAAATACATTATATGTTAGAATCGTTGAATGATAATTGGATTGCATATGAATGAATTAGGGTTATTTGATCGTAAGAAAACAAAAACGTAACTGTTACAATGAAAGTTGAATGCTCGCATGATTTGATTATTGTTTGTCCGAACTTTTATATGGCTTGCATATGGTCCGATCTTGTTGCTTGAATATAGTTCGAACTTTATGAGATGTTATGGTCCGAATTTCATGAATACACTAGGTCCGAATTTGTTATGATAACACAATGTCCGAGTTTTTTGTTAAATGTATGAAGTCCGAATTTGTATTGAGAAGCATGGGTCCGACTTTTAAGATCCCTTGTCCGAGTTTTAAAGGGCAAGGCCCTGTCCGACTTTTGTAAGGGGAAACCCCCCCCTGTCCGAGTTTTGTAGGGGAAAACCCCCTTGGTCCGAGTTTCTTGCCTAGGGATGTTGTCTGACCTTTTTTACTTGTGTTGTTGTGTCCGACCTTTGTGATTAAAACATAGTGTCACCTTGATTGTATAACTAATAGTCCGAATTTCACATATGATATATGTTGTCCGAACTTTACAAGTGATGTGTAGCCTGAGTTATTGTAAACACCAGTGTTAAAGCCTACTGTATGCTTCTGTATAAAATGGTACCCTACTGTTTGTAACTGGATGATCCTGTATGTGTGAACAATCTTTATCATATCAGTCTGTACACAATGAACACACAGAACACAATTGCTTGGATATCAAAGACTTGTAAACCCTAATTGAATATAAACACTTACCTCGAATTTATGTGCAATGTACCCTAGGTTGTGTGTAACGGACTTAACCATTAATTTACACTAGAAGCAATAACATACCGAGCAAACCAAGGTGAGTTCACACTCTTACTAAGGCATGGGATTCCCGGGGATAGGGAATGGGTTGAATGATGGAACTGAACAATCACTCGTACATACACGGTTACTAGACTATCTACCATGGTCCTCAGGTTAAGCAGGACACTTACGTAAAACCTACGTAAACAAGTACATATTACTGTCTTCCGGAGTCAGGAAGGACACTTACGTAAAACCTACGTAAACCCCACGCGTACCACTGTCCTCGGGTAAAGAAGGACACTTACGTAAAACCTACGTAAAGCTTGTACGTACTACTGTTCTCGGTTGTGAAGAATACTTATGGTTACGAATAGTCTAGTGTATATGCAACATGGGAAGCCCCCACCAATAGAACATACTATCGGCCCAGTAGAGCCACATGTTACAAACGAACTTACTATTACACATTTACTTTCTGTGAACTCGCTCAACTAGTTGTTGATCCTCTGTTACATGCCGTGCAGGTCGTTAGGTACATGGAGCTTGCACTGGGAGGCGCGGTCGTTGTGGACAAGGATCATGATTACTTTGATTTAAACATTATGACATTGCACGCTTTATTTATGATTGGGCTTTCATACATTTGCTTCCGCTAGACTTTGTTATTATACTTATGTTTTGGAACACCTTTCATATGGATTGGTTTGGTTTAAATACAATTACTTTTACTATATACATTGTTCTATATGATTGGTGGCTTGATCCTGGTCATGTCACGCCTCCAAGCGGTGGTACTCCGCGTGTGGATTTTTGGGGGTGTGACATTATGCGTTTGTTCTCTTGGCTTCTTCGGGCTTCTTCTGATTTCTAGGGCAGTTAGTCTTGGTATGCCCCTTTTCGTCGCAATCGTAGCAGGTTGCATCCTTCAACTTCTTGCATTCCAAGGTTTTATGTTCTTTAGACTTGCAAATCCCACAAGGTAGAGGCTGAAACTCAAATCTGCATTTCCCCAGGTGGTATTTCCTATAGGTTTCGCACCTGGTCTTCTCACCCGACTGCTGGCTGTCTTTCTTAAACCCGGAACTCTTCTTATCCTCAGAGTTCCTCTCTGTCTTCTTATCGGAGCGATGAGAATCCTCATCCTCCCTTTTACGCTTTCCATCTTCAGAGGCTTTGGCTGCCTTGTTTCTGAATACATCAAGTGTAAGAGATAGCGACAGGTCGGCCGCTGACCTGAACGTAGCAGGTCTCGATGCTTTCACACTTGCCTTTATTTCTGGGGCTAGACCCCCAATAAGGCGAGCTATACGCTTTGGTTCTGGCGTGATTAAGTAAGGAACCAATCGAGACATAGTATTGAAACTTGTAAGGTATGCTTGACAATCTAAGTTCTCCATGACTAATGTCAAGAATTCAGTCTCAATTTTCTCAACTTCGTGTTGAGGACAGTAATTCTCTTTGATAAGAGCAACGAACTGATCCCAAGTCATGTTGTATAAAGGGATCTTCCCCGTAGCTTGGATCAGTGACCTCCACCAAGCTAGGGCTTCTCCTTTAAAAGATTGTGAAACAAACTTCACAATGTCTTGCTCTGCACATCCACTGATGTCAACAACGGTGTCTATCTCATCGAGCCACGTCATGCAATCGATGGCTCCTTTTTCTCCTGTAAAGTCTCTGGGCTTGCATGAGACAAAATATTTGTATGAGCAGGTCTTAACTGGTGCCTCTTGATAAAGCACCACCTGTCTAGACGGGACACTCTTTTGATTTGACGGGTTACGATTATCGTCTTCCTTTGACTCGTGTGATTTAGAAAGGGGCTTACTACGAGCCACAGGTAGAGTCTTAGAGTGTGTATCACTTGATTCATCATATTGTCTGTCGAGAGCTTGTGTAACGGTATTATCTATTAATTCTCTCAGTTCCGCACCAGTTATATTAACTCTGGGAGCATCATTATCCTCCCTCGGATGGCTGTTGACCTCATCCGATCCAGCCATGTAGCTTGATTGCTACATACATAATGACAATCATTTACTCAGAGGTTATTTTGGAATCATCATTTTTGACGATTCATCAACCATGGTAATATGAACCATATTGGTTAATTTGTTAGTTATATTTTCATTGTAATTTATCCTAGTTATAAAACATTAAGGATATTAAAGTGGCACAGAAGGCCTAGTCACAAGGACTGTTTTAATTTATAGGCCATGATTTCAGAGAATCGAGGCATTTTAGGTTTAAACGTATTTCATTACCTTTTCTTGACAGAGAGTCAAAGACCTCAACTGTCTTTTATCCCTTAGGACAGTAAGTATGGCCCGTAGGCATTTCATCACTTATGGATGTTTATAGTAGGGTCATCTTCATTTGATGATATTAGCCAGGATCGTATTGATCATACAAACTATTATGCTTGGACGTAGTCCAACATCCTTAGACGGGGGTCAAAAACCACCACGGTCGTTGTCTTATCGGACAACAAGTTTGGCCCGTAGGCACTTCATCACTAACGAATGTTTAATAATTTGATCATCTTTATTTGATGATCTAAGCCATGATTCTAAATCACTAGGCTAGATAAGGGTTTGGAATTTCCCAATGTAAAGATGACAAGTGTAATTTTATCATATTACTGTTGTCAGGAGTGTTAACATGTTTTCGGATGTTAACAAGAATCTGAATCTCTTTTAAACAGGCTTTACCATCATAGCTAGGTCTTTAATGACATTCAAGCTAGGTTTTTCCCTTTAAGATTCTTTCTAGATATATACTGGTAGATCAATTATGAAAAAGGGATAAATATTTGATTTATTTGATATATTATATTCATACAAAATGATAAAAGGAGTACATAATTGCCCTAACGGGACTTGAAAGGAATTATGTTGTCCATGAAGGGACTAAAAGATAAACATGTCCTCACAAGGATTTATTAAAGGTACAATCTTCAGCATTAAGGAGTTTTCACCTTATCTCTGTATGTTTTCTCCCTGGATGCACGTTTTATCCTAGTCGTGGTACGAAGTTCAGCATTTCAAGGCTCCGGATGAGGAGAAATCCTAATACAGCTTCTTCGCTTGACGACGTATCCAATATATAAAAAAAATAATTGGAAGCAATAAATTCCAGATTAGAATTGAGAGTATTCCTATGTTAAGTCTAGACTCAGAAGTTTTTAAGGAATGTGCTACTGTGTCATTGAGATTAAACACAAAAGGCTAGTGTTTAATCCACTCAATGTTGGCTCTGATACCAACCTGTCACACCCAAAATTTCCACGTGTTTCACCGGTGGGCCCGGTGGGGAGTATCGTGACGTAATTGATGTTATCATAGTCAAACAACACAATATATAAATGCACAGCGGAAGCAAAAGATAAATATATTACATTCCGAATATAAAGTAATGTCAAATATTACAACGGAAAGTAAAGGATCCACTGGCGGATCAAATAAAAGAAAACTGTTCAACAGACTTTAGGCATCTAGAACTTGCAAGATTCCTTATTAACGCCCTGAGCTTCTAGCCAATTACGTTCAGTACCTGTCACTTAATCTTTTTGGAAAATACGTCTGTTTACACTGGTAAATACAATTAACCGACTCATTTGAAAAGGTTTAATAAAATTGATTTGAATGCACAAGGCACAACATTTCTTTTATAACTTGGGACAATTATCTTTATAATCTTGTATACGGATTTACATGTTCGTTGTACATTCAGGGCCCGGTGTAGAAATCGAGTCAAGATTAACAGACACGCCACAAGTATAGGCCCACAAGAGAGTGAGATACCGTTTCCCTTATGCACTGTCAGGGGTATGCCTACACCTCGTGCATAAGGCGTGGCCATTTTATAATACAATGATGTCAGGGATATCCGGGACATGGTCATTAACCCCTAAAGGCTTTTATTTCAAACAATACAGATTAAAGCGGGTCACCTCAATAATTTAATCACAATCCGACTAAACATTCAATACCTGACCAAGCAGTATTGTTATAATACCGTATCCCAAGCCCGTATAGGGAAAATAAGTTAAAAGTATTTACCTGAGCTAGCAAAAGCAATTTATACTTAGCCGTATATTCTAATCAGCAAGCGCAAGTACTTCTACTGGGGCTCTCAATCTGGAACGAAGGTTTTTATTAACCTATTAGATTCCTAACGGGTCTTTAATTTAGCCTTAGCTTAGACCGGTCAGTTTCAAAGGATAAATACGGTTTAATCACGTGAAAGGCGAAAACCGGGAATGGAATGTGGTTTGGACCCAACAAGTTTGAAGACTTGTTTTATATGGGTATAACAACCACACTCTGGATTTTGAAGTAAAGATGATAAGGTTTGACCCGTTTCGGCTAGTTTATGTAAGCTAGTTACATAAGCCGAACTGTGCGCGCAAAAGGCGTAACGGGTAACTGTAAGAGTCCTACACAGGTTTCCTAAGTTAATATGCTCTAAAGAAGTTGTGGTATCAGTAGGATACCTTCCATAATGCCCGTAACGAGTTTAAATCCAACATACGCCCCGTAGGGGCATTTCGGTCTTTTTAAAGATTATAAAAGAGATTTCCGAGTTCTACAGGAAATATGAGTTTTCCGAACAGTTTATTAAGTCCAAAATACTTTATTTATTATTTAAAACCAGTAGCAACTGGAATCGGGTTAAAAATACCATGTAGAACTCCAGTTATGTCCAAAAAGGGTATATTCGGTAATTACCGAATCGATGCCATAACCGCAGGTGATGAGCAGGTTAAAAATATGTAACACCTCGAAATTTTGTGTCCAATAATGTGTTGACACGTGTCTTGAGTTACACGTGGCATTAAATATTAAATAAAGGACTAAAGTTGACAAACCTTGAAAGTATGTAAATTCGAGGGTTAAAAATGTCAACGAGGGGTAAATATACTCTATAGTAACCCTAAATGATGCTCGTACCTTCAAACGAATGAATCATGGATCGTACGGAGCGAAATGCGGAAGAAAGTGAGAGATTACAAACTACAGGGGTCAAATGTGTCAACATGTTTAATTTATACTTCTGAGTGACCCTTTGACGAACCCGAGACTTTGTAACAGTAAAATACGCTCACTAGAATATACGATATAAATTTCGTGAAGTTCCGTTTTAAAACGAGAAAGTTATGGTCAAATTCGTATGCGAGGGGTTAAAAGCGTCAACAATAAAAGTTAAGGCTTTTCGGATAGTAATTAAACTAACCGGGGACTTAACAATGTGGGTAATAGTCACGAGGCCCTTATTCGTAAATAATCGAGGGCCAAATCGCAAAGTTACCCCTTCGAAACCGAAAGGTCAGGTTAATGATTACAAAAGATATGAAAATCTTGAAAATCAAGTCTAATGCGGGCCGCGTTAAAGTTATGCATGATTTAATGCGGGCCGTGAGCCACCTGCAGATTCGTTTTCTGACTTAAGGATTCAAGCGGCCCGCGTCTGAGTTGCTTGATCTTTAATGCGGGCCGCGTGAGAGTGCCAGATGCAGAAAACTTGGACAGATTCACTGTTTGAGCTTGTAAACGATCATTGATGCATTAATTGAAGCATGGGCGCCCTCTACATGTCCCCTAGCACTCAGGGACACCTGTTGATCATCCATGAACCATTGTAGGTTGAGTTGTAATGATCTTGAGCTAAATTTTTCACTATAAAAGGTATGGTAGTGTTCCATTGTTCAACACACCTCAAACTTGCCTTCTTGATCATTTCTGAAGCTCTCAAGCATTCTTCTAACATCACTAGTCGTGCACCAAGCTTCTGTAAGTATGCCAACCCTTTTGTGGCTTAGTTTTTGCATAGTTTAGCTTAAAAGTCAATCCGTCGTAACTAACGATTGACTTTACGATAAATCACAAATGGTCCAGTGGTTTGTCGAATCAAAGGTAGTTATATGTTGGTAATCATGTGGACTTTAAACCCCATAAAAGGGCACCCTCTGATTCCCACTCTAACTAGTCCGAATGTCGAGTCAAACGTGCTTAGAAAAAGTCAACAGAAATGCTATTTTGCGATTTCATGCATAACCAGTAATGTAGATGGTGTGTAACCTGTTTAAACACTCATAAAACATGATAATAAGTATATTAACTAGTCTAAGCTTGTTTGATCCGACCATTTACTGTTTTGACCCGGTTCGGAGCCGAAAGTAGCAAAACTTTGACTTTTGCTTTGACTTCAGTTCTGACCCGTTAAAGTATGTTTTAGATATGCCTTAGGACTCTCTTAGGACCAGGTTACATGATGGTATAAACCTCTGTGACCGGTTCGTTGTTTGTCCGAGTCTTTTACACATTTCCGTTAAATGCTTAAAAGTTGACCGTAATGCCCTTTTTAATTTAAAACGAGAATTTCGGACATGTGAAAGGACCATAACCTTAGTTACTGATTTCTAAGCATGTCCCTAAAATTTCACGTCAATCCGAGGTCCAGAATAGGAGTTATGCTAAATAGCGCAAATTACGGAAACTTTAGTAATTAAATAGCGCAATTAGCATAACGCCTATCTAAACCCAGATTTCGACACCAAACCTTTTACACACTGATGTAAAATAATATTTTGGAATTTTTAAAGATTTTTAATTATTTTTAGCCTGCTCATAACCTGCGGTTATGGCATCGGTTCGGTAATTACCGAATATACCCTTTTCGGACATAACTTGAGTTCTACAAGGTCTTTTGACCCGATTCCAGTTGTTACTGATTTTAAATAATAAATGGAGTATTTTGAACTTTATAAACTATTCGGAAAACTCAGATTTCCTTCGGGGCGTATGTTGGATTTAAACTCGTTACGGGCATTATGGAAGGTATCCTACTGATACCACAACCTCTTTAGAGCATATTAACTTAGGAAACCAGTGTAGGACTCTTACGGTTACCCGTTGCGCCTTTTGCGCGCACGGTTCGGCTTATGTAACTAGTTTACATAAATTAGCCGAAACGGGTCAAACCATATTGTTTTGACCCCAAAATCCAGAGTGTGGTTATTATACCCATATAAAACAAGTCTTCAAACTTGTTGGGTCCAAATCACATTCCATTCCCAGTTTTCGCCTTTCACGCGATTAAACCGTAATTATCCTTTGAAACTGACCGGTCTAAGCTACGGCTAAATTAAAGACCCGTTAGGATTCTAATAGGTTATTTTAAACCTTCGTTCCAGAATAGGAGACCAGTAAAAGCTATTTGCAATTTATTTGATTAAGGATTTATACTTGCAAAGGTAAATACTTTTAACTTATTTTCCGTTATACGGGCTTGGGTTACGGTATATAGCATACCGCTTGATCGGGCATCAAATTCTCCACCGTTGAGTGGGTAATTGAATAAATTTGATCGGCTCATTTAAACAGTCTTGTTACTTAAAGCCTTTAGGGGGTTAATGACCATGTCCCGGATATCCTTGGCAGCATTTTACGAAATGGCCACGACCTTGACATCCGGGTGTAGGCGTACACCTGGCATTATGTCCATAATTATAAAGGTACAGCCGTTGGTTTACCCGCCACGGTTTTATGCTATGTGGTGTGTTTATTAATCTTTAACCCAGACAAGATCCGGGCTACTGAACGCATAAGGAACATGTAATCCGTTCACAAGATTATAAATTTAAGTAATTCTCCCAAGTTATAAAAGAGTTTGTGCCTTGTGCATTCAAATCAATTTTAATAAACATTTTTACAAAAGTGTCGGTTGAATGTATTTACCAGTGTAAACTGACGTATTTTCCCAAAAAGATTAAATGCAGGTACTAAGCGTAATTGGCTGGATATTTCTCCTTAGCATCAATAAAGAGTCTCGCAAGCTTTAGATGCCTACGTCTGTTGAACAATTATTTTTATCTTATTATTGATCCCCTGTGGATTTTATTTCAACAATGGTGATACTTTGATATTACAATCAATGTTGAAATATATTTATCTTTATGCTTCCGCTGTGCATTCATATAATTGTGTGGTTTGACTATATTGTTGCCAACTACGTCACGGTAATCCCCCACCGGGCCCACCGGTGAGACACGTGGAAATCGGGGTGTGATAGGTTGGTATCAGAGCCAACACTGAGTGAATTAAACACTAGCCTTTGTGTTTAATCTCAGTTACACAATTGCACATACTTGAGTCTAGACAAGAACATAGGACAAATTCGAATTGTTATTCCAGTTTGTCTTTTTATTGTTTATTGTGATTTAAAGTTTTGAAAGTAGGAAATATGCCACCAGCAATTAGAAGAGGAAGAGGAGGAAGAGGCAAGGGGCCGATCATTACTCACAATGATCACGAGGCTGGACCTTCGAACATGCGAGCTCCTTCCAGTACAAGAAGTGAGGAACCACAGAGGCGTAGAAGGAACCTCTTTGAACATGCGAGACATTCTACCTCGCACAGTTCGACACCTTCATACCGTCATTCTTTTGGACCAAACTCAGAAAATGAACCCAATAACCCTCAACCATCGTTTATACCTCTCCAGCGATCTGCTTCGCACCGTTCTTATGGCGATCCTTCTCCTTTCTTCGTAGGACAGTTTAACCCGGCGGATTATGTCCAAGAGCCAATAGGGTATAACCCTTTAGGACCAGAGGATCACTTTTCCGAAGATAATGCAGTGGATATGGACGAGGATACAGATCCCGTCGAGCCTGCAAGGGGTACTCCCAACCATCCAATGGAGATCTCTGATGGGTTATCCTTTCATGGAACACCCTATCAAGGTCCCGACAGTTATCAGGCGAGGTTTGACCAAAGTAACTGGTACTTCACACCTTCTCATCATTTCTCGCCTCATGACCAACAACAGCAACAGGATCCTTCTGAGGATTCGCGGTTCGAGGCAGTTACGCCACCGCCTCCACCGCCACCAGTTCAACCAGTACTTCCTGATCCGCCAAGGCGTAGAAGATCAGGCGCGCGGATGTCCACCCGAGGAGGGGAATTCCATTTCAGCACCCCTCGCCACTCGAGTGCGAGTCACTTTCCGTCAGTGCCTGAAGAACCACAATTAGGTGAACCTTCAGGTCACCCTGCAGAGGTGAATTCTGCACCGGTTGCACCACCTCCGCCACCTTTTGAATATGACAATCCGATACCAGCGTACGGCGGTTCCACCGCGTACAACCCGTTTGAGCAGCCGACTCACACGCACTACAACTATAACTATGATGCCGACCCATACGTGGTAGCGGCTAATTACAATGCCCTCCATGGAACCTCTTGGAGACCAGATTACTCAGCTCATGGGTATCCAATACCTCCTAGACCTCCGGTTCAGCAACCGTCGCAGCAGCCACGTTTTTCTCCACCGGAGCAAGAAGGAATCCTACACCGATTAAACCGTGTGGAACGAGACTTCGAACAAGAACATAAGAGTAATCGTGGATTCCTCAAGGGGCTAGCAAACCTACTAAAAGAGAGGAAGAAACGAGATCATTAGTCTCCTTATTTATTATTGTATTTACTATTACAACTAAGTCCCTGCGAGGACATTTGTTTTAAGTATTTTAGTCCCTGCGAGGACAATTGCATTTCAGTCCCTGCGTGGACTTATCTTTTTAGTCCCTGTGCGGACATCTATCTATGTATTTGGTCCCTGCGTGGACTTGTTTTCGGTAAACCTCTGCGTAGGTATTTATTTATTTAAAAAGTCCCGTTTAGGGCAGCGTGTAATCGTTATTATAATTAATGGAACGTTATGTTAAAATTTCATTTTTGTTATTATATATGAAATAAATCAAAAATCATTCCTTTTTAAATTAATCTGCCTAAATAAAGAATCTTAATGGTGAAACCTAGCCAGGTGTCATTATAAGACCCGGCCAAGATGGTAAGACCTAATTAAAAGATTCAGATTTCCAGTTAACCTCTATAAACATGTTAACATTCTTGGCAGAGGTGATTCGTTAAAATCGCACGCGTCATTCTTATATAAGAATCCTTCTAAGGATTCCAAAGCCCAAATTAATGATTTGTAAATCATGGGTTAAAATTGTCAATAAAGATGATTCATTTATTAAACATCCATTAGTGATGTAGTGCCTACGGGCCAAACTTATTAAACATCCATTAGTGATGTAGTGCCTACGGGCCATACTTATTGCCATATAAGACAAAAGGCAGTTGTAGTCTATGACTCCTTGTCAGAAAAGGTAAAAGGACTACGGTTCAAACCTTCATGCCTTGATTCTCTGTAATCCCGGCTTATATTTTAAAAAAGTCCTTGTGACTAGGCTTTTGCGCCACTAACAATATTGTTTGTAATTAGGATAAGTATATTCAAATCCTAAATAAATGTGAGTAACAAATTAACCAGATATGGTCTATGTTACCATGGTTAATGAATTGCCATAAAAAACGATTCCATAATAAACTCCTAAATAAAACTTTGTCATTATCTTCTGTAGCAGATTCAAGTTACAATGGCTGATCCAAATGAGGTGAATAGTCATTCGAAAGAAGATGAATATGATAACGCCCAGGTTCATTTGACGGGCGCTGAATTAAAAGCTCTAGTCGATGGCGCTGTTAAGGCAGCCTTAGATCGACAATACGAAGAGTACACCGAGTCCCGGAGTAGAACCATATCTAAACCACACTCAAAGCCAAAAACCCACTCAAAATCTCACAGCAAACCACCCTCTAAGCCTAAGAAGGACGATGATAAGCATTCATCCAACGAAAACAGTGTTCATCCTAAGGAAAAAGTGTATACTAATGCATCTCGCGCCAGGGGTTGCACCTACAAGTATTTCGTATCTTGCAAACCCCGAGATTTCACTGGGGAGAAGGGCACAGTAGATTGTATGACATGGTTAGACGAGATGGACACCGTGGTGGACATCAGTGGTTGTGCAGAGAGAGACGTGGTAAAGTTTGTTTCGCAATCATTCAAGGGCGAAGCCCTGGCTTGGTGGAGGTCATTCGTTCATGCCTCGGGGAAGGCTGTTTTATACAGCATGACGTGGGAGGAATTCATTTCTCTCATCAAGGAAAATTACTGCCCTCAACATGAGGTTGAAAAGATAGAGTCTGATTTTCTATCGTTGGTTATGCAAACCTTGACTGTCAAGCTTACCTCACGAGCTTCAACGCAATATCCCGGTTGGTTCCGTATCTGGTAACCCCGGAGCCAAAGAGAATAGCTCGTTTTATCGGTGGTTTAACCCCCGAGATAAAGACAAGCGTAAAGGCCTCTCGGCCAGCTACCTTTAGATCTGTAGCTGACATATCTTTGTCCCTTACTCTGGATGCGGTCAGACAAAGATCGCTGAGGAACAAAGAAGCTGAGAAGAGAAAACGTGAAGACGATACCTCACGAAGATCGAGCAAGAAGCACCGTGGAAACGGTGACAACAAGAAAGGGTCTGAGTCAAGGAGAGATGGGCAACAATCTGGTGAGAAGCCCAAGTGCAAGAATTGCAAGAGACATCACTTTGGAAAGTGTAGACTCGAATCAAACTCGCAGACTCAGTCAAAGTCATTTGCTTGCGGGATATGCAAGTCCAAGGACCACAAGACCTTGGATTGCAAAAAGCTAAAGGATGCAACTTGCTACAGTTGCAATGAGAAGGGGCACATTAGAACCAACTGCCCTAAAAACGCCAAGAAGCCTGAAGAGGCCAAGAAGACCAATGCAAGAGTCTTCAGGATGGATGCGAAAGAAGCTGTGCTAGACGATAACGTGATCACATGTACTTTCCTTGTAAATGATGTCTTCGCAAGAGTACTTTTTGATTCAGGCGCTGATTAGTCTTTCGTAGATCATAAATTTTGCAAATTGCTGAATATGCCTGTCAAAACCTTAAATGTGAATTATGAGGTAGAGCTAGCAGATGGCACCATAGAAACCGTCTCCACTGTGTTAGATGGATGTGTGATATCCATTAAGAACCACTCTTTTCCTCTATCTCTACTTCCCTTTAAATTGGCCGGTTTTGACATAGTATTGGGTATGGACTGGTTATCTCACAACCAGGCCCAAATCGTCTGCAACAGAAAGCAAGTGGTGATAAAGACTCCGTCTGGTGAATCGCTTACCATTCGGGGAGATACCCAGTATGGATTGCCTGAGCAAGTGACTATGCTCAAGGCTTCAAAATGTTTAAAGAAGGGTTGTGTCATCTACATGGAACAAGTGATTATTGATGAGCCTAAACCGAAGATAGAAGACATCCCCGTCGTCTCTGAATACCCAGAGGTTTTCCCTGAAGAACTACCTGGTTTGCCACCAAGTAGGCAAGTGGAATTCAGAATTGACATTATCCCTGGAGCAGCACCTGTTGCTAGAGCACCTTACAGATTAGCACCAACCGAAATGAAGGAGTTAAGGACACAACTGGATGAACTGCTAGCTAAAGGTTTCATCAAACCTAGTTCGTCTCCCTGGGGAGCACCAGTCTTGTTTGTCAAAAAGAAGGACGGATCGATGCGTCTGTGCATCGATTACCGCGAGCTTAATAAAGTCACGATAAAGAATAGGTATCCTTTGCCGAGGATCGACGATTTGTTCGATCAGTTACAAGGGGCAAGTTATTTCTCTAAGATTGACTTGAGGTCAGGCTACCATCAACTGAAAGTCAGGGATGAAGACGTACATAAAACCGCATTTAGGACTCGTTATGGTCATTATGAGTTCCTAGTGATGCCTTTTGGGCTCACTAATGCACCGGCCGCGTTCATGGATGTAACACCTCGAAAAAATTTCGTCCAATAATGTATTGACACGTGTCATAGACTTTGCATATGCAAAAATATACTTTAGAGGGACTAAAGTTGACAAACGGTGAAAACTATGGAACGTAAGGGTCCAAAGTGTCAACAATGGATAAATAGACTCTATGATAACCCTACATAATGTTTATAACCTTAAACGGATGGATCATGGATCATACGAAGCGGAAATTGCACGAAAGTGAGGAATTACAAACTATAGGGGCTAAAAGTGTCAACATGTTGAATTTATACCTCTGAGTGATCTTTTGGCAGACCCGAAGCTTTGTAATGCTAAAATATACTCACTAGAATATGTGGTAAAAATTTCATGAAGTTTCGTTATCGTATGAGAAAGTTATGGCCAAAACCGTACTTGAGGGGTTAAAAGCGTCAACGTCGAATTTCATGACTTTTCGGGTGAGCGCAAAGTTAACCGAGGACATTACCATGTTGGTAAATGTCCCAAGGTTCCTAAAAACCAAGTTTGGGAGTTTACGAGTCAAGATAAATGGCCAAAACCTCGTATACGAAGACCAAGGACCAAAACTTCAAAATTAAAGAGATTTGAGGATCAGATGGGGCTAGGTGTCACACCTAGGACCCTAGGCGTGACGCGAGGCCTGCCCAGGTGCAGAATTTCGCGAATTAAGCTATTTTGGTCCGAATTTTGAGTGCATAACAGCTGTGAGCACCTCCAAAACTCACCAATCAGCCCTCATGCATGTTGGGACACCTGTTGCACTCTTACAACACCTGAAACCTCCATAAATCAGATCAATTCTTCATTCTTTTGAGTTCTTGAGTAGTAACCAAGATCACCACAAACCTTCAAAAACTCACAAGGCATTCCAGGAACTTTCTGATCATCAAGGCAGCCTCATAGGGATTCCTAAGCTTCATTAGGACCTTTGTAAGCATTCATATCATTCTCTAATTCGTTCTAGCTTTGATTATTAGCCAAAAGTCAATCCATTGTTCATATAGTTTGACTTTTCGATTAAACGAAATTGGCTCTGTCATTTCTCAAATTGAAACCACTTATAAGTTGGTATTTATGTGGGAAACAAACCCTCAAAAGGGTATTCACTGATTCCCACTCTAAGCATGCGATTTGTCGAGTCAAAGTTGTTCTTAAAAAAGTCAACAGGAAGTGTTTTTGCAAAATATAGCATAAATGATAATGTAGATGACATGCAATCAGTTTGATCATCAAAATAACTTTATAATGAATATAAGAATGTGTTTTATCATAATCAACTCGACGATCTTTAGTATAAACTCGGATCGGAACCGAAACTCTTACAAAACGACTTTTTCGTTGACTCTCGATTCGGATCCATGCATGCATGTTTGAGATCTGTATTAGAGTATATTTTTGACCATTTTTATTTAAGTGTAACTCTCTGGAATTTTTACTACTTGAGTCTATGCTTAACCGATTCATATGCATGTTTCCGATTTATGCTTAAAGTTGACTATTTTGCCCTTTTTGATATAAAACGTGATTTTTGGAAAAGTGAAAGAGTAGAAATCTTTATTTCTGATTTATAGACTTGCACCGAAAATTTGAGATCAGTTGGTGGTCCAGATTTTGAGTTATGGCCGATATCGTAAAACTAAAGCTTTATGTTACATAATCGGCGCATTTAGCGTATAACCTATTTAAGGCCACTTTCTGATATAAAACTTTTTACCCACTGATGTTATATAATATTTTGGGATTTTTGATGATTTTTATTTAATTTTTGGCTGATCGTATCATAGGTCGCTAAGTTGATTCGGTTAATGCCGGTTTTGACCGTTTAAGCCATAAAATGAGTTTTATAAATCCTTTTGACCCCAAACCTTTTTCTACTGATTTTATTTGTTAAATAAAATATTTTGAGCATTCTGGAAACATAAAAATCTCAGCTTTCTTTTAAAAACCCGGAAACGGCTTTAAATCGCACTTTTAAGCGTTTTTAACGCATAGTATGCGTTACACCCAAATTAAACATATAAGGTTCATACATACTGATGTATTTAGTATATTTTTATAAAATAACAGTAAGTATAAGTTCTTGAACTCAGATTTCCAGCTTTGGCATTTTTAGCCCTTGTGAAATTACCAAAATACCCCTACGGTGCATAGTTTGATTTTAAATGATAAGTTTTGTATACGGGTCATACCCTACTGTTATAATATGTCAAACTAAGTATATTTACTGTATAAATCAGACCCGTAACTCAGATTTCCAATTTAACTCTTTTATAATCTTTTAAATGACCAAAATGCCCTTATAAGGCATAAATTGAGTTTAAATTCATTCGGGGCAATATAGAACATAACTTGCTGATATTATATCATATGTAAAGCATATTATCTCAGGGAACTTGCATATGACTCTTTTGCCTACCCGTAACGCCCTTTTAGCGTTCGGTTCGGTTTATGTAACTAGTTTGCATAAATTGACCGAAACTGGTCAAACGTTATCATTTTTGTCTCAAAATCCAGAATGTATTTAGTATACCCATATTATACAAGTATTCAAACTTGTCGGGTCTAAATCACATTCTATCCGGTCTTCGCTTAATCGTGCACTTGAACCGTATATTTCCTTAAAACTAACCGGTCTAAGTTTAGGCTTAATTAAAGACCCGTTAGTATTCTAATTGGTTATTTATACCATCGTTCCAGACTAGAGCCTTCCGGTAAATTGTACCTACGCTTACTTAAGTGAATACGGCTGAGTTATTATAATTCTTGCTATTTAAGACAGGAGCTAGCTCAGGTAAATACTCTTAGCTTATTTTCCCTATTACGGGCTTGGGATACGGTAATATAAATACCGCATGGTCAGGTATGGGATTCGAAGACCAATGAGTCGGGAAATCCAAATAACCTGTTTTTAATTCGTATTGCTTGACTGAAACATTGGGGGTTAATGCGACCGTGTCCTGGATATCCTTGACTCATTAAATGCAATGGCCACGATCTAAGCACGGGGTGTAGGCATACACCTGACAGATGCTATATGCTTATTAATCGATTATACCCAATAAGGGATTCCCAATAAGGGAATAGTGGTGTGTCGGTTAATCTTGAACCGACATAGAACCGGGCCCCGTATGTAGAGCAAGTTATGTAAAACTGATAACATGAGATATAGTTTGTCCCAAGTATAAAACATTAATCTTGCCTTGTGCATCTTAATCAAGTGTCAAAATAGTTTTGTGCCTTGTGCGCCTAAACCTATTTTCATAAACTCTTTTCAAATGAGTCAGTTGAGTGTATTTACCAGTGAAAACTGACGTATTTTCCAAAGTCTAAGTGACAGGTACAAGTACGTAATAGGCTGGAAGCTGCTCAGGGCGTTAATAAGGAATCTTGCAAGTTCTAGGCGCCTAAAGTCTGTTGAACAACATTTAAGTTTTAAGATCCGCCTGTGGATCCTCTACTTTCCGTTGTAATACTTGATATTACTTTATATTCGGATTGTATTATATTTATCTTTTGCTTCCGCTGTGCATTTATAAATTGTGTTGTTTGATTATGATGTTATCAACTACGTCACAATACTCCCCACCGGGCCCACCGGTGACACGTGGAAATTTGGGGTGTGACAATGGATCTCAAGAATCGCGTTTGCAAGCCGTACTTAGACAAATTCGTCATCGTTTTCATCGAAGATATTCTTATCTACTCGAAGAACCAAGCTGACCATGAGAAACACCTTCGCTGTATTCTCAAACTCCTGCATCATGAGAAACTCTATGCCAAATTCTCTAAGTGCGAATTCTGGCTTCGTGAAGTCCAATTTCTAGGACATGTTGTCAGCGAGCGTGGTATCCAAGTGGATCCCGCAAAAGTGGAAGCTGTCATGAATTGGCAAGAGCCAAAGACGCCTACAGAGATTCGTAGTTTCCTGGGGTTAGCAGGATATTACAGGCGTTTCATTGAAAAATTTTCAAGGATTGCTGCGCCCTTAACTTCCTTGACCAAGAAGAAAGTAAAGTTCGTTTGGGGCCCTAAGCAGCAAGAGTCCTTTGATATTTTGAAACAAAAGTTGAGCAACGCTCCTGTACTGACATTGCCTGAAGGTACCGAAGAGTTCGTAGTTTACTGCGATGCATCACACACTGGCATGGGGTGTGTGCCTATGCAAAAGGGCAAGGTTATTGCCTATGCTTCAAGACAGTTAAAGGTGCATGAAAAGAATTACACCACCCATGACTTGGAGTTGGGTGCCGTTGTGTTCGCGCTAAAACTGTGGAGGCATTATCTGTATGGTATCAAGTTTGTGATCTATTCTGATCATAAGAGCCTTCAACATTTGTTTAATCAGAAGGAATTAAACATGAGGCAGCGCCGTTGGATGGAGACTTTAAATGATTATGATTGTGAAATCAGATATCATCCCGGCAAGGCGAATGTAGTCGCTGATGCCTTAAGTCGAAAGGAAAGGGTGAAACCAATCCGAATCAATGCCAAGAGCATTGAAGTGAAGAATAATTTGATTGAAAGGTTGTTAGCTGCACAGAGGAAAGCTGTGTTGGAAGCTAACTATCCTAAAGAAAAGCTAAGAGTAACTGAGGAGTAGTTAACTCTTAGCAAGGACGGAATTTTACGATTAAATGGACGAATATGGGTTCCAATTTATGGAGGACTACGAGATGTTATCCTCCAGGAAGCCCATAGTTCCAAATATTCCGTTCACCCTGGAGCTGATAAAATGTATCAGGATCTAAAGGCAAATTATTGGTGGATAGGCTTGAAAAAGTCTGTAGCCGCTTATGTAGCCAAATGCTTGACTTGTGCGCAAGTTAAAGCTGAGCATCAAAAGCCGTCAGGCTTGCTACAACAGCCTGAACTTTCAGAATGGAAGTGGGAAATGGTAACTATGGATTTTATTACCAAGTTACCCAAGACAAGGAAAGGAAATGATACAATATGGGTTATAGTTGATAGACTGACTAAGTCAGCACATTTCTTACCCATCAAGGAGACTTATAGCTCCGACATGTTAGCCCAGTTATACATTGATAAGATTGTAGCCTTACATGGCATACCTGTGTCTATTATCTCCGACAGAGATACTAGATACACGTCGCAATTTTGGAAAAGTTTCCAGCAATCTTTGGGCACACGTTTGAATTTTAGTACAGCTTACCATCCTCAGACAGACGGTCAGAGTGAGCGTACTATTCAAACGTTGGAAGACATGCTACGTGCATGTGCTATCGATTTGGGTGGTAGTTGGGATAAGAACCTACCATTAATCGAATTCTCCTACAACAATAGCTACCATACCAGCATTAAGGTTGCGCCCTTCGAGGCATTATACGGTAGAAAGTGTAGATCGCCCGTTTGTTGGGCGGAAGTTGGAGATGTCCAATTATCAGGACCGGAGATAGTCTTCGAAACGACGGACAAGATTGTCCAGATTCGAGACCGTCTCAAGGCTGCCCCAGATAGGCAGAAGAGTTACGCCGATCCAAAGCGTAAAGATTTTCACTTCGAAGTAGGTGATAAAGTGTTGCTTAAAGTATCACCCTGGAAGGGGGTGATGCGTTTCGGTAAGAAAGGCAAACTAAGCCCGAGATACATAGGACCTTTCGAGGTTATCGAACGTGTCGGGTCAGTTGCCTATAAGTTGAACTTACCTGAAGAGCTCAGTGGAATTCACAATGTGTTCCACATCTGCAATCTGAAGAAGTGCTTTGCTGATGAATCACTGGTGATACCACATACAGATGTGCACATAGATGAGAGCTTACGATTTGTGGAAAAACCTGTGTCAATTGAAGATCGACAGGTAAAGAAGCTTCGAAGGAAGCACGTACCTATCGTAAAGGTCAAATGGGATGCCCGTAGAGGTCCCGAATTCACATGGGAGGTTGAATCCACGATGAAAGAAAAATACCCTTATTTATTTCAGTAAATCTCGGATCGAGATTTATTTTAAGGGGGTGAGGATGTAACACCTCGAAATTTTGTGTCCAATAATGTGTTGACACGTGTCATGAGTTACACGTGGCATTAAATATTAAATAAAGGACTAAAGTTGACAAACCTTGAAAGTATGTAAATTCGAGGGTTAAAAATGTCAACGAGGGGTAAATATATTGTATAGTAACCCTAAATGATGCTCGTACCTTCAAACGAATGAATCATGGATCGTACGGAGCGAAATGCGGAAGAAAGTGAGAGATTACAAACTACAGGGGTCAAATGTGTCAACATGTTTAATTTATACCTCTGAGTGACCCTTTGACGAACCCGAGACTTTGTAACAGCAAAATACGCTCACTAGAATATACCATATAAATTTCGCGAAGTTCCGTTTTAAAACGAGAAAGTTATGGTCAAATTCGTATGCGAGGGGTTAAAAGCGTCAACAATAAAAGTTAAGGCTTTTCGGATAGTAACTAAACTAATCGGGGACTTAAAAATGCGGGTAATAGTCACGAGGCCCTTATTCGTAAATAATCGAGGGCCAAATCACAAAGTTACCCCTTCGAAACCGAAAGGTCAGGTTAATGATTACAAAAGATATGAAAATCTTGAAAATCAAGTCTAATGCGGGCCGCGTTAAAGTTATGCATGATTTAATGCGGGCCGCAAGCCACCTGCAGATTCGTTTTCTGACTTAAGGATTCAGGCGGCCCGCGTCTGAGTTGCTTGATCCTTAATGCGGGCCGCATGAGAGTGCCAGATGCAGAAAACTTGGACAGATTCATTGTTTGAGCTTGTAAACGATCATTGATGCATTAATTGAAGCATGGGCGCCCTCTACATGTCCCCTAGCACTCAGGGACACCTGCTGATCATCCATGAACCATTGTAGGTTGAGTTGTAATGATCTTGAGCTAAATTTTTCACTATAAAAGGCAAGGTAGTGTTCCATTGTTCAACACACCTCAAACCTGCCTTCTTGATCATTTCTGAAGCTCTCAAGCATTCTTCTAACATCACTAGTCGTGCACCAAGCTTCTGTAAGTATGCCAACCCTTTTGTGGCTTAGTTTTTGCATAGTTTAGCTTAAAAGTCAATCCGTCGTAACTAACGATTGACTTTACGATAAATCACAAATGGTCCAGTGGTTTGTCGAATAAAAGGTAGTTATATGTTGGTAATCATGTGGACTTTAAACCCCTAAAAAGGGCACCCTCTGATTCCCACTCTAACTAGTCCGAATGTCGAGTCAAACGTGCTTAGAAAAAGTCAACAGAAATGCTATTTTGCGATTTCATGCATAACCAGTAATGTAGATGGTGTGTAACCTGTTTAAACACTCATAAAACAGGATAATAAGTATATTAACTAGTCTAAGCTTGTTTGATCCGACCATTTACTGTTTTGACCCGGTTCGGAGCCGAAAGTAGCAAAACTTTGACTTTTGCTTTGACTTCAGTTCTGACCCGTTAAAGTATGTTTTAGATATGCCTTAGGACTCTCTTAGGACCAGGTTACATGATGGTATAAACCTCTGTGACCGGTTCGTTGTTTGTCCGAGTCTTTTACACATTTCCGTTAAATGCTTAAAAGTTGACCGTAACGCCCTTTTTAATTTAAAACGAGAATTTCGGACATGTGAAAGGACCATAACCTTAGTTACTGATTTCTAAGCATGTCCCTAAAATTTCACGTCAATCCGAGGTCCAGAATAGGAGTTATGCTAAATAGCGCAAATTACGGAAACTTTAGTAATTAAATAGCGCAATTAGCATAACGCCTATCTAAACCCAGATTTCGACACCAAACCTTTTACACACTGATGTAAAATAATATTTTGGAATTTTTAAAGATTTTTAATTATTTTTAGCCTGCTCATAACCTGCGGTTATGGCATCGGTTCGGTAATTACCGAATATACCCTTTTCGGACATAACTTGAGTTCTACAAGGTCTTTTGACCCAATTCCAGTTGCTACTGATTTTAAATAATAAATGGAGTATTTTGAACTTTATAAACTATTCGGAAACCTCAGATTTCCTGTAGAACTCAGAAACCTCTTTTATAACCTTTAAAAAGACCGAAATACCCCTACGGGGCATAAAATGGATTTAAACTCGTTACGGGTATTATGGAAGGTATCCTACTGATGCCACAACCTCTTTAAAGCATATTGACTTAGGAAACCAGTGTAGGACTCTTACGGTTACCCGTTGCGCCTTTTGCGCGCACGGTTCGGCTTATGTAACTAGTTTACATAAATTAGCCGAAACGGGTCAAACCATATTGTTTTGACCCCAAAATCCAGAGTGTGGTTATTATACCCATATAAAACAAGTCTTCAAACTTGTTGGGTCCAAATCACATTCCATTCCCAGTTTTCGCCTTTCACGTGATTAAACCGTAATTATCCTTTGAAACTGACCGGTCTAAGCTACGGCTAAATTAAAGACCCGTTAGGATTCTAATAGGTTATTTTAAACCTTCATTCCAGAATAGGAGACCAGTAAAAGCTATTTGCAATTTATTCGATTAAGGATTTATACTTGCAAAGGTAAATACTTTTAACTTATTTTCCGTTATACGGGCTTGGGTTACGGTATATAGCATACCGCTTGATCGGGCATCAAATTCTCCACCGTTGAGTGGGTAATTGAATAAATTTGACCGGCTCGTTTAAACAGTCTTGTTACTTAAAGCCTTTAGGGGGTTAATGACCATGTCCCGGATATCCTTGGCAGCATTTTACGAAATGGCCACGACCTTGACATCCGGGTGTAGGCGTACACCCGGCATTATGTCCATAATTATAAAGGTATAGCCGTTGGTTTACCCGCCACGTTTTTATGCTATGTGGTGTGTCTATTAATCTTTAACCCGGACAAGATCCGGGCTACTGAACGCATAAGGAACATGTAATCCGTTCACAAGATTATAAATTTAAGTAATTATCCCAAGTTATAAAAGAGTTTAGGGACATGCTTAGAATTCAGTAACTAAGGTTATTGTCCTTTCACATGTCCAAAATTCTTGTTTTAAAGTAACAAGGGCGTTATGGTCAACTTTTAGGCGTTTAACGGAAATGTGTAAAACACTCGGACAAACAACGAACCGGTCACAGAGGGTTGTACCATCATGTAACCTGGTCCTAAGAGAGTCCTAAGGCATATCTAAATCATACCATAACGGGTCAGAACTGAAATCAAAGCAAAAGTCAAAGCTTTGCGACTTTCGGTTCCGAACCGGGTCAAAATGGTAAATGGTCGGATCAAACAAGCTTAGGCTAGTTAATATACTTATTATCATGTTATATGAGTGTTAAAACAAGTTACACGCCATCTATATTACTGATTATGCATAAAATCACAATTTAGCATTCTGTTGACTTTTTATAAACAACTTTGACCCGACATTTGACCTAGTTAGAATGGGAATCAGAGGGTGCCCTCTTAAGGGTTTAAGGCCCACATGATTACCAACTTATAACCATCTTTGATCCGACAAATCACTGGACCAATAATGATTTATCGCTAAGTCAACCGTTAATTACGACGGTTTGACTTCTAAGCTAAAACTTAGCGAAAACTCGATAAGGAAAGGTCAAGCATACTTACAAAAGTCCTATGCACGACTAGGGAAGCTTAGAAGAAGGTCTTGAGCTCCAAAAATGATCAGATGAAGAAGGAATGGATGAATGATCAAAGTTGCAACCAAAGGCCTTTATATAGTGATTTAATCACCATGGATTGTCGACACACAACACTACCAATGGTTCTTGATCATCAACACATGTCCCTAAGGTTCTAGGAGTCATTTAGGCAGCTCTTGGAAGGGTTAAAGGGCGCATATGACGTTTACATGGGCTGAACAGGCAACAAAAACAAGTTTCTGCATCTGGGCGCGTCAGGCGGCCCGCGTAAGGCCCTCAAAATGTTTATGCGGGCTGCGTGAGCCCTCAGATCTGATTCCAAATCTTTCATTTATTGCATGTTAGCTCTTGGCTCCTCGAAAGGTCAGTTTAACTTTGTTTCTTGCACTATGACCCCTTTACCTTTACTTATAAGGGCTCCAAGACTTAAACCTACTTTGTTAAGTCCTTGGTCACTTTATGTTTACCCGAAAAAGTCATAAATTTCAACGTTGACACTTTTAACCCCTAGAATACGAATATTGTCATTACTTCCTCATTTTACAACGGAATTTTATGAAATTTTAATCACTTATTCTAGTGAGCATAATTTACCTTTACAAAGCTTCGGGTTTGCTAAAAGGTCACTCAGAGGTATAACTTAAACATGTTGACACATTTAACCCCTGTAGTTTGTAATTTCTCACTTTCTTTCAAAATGAGCTTTGTATGATCCATGAATCATTCGTTTAAGGGTATAAACATCATGTAGGGATATTGTAGGGAATATTTATCTATTGTTGACATTTCGAACCCTTGAATTCACATACTTTCTATGTTTGTCAACTTTAGTCCCTCTATAGTATCCATTGACTCGTTCAGGCTTATGACACGTGTCAATACATTATAGGACGTAAATTTTCGAGGTGTTACAAACATTCAGTGCAGAAGGTTAAAATTGTCAATTACTATTCTCAAATTCCCGGTTACATCCATCTTTCCAAATCAAAAACTAAAATATATCCCAAAATCTTGCAGAAGTTTCATAGTCGTCTCCAACAAAATTGATCCCATTGTTTGTCGATTTCAACAGAAATTACGCCAATGACGATTAAAGAATTGAGAGGTAATCAGTTCGATTTAATAATCCTATTCTTCATTTTGTAAATCATTCCTTTTATGATTGGATTTTTGCCGATAATGAACCATTGTTTCACTTATGAACAATCTCAGCTACAAGGGACAAGCAGAGCAAAAAAAAAATAACGAGCGGGTTCAATCGAAGCACAACAATCCAGGTTCTTTCTATATCCCCATCCTTAGTGTCACACCCCTAATTTCCACGTGTCACCGGTGGGGGATTAAAGTGACGTAGTTGATATCATCATAGTCAAACAACACAAATTATAATGCACAGCGGAAGCAAAGATAGATTTATTTCAACTTAAATTATTGTAGTATTCGAGTATCACAAAATGTCGAAATAGAATCCACAGGCAGAATCAAATAAAAAGGAAACTTCATTTCAACAGACTTCATGCATCCTAAGCTTGCGAGACTTCTATGGATGCTTAAGGAGTGACCAGCCTATTACGCGTAGTACCTGCACTTAGTCTTTTTGGAAAATACGTCAGTTTACACTGGTAAATACAATTTAACTGACTCATTTTGAAAATGTTTAAAATTTATTTAAATGCTCATGGCATAAAACTTTTTATAACTTGGGATAATTATTTGCTTAATAATCTTGTAAAAGAATTACATGTTCGTTCTGCGTTCGATAGCCCGGGTCATGCCGGGTTAAAGATTAATAGACACACCACTTAATATAATTCCGCCGCGAGACTTCTCTCGTACCGACGATTATACATGTTGTACAACACTACGGGTGCACGCCTACACCCGAGTGCTAAGGTCGTGGCCATTCTTTGAATGATGCCAAGGATATCCGGGACATGGTCATTAAGCCCCCAAAGGCGTTAAACAAACAAAACATCATTTTCAAACGGGTTAATTTGACTGCACATAACCAAGACCGGTTAAGGTCAATTCCTCGACCAAGCGGTATTTTATATACCGTACCCCAAGCCCGTATAGGGAAAATAAGTTAAACGTATTTACCTGAGCAAAGTATAACCAAATATAACGAGTGCATGTAGCTTTTACTGGGCTCCTAGATCTAGAAATTAAGGTTTTAATAACCTATTAGAATCCTAACGGGTCTTAAGCTTAGACCGGTTAGTTTTATATAAAGATTACGGTTTTAAACGCACAATAAGGCGAAGACCGTTTTAGAATGTGGTTTTGTCCCAACAAGCTTGCACACTTGTTTTATATGGGTAACATAATCACATTCTGGTTTTTGAGACCAAAAAGATATGGTTTGACCCGTTTCGGCTAAAATGGCCAAACTAGCCGCATAAGCCGATCCGAACGCGTATAATGCGTAACGAGTAACCATAAGAGTCAAATACAAGTTTCTGAAGTCAATATGCTTAAAATATGTTGTGATATCAGAATGATACCTTCCATTATGCCCCAAATGATTATAAACCAAAACTATGCCTCAAAAGGGCGTTTTGGTCATTTTATAAGGTGTAAAAGGGTTAAAATGATAACCTGAGTTACAGGTCTGATTAAATTAGTAAATATACTTAATTTACTAAGTCATAACAGTAGGGTATCAAATTTATGTGAAATTTATTATCTTTAACCTTACTATGCACCGTAGGGGCATTTTGGTAATTTCACATGTGCCTAAAAAGGTCAATTCTGGAATTCTGAGTTCAAAACATTTGCCTACTATTTAAAATATAAAAATTCACTAATTACATCAGTAGGTTCAAACCCTTAAGCTTAATAAGGTTCTAGTGCACACTTATGCGTTAAAAATGCCTAAAAAGGCGGTTTGGAGCCATTTCCGGGTTTTCTGTAAAAAGCTGATATTTTTAATATTCCAGAAGGCTCAAAATAATTTATTTATCATAACAAATCAGTAGAAATTGGTTTGAGGTCAAAAGGATTTGTAAAACTCATTTTACGGCTAAAAAGGGCAAAACCGGCATAAACCGAATTAATCTTAGAACACTAAGTTATGCTCAGCCTAAAAATAAATAAAAATCTCCAAAAATCCCAAAATATTATTTTATAATAGTGGGTAAAAAGTTTGGTATAAAAATTTGGGTTTTGATAGGCTATACATAATTTACGCCATTTAATTAGTAAAGAAGCTCTTAATTACGCTATTGAGCATAACTCTTAATCTAGACCTCAAACTGACTTCAAATTTTGGGTGCAAGTTTATAAATCAGTAGCTAAGGTGCCTACCCTTTTACATTTTCAAAAATCACGTTTTAAGGTCAAATGGGCATAATGGTCAACATATAAGCGATTAACGGAAACATGCATGTGAATAGGATATCCAATGAACCAAGTTGTATAATCTCAGAGAGTTATACTAACATGTAAATAGGTTCAAAAGAAGCTCTAAGGCAATCCTAATCTTGGCTTAAACGGGTCAGAACTGAAAGTCAAAGCAGAAGTCAAACTTTGCGACTTTCAGTTCCAAACCGAGCTTAAACTGAAAATTGTCGAGTTGAACATGTTGGAACATTTTCTTACATTAATTACCAAGTTATTTTAATGATTAAACAGGTTGCATGCATCCTACATTGCTAATTATGTATTAATTCGCAAATAACCTTTCTGTTGACTTTTTATAACAAGCTTTGACTCAACAATTAACATAGTTAGAGTGGGAATCTGGAAATACCCTTTTAAGGGTTTGTTACCCACATAATTACCTACTTAAAGGTACTTTTAATTCGTGATTTGACAGAGCACATTTTTATTAATCACGAAGTCAAACCTTAATTACGACGGTTTGACTTTTAGCTAATTAATTAAGCTAAAACGAATTAGGAAGGGTTAAGGACACTTACAAGAGTCCTAATTGAGATTAGAGAGCCTAAGGAAGAGTGCTTGCTGTCCAGAGAGCTCCAGGAGTGCACTTGTGAACTTTTGCAAATGAATGCACAAATGGTTACAACATTAGGCTCCTTATATAACAATTTTGATCTCATAGGATGGTGACAAACAAGTCTACACATGATACAAGATCATTACAAGTGCCCCCTATGCATGAAATACCATTGGGGCAGCCCCTGGTATATAAAACAAGCTCTCAAAGTCGGTTAACAGGCCTGAAATGGCAGCTGTCCATGTTTTCTGGTGCTGGGAGTCTGATGCGGCCCGCCTGGGGTTACCAGGGATTCTCACGCGGGCCGCCTGACCTGTCTGATCAGTCAACAAGTTTTCAAACTTTGCAATTTTGGTCCCTGGTCCTTTGTAACGTGGTTTTGAGCTTCTAAATTGCCATTTCAGCCTCCAAACTTGATTTTTAAGGGCCTTGGGACTTTTACTAACTTGGTTAAGTCCTTGACTAACCTTGTAACCACTCATAAGGCCATAGAATTCAATGTTGACGCTTTTAACCCCTCGAACACGAATTTGATCATAACTTTCTCATACGATAACGAAACTTTATGAAATTCTAACCACATATTCTAGTGAGTATATTTTATCATTACAAAGCTTCGGGTCTGCCAAAAGGTCACTCAGAGGTATACTTTGCACATGTTGACACTTTTAGCCCATGTAGTTTGTAATTCCTCACTTTCCTTTATGTTTCGCTTCGTATGATCCATGATTTATTCGTTGGAAGGTATAAACATTATGTAGGGCTATTTTAGAATATATTTATGCATTGTTGACACTTTGGACCCTTATATTCACATAGTTTCCCTGTTTGTCAACTTTAGTCCCTCCAAAGTATTCTTTCTCACGTTCAAAGCTTATGACACGTGTTTATACTTTATTGGACACAAATTTTCAAGGTGTTACATCCTCACCCCCTTAAAAGAAATCTCGTCCTCGAGATTTAAGGAAACAGATGAGGGTATTTCTCTTTCATTGAGGATTCTAGCTCCCACGTGTATTCAGGACCTCTACGGGCGTCCCACTTCACCTTGACAATAGGCACAAGCTTTCTCCGAAGCTTCTTTACCTGTCGATCCTCAATCGACACAGGTTTTTCCACAAATTTTAAGTTCTCGTCTATATGCACATCTATGTGTGTTATGACTAGCGACTCATCGGCCAGACATTTCTTCAGATTGCAGACGTGAAATACATTATGAATACCATCGAGCTCCTCGGGTAAGTTTAACTTGTAAGCCACTGATCCTACACATTCTATGATTTCTAATGGTCCTATATGCCTTGGGCTTAACTTACCTTTCTTGCCAAATCGCATCACCCCTTTCCAAGGTGATACTTTGAGCAAAACTTTATCGCCGACCTCAAACTTGAGAGGTTTTCGCCTTTCATCCGCATAGCTCTTCTGCCTGTCTCGAGCAGCTTTCAGGCGGTCGCGAATTTGGACAATCTTGTCCGTTGTCTCGAAGACTAAGTCAGGACCTGATAATTGCGTATCTCCCACTTCTACCCAGCAAATGGGCGTTCTGCACTTTCTACCATATAGTGCCTCAAAAGGCGCAGCCTTAATGCTAGTATGGTAGCTATTATTGTAGGAGAACTCGACCAACGGTAAATGCCTGTCCCAACTTCCTCCTAGATCAATTACACATGCACGCAGCATGTCTTCCAATGTTTGAATAGTACGCTCACTCTGCCCATCCGTCTGAGGATGGTAAGCCGTACTGAAATTCAATTGAGTGCCCAGAGACTGTTGGAAACTCTTCCAGAAATGGGATGTGTATCTAGTATCCCGATCTGAGATAATAGATACTGGCACGCCATGCAAGGCCACAATCTTATCCACGTACAGTTGGGCTAGCATGTCAGAGCTGAAGGTCTCTCTAATGGGCAGGAAGTGTGCTGACTTAGTCAGTCTATCAACTATGACCCATATAGTATCATTTCCCTTCGGCGTCTTAGGCAATTTGGTGATGAAATCCATCGTCACCATTTCCCATTTCCAAGTGGGAATTTCAGGCTGTTGCAGCAAACCTGACGGCTTCTGATGTTCAGCTTTGACTTTAGCACAAGTCAAGCATTTAGCTACATAAGCAGCTATAGACTTTTTCAAGCCTATCCACCAATAATTTGCCTTTAAATCCTGGTACATCTTATCAGCTCCAGGATGGACGGAATACTTGGAACTGTGGGCTTCCTTAAGGATAACATCCCGTAGTCCTACATATACAGGAACCCATATTCGTCCATTTAACCTCAACATTTCGTCCTTGTCGTAGGACAATTGTTCTTCAGTTACTCCTAATTTCTCCTCAGGGTAGTTAGCTTCCAACACAGCATCCTTCTGTGCAGCTAACAACCTTTCATTCAAACTGTTCTTAATTTCAATGCTCTTGGCATTGATCCTTATCGGCTTCACTCTTTCCTTCCTGCTCAAGGCATCTGCGACTACATTGGCCTTGCCTGGATGGTATCTTATTTCACAATCATAATCGTTCAAGGTTTCCATCCATCGTCGCTGCCTCATGTTCAAATCCTTCTGATTGAACAGGTGTTGAAGGCTCTTGTGGTCGGAATAGATCACACACTTCGTCCCATACAGATAATGTCTCCAAAGCTTAAGTGCAAATACAACGGCACCCAATTCCAAGTCATGGGTGGTGTAATTCTTTCGTGCACCTTTAATTAACGCGAAGCATAGGCTATGACATTGCCCTTTTGCATTAACACACAACCCATTCCGGTGTGTGATGCATCACAATACACCACAAATTCTTCAATGCCTTCAAGTAGAGTCAGCACTGGTGCGTTAGTCAACTTCTGCTTCAAGATATCAAAAGATTCTTGCTGCTTAGGCCCCCAATTAAACTTAATGTTCTTACGTGTTAACGACGTTAAGGGCGCAGCAATCCTTGAGAAGTTTTCAATAAAACGCCTATAGTATCCAGCCAAACCTAGGAAGCTACGAATCTCTGAAGGTGTCTTTGGCTCTTGCCAGTTCATAATAGCTTCTATCTTTGCGGGATCCACTTGAATTCCATGTTCACTCACAACATGCCCAAGGAACTGGACTTCGCGAAGCCAAAATTCACACTTTGAAAATTTGGCATAGAGCTTCTCTTGATGGAGCAGCTTAAGAATGCACCGAAGATGCTTCTCATGGTCAGCTTGGTTCTTCGAGTAGATGAGGATGTCGTCGATGAAGACGATGACAAATTTATCCAGATAAGGTTTGCATACGCGATTCATGAGATCCATGAATGCGGCAGGTGCGTTAGTGAGCCCAAAAGGCATCACTAGGAACTCGTAATGACCATAACGAGTCCTAAACGCGGTCTTATGTACATCCTCCTCCTTGACCTTCAGTTGATGATAGCCTAACCTGAGATCTTTCTTAGAAAAGTAACTCGTTGCCTGTAGCTGGTCGAAAAGATCATCGATTCTAGGCAAAGGATATATGTTCTTGATAGTAACCTTGTTTAGCTCACGGTAATCAATGCATAGACGCATTGATCCATCCTTCTTTTTAACAAACAGAATTGGCGCTCCCCATGGAGATGAACTAGGTCTAATAAAACCTTTAGCTAGTAAATCATCTAGCTGTGTCCTTAATTCCTTCATCTCCGTTGGTGCTAATCTATATGGTGCTCTGGCCACTGGTGCAGCTCCGGGGATGATGTCAATCCTAAATTCCACCTGCCTATCTGGTGGCAAACCAGGTAGTTCCTCCGGAAAAACCTCGGGATAATCAGAAATGACTGGTATGTCTTCGATCCTGGGCTTCTTCTCGTCACTGGTTACTTGTGCCATATAAATGACACAACCCTTACTCATGCATCCGGATGCCTTAAGCATGGCCACTTGCTCTGGCAATCCATGTTGAGTATCTCCCTGAATAGTGAGTGGCTCACCAGATGGGGTCTTGATTACTACCTGCTTCTTATTGCACACTATCTGGCTTTGGTTACGCGATAACCAATCCATTCCTATTACTACATCAAAGCCTGCTAGCTTAAAGGGTAACAAGGACAAAGGAAAAGAGTGGTTCCTAATGGATAGGACACATCCATCTAATACAGTCGAAACTGTTTCTATTGTTCCATCAGCTAATTCCACTTCATATTTCATACTTAAAACATTAACAGGTAATTTCAACAGTTCACAGAACTTATTATCTACAAAGGATCTATCCGCCCCAGAGTCAAACAATACCCTTGCGTAGACATCATTAATGAGAAAAGTACTTGTTATGACATTATCATCCTGAATAGCTTCCTTTGCATCCATGCGGAAGACCCTTGCATTAGTCTTCTTTCCCTCTTCTGCTTTCTTGGCCAGTTTCGGGCAGTTGGGTCTAATATGTCCCTTCTCATTACAATTGTAGCAGGTGGCATCCTTAAGTTTCTTGCAATCCAATGCCTTATGATCCGGGGACTTGCAAATCCCACATAGTTTCTGCTGAGATTGGGATCTAGACTCCTGCCTGCATTTCCCGAAATGGTGCTTCTTACAAACTTTGCACCTGGGTTTTTCACCCGACTGTTGATCTCCCTTCTTGGATCCCGACCCTTTCTTGTGGTCGTCATTGCCCTTGCGCTTCTTGTCTGAGCGCCGCGAACCGTCATCTTCGCGTTTTCGTTTCTCAGCGTCTGCAGCTCTCAGGGATCTCTGTCTAACTGCGTCTAGTGTAAGGGACAGAGATATGTCAGCTACTGATCGAAACGTAGTGGGTCGAGAGGCCTTGACGCTCGCTTTAATTTCTGGGGCCAGACCCCCAATGAAACGGGCTATCCTCTTCGTTTCAGGTGTTACAAGATAGGGAACTAGCCTTGACAAGGTATTGAAGGTTGTGAGGTACGCCTGGCAGTCCAGGTTCTTCATGACTAAGGACAGAAAATCAGATTCTATCCTTTCAACCTCGTGTTGGGGACAATAATTCTCCTTGATCAGGGCAACAAATTGTTCCCAAGACATGTTGTATAGAGGTATCTTCCCGGTGGCTTGAATCAGCGACTTCCACCATTGTAGTGCATCACCTTTGAAAGATTGTGTCACAAACTTCACAATATCTCTTTCAGCACAGCCACTTATATCCACTACTGTCTCCATCTCATCAAGCCAAGTCATACAGTCCACTGCCCCCTTCTCCCCAGTGAAATCCCGGGGTTTACAAGACACAAAGTATTTATACGTGCAACCCTTGGCACGTGGGGCATCATAAAGCACGATCTTCTTGGAATGATTATCATTTTCATTCGAAGAATGTCTATCATCATCCTTCTTAGATTCTTCCTTTTTAGACTTGGGTTGGACAGATGGTGGCTTGCCGTGAGACTCCGAATGAGTCTTGGATCTGATATGCGGTGTAGACAAGGTCCTACTATGGGTCCCACTGTACTCACTGTACTGTCTTTCTAATGCCTTTGTAACCGCATCATCTACCAGTGCTTTCAACTCCGCACCAGTTAACTGTATCTTTGCGTTATCGTGGTTCTCTACCGGACGACTGTTCACTTCGTCCGACCCCGCCATGTAGCTTCAATTGCTACATATAGACAATAATAGGCAAGGTTTTATTCAGAGGTTAATACAGCATTTTATACTTTATTAACCATGGCTTTAAATAGTCATTACTGGTTAATTTGTTAATTAATTATTTATGCAGGACTTTTATTATAATCCTATATTATAACTTTAATGTTGGCACCTAAAGGCCTTGTTACATAAACAGTGAGTTGCAGACTCTAACTGTCTCTTAGTCCCTAGGACATTAATTATTACCCGTAGGTACTTCATTCCCAAGGAATGGATATTTACTTACAGGGAATTTTTTTTTAAATTAACCCAATTTTCAATAATGGCTTATGTGACTTATACTGTGTCACAATTTGCCCAGTATGTTAACATACTTACAGATGTTAACAGAATTTGGAATTTTCTAGACAGGTTCTACCATTTTGGCCATGTCTGCGACGACACGTGGCTAGGTTTTACCTCTTAGATTCTCTTTATAACGTAGATCAATCCTAAGTTGAGACGTTAATTATGGACCTGAATCTAATTATGGAGATACCATCTTGGCCTTGTCTTAAAATGATATGTGGCTAGGTCTTGTCCCCTTTTAGATTTTGCCATTTTATATTAATGGTAGGTCTTCTTTATTTTAGGAAATGTTATTTTCATTTTTACCTTTTTATTTTAAGTTTATTCATATACTTATTTATAACAATAATCATGAAAATTTAAATGCAACATTCCATTAATAAAGATTCAACAGTACAATACTTGTCCTAAACGGGACTTCTACAAACAACATGCCCACGCAGGGGCGAAATACAACAAACAAATGAACACACTAACAAACAACAAACCCACGCAGGGGTCAACTGAAAGACATACCCACGCAGGGGCAGAATACAATAAGACAAGCTCGCGCAGGAGCTGAATACAGAAACAACAAATCCACGCAGGGACTGATTACAACTAAAATACTAAGATCTTCAATGGTCCCTCCTTTTGGACTTTCCTTTGATCAAATCTGATAGTCCTTTGAAGAAACCTCTGTTGTGTCTGCGCTCAGTTTGGATTTCCCGTTCACAACGGTCCAGTCTCTCAAGGACCTCCTGCTGACGCTCTGGTGGGATAAGCTGCTGCTGCGGCGGTTGGTACAATGGTGGTGGCTGCTGGTACACATATGGAGGGTACCCGGTAGTCCAAGGACCACCATAGGGCCCTTCAGGGTGTCGAGCGTTGTAATCCCAAGCCTCCTGATATGGGTCCACGTTGGCTTGTTAAAGCTGTTGTGGCCCGACATTTCAAATGGGTTGTATGCCGCGGAACCGGCATAAGCAGGGATTGGGTTGTCAAAACCCGGTGGAGGTGCCACAGGTACTGAGTTGATCTCTGGTATGGGGTTTGATGGACCCCCCATTTGTGGTTCTTCCTCTTCCTCCTGAAGTGGCGGATAATGGCTGCCACTTGATGGTTGGGGTGTGCTGATGCGGACACCCCCTCGCATGGACATCTGTGCATTTGACCCTCTCCGCCTCGGTGGCTCCGGAGGCGGCTGCTGTTCCACTGGTGGTGGTGGTGGCGGAGTGACTGCCACAAATCGTTGATCCTCAGAAGGGTCTTGCTGCTGTTGTTGCTGATATGGGGACGAGTGCTCAGAGGGCGTGAAGTACCAGTCCCACTGCTTGAACCTCTCCTGGTAACTGTCCGGACCGCGGTATGGTGATCCATGGAAAGATGACCCATCCGAGATTTTGATGGGGTGGTTCGGCGTTCCTGTAGCAGGCTCCATGGGATCAGTATCCTCGTCCATGTCATTTTCCCCAGAGAAGTGGTCTTCCGGTCCGAGTGGGTTAAAACCCACGGGTTCTGGAAAAATGTTGGCCGGGTTGAATCGGCTTTGGAAAACTGGTGTTGGGTCACCAAAGGAGTGGTGAGAGTTGGATCTCTGCAAAGGTATGAAAGAGGGTGGTTGCTCGTTGGGCTCATTTTCCGATTGAGGCCCAAAGGAATGCTGGTAAGAAGGTGAAGAGCTGAGGGAGACTGACCGCCTCCCGGGTTCGACATAGAGCCTCCACGGCTCTTGTGGGCTAGTGCTCATGGTAATGGATGGGGTACGCCGGTGCGAAGGCCCGGCTTCGTGATCGTGACCCGTGACTGGGCCCTTGCCTCGTCCGCGAAGAAATCTTGGTGGCATGTTGACCTGCATACATGTTTTAGATAACAACAACAATATAATAAAACAAAGACCAAAAAAAACAAAACAGAGTTTGTCCTATGTTCTTTGTCTAGACTCGGAACTCGAAGATTGTGCAATTCGTGCACTGAGACTAAACACAAAAGGCTAGTGTTTAATTCACTCAGTGTTGGCTCTGATACCAACCTGTCACACCCCTAATTTCCACGTGTCACCGGTGGGCCCGGTGGGGGATTAAAGTGACGTAGTTGATATCATCATAGTCAAACAACACAAATTATAATGCACAGCGGAAGCAAAGATATATTTATTTCAACTTAAATTATTGTAATATTCGAGTATCACAAAATGTTGAAATAGAATCCACAGGCAGAATCAAATAAAAAGGAAACTTCATTTCAACAGACTTCATGCATCCTAAGCTTGCGAGACTTCTATGGATGCTTAAGGAGTGACCAGCCTATTACGCGTAGTACCTGCACTTAGTCTTTTTGGAAAATACGTCAGTTTACACTGGTAAATACAATTTAACTGACTCATTTTGAAAATGTTTAAAATTTATTTAAATGCTCGTGGAATAAAACTTTTTATAACTTGGGACAATTATTTGCTTAATAATCTTGTAAAAGAATTACATGTTCGTTCTGCGTTCGATAGCCCGGGTCATGCCGGGTTAAAGATTAATAGACACACCACTTAATATAATTCCGCCGCGAGACTTCTCTCGTACCGACGATTATACATGTTGTACAACACTATGGGTGTACGCCTACACCCGAGTGCTAAGGTCGTGGCCATTCTTTGAATGATGCCAAGGATATCCGGGACATGGTCATTAAGCCCCCAAAGGCGTTAAACAAACAAAACAGCATTTTCAAACGGGTTAATTTGACTGCACATAACCAAGACCAGTTAAGGTCAATTCCCCGACCAAGCGGTATTTTATATACCGTACCCCAAGCCCGTATAGGGAAAATAAGTTAAACGTATTTACCTGAGCAAAGTATAAACCAAATATAACGAGTACACGTAGCTTTTACTGGGCTCCTAGATCTGAAAATTAAGGTTTTAATAACCTATTAGAATCCTAACGGGTCTTAAGCTTAGACCGGTTAGTTTTATATAAAGATTACGGTTTTAAACACACAATAAGGCGAAGACCGTTTTAGAATGTGGTTTTGTCCCAACAAGCTTGCACACTTGTTTTATATGGGTAACATAATCACATTCTGGATTTTGAGACCAAAAAGATATGGTTTGACCCGTTTCGGCTAAAATGGCCAAACTAGTCGCATAAGCCGATCCGAACGCGTATAATCCGTAACGAGTAACCATAAGAGTCAAATACAAGTTTCTGAAGTCAATATGCTTAAAATATGTTGTGTTATCAGAATGATACCTTCCATTATGCCCCAAATGATTATAAACCAAAACTATGCCTCAAAAGGGCGTTTTGGTCATTTTATAAGGTGTAAAAGGGTTAAAATGATAACCTGAGTTACAGGTCTGATTAAATTAGTAAATATACTTAATTTACTAAGTCATAACAGTAGGGTATCAAATTTATGTGAAATTTATTATCTTTAACCTTACTATGCACCGTAGGGGCATTTTGGTAATTTCACATGTGCCTAAAAAGGTCAATTCTGGAATTCTGAGTTCAAAACATTTTCCTACTGTTTAAAATATGAAAATTCACTAATTACATCAGTAGGTTCAAACCCTTAAGCTTAATAAGGTTCTAGTGCACACTTATGCGTTAAAAATGCCTAAAAAGGCGGTTTGGAGCCATTTCCGGGTTTTCTGTAAAAAGCTGATATTTTTAATATTCCAGAAGGCTCAAAATAATTTATTTATCATAACAAATCAGTAGAAATTGGTTTGAGGTCAAAAGGATTTGTAAAACTCATTTTACGGCTAAAAAGGGCAAAACCGGCATAAACCGAATTAATCTTAGAACACTAAGTTATGCTCAGCCTAAAAATAAATAAAAATCTCCAAAAATCCCAAAATATTATTTTATAATAGTGGGTAAAAAGTTTGGTATAAAAATTTTGGTTTTGATAGGCTATACATAATTTACGCCATTTAATTAGTAAAGAAGCTCTTAATTATGCTATTGAGCATAACTCTTAATCTAGACCTCAATCTGACTTCAAATTTTGGGTTCAAGTTTATAAATCAGTAGCTAAGGTGCCTACCCTTTTACATTTTCAAAAATCACGTTTTAAGGTCAAATGGGCATAATGGTCAACATATAAGCGATTAACGGAAACATGCATGTGAATAGGATATCCAATGAACCAAGTTGTATAATCTCAGAGAGTTATACTAACATGTAAATAGGTTCAAAAGAAGCTCTAAGGCAATCCTAATCTTGGATTAAACGGGTCAGAACTGAAAGTCAAAGCAGAAGTCAAACTTTGCGACTTTCGGTTCCAAACCGAGCTTAAACTGAAAATTGTCGAGTTGAACATGTTGGAACATGTTCTTACATTAATTACCAAGTTATTTTAATGATTAAACAGGTTGCATGCATCCTACATTGCTAATTATGTATTAATTCGCAAATAACCTTTCTGTTGACTTTTTATAACAAGCTTTGACTCGACAATTAACATAGTTAGAGTGGGAATCTGGAAATACCCTTTTAAGGGTTTGTTACCCACATAATTACCTACTTAAAGGTACTTTTAATTCGTGATTTGACAGAGCACATTTTTATTAATCACGAAGTCAAACCTTAATTACGACGGTTTGACTTTTAGCTAATTAATTAAGCTAAAACGAATTAGGAAGGGTTAAGGACACTTACAAGAGTCCTAATTGAGATTAGAGAGCCTAAGGAAGAGTGCTTGCTGTCCAGAGAGCTCCAGGAGTGCACTTGTGAACTTTTGCAAATGAATGCACAAATGGTTACAACATTAGGCTCCTTATATAACAATTTTGATCTCATAGGATGGTGACAAACAAGTCTACACATGATACAAGATCATTACAGGTGCCCCCTATGCATGAAATACCATTGGGGCAGCCCCTGGTATATAAAACAAGCTCTCAAAGTCGGTTAACAGGCCTGAAATGGCAGCTGTCCACGTTTTCTGGTGCTGGGAGTCTGATGCAGCCCGCCTGGGGTTACCAGGGATTCTCACGCGGGCCGCCTGACATGTCTGATCAGTCAACAAGTTTTCAAACTTTGCAATTTTGGTCCCTGGTCCTTTGTAACATGGTTTTGAGCTTCTAAATTGCCATTTCAGCCTCCAAACTTGATTTTTAAGGGTCTTGGGACTTTTACTAACTTGGTTAAGTCCTTGACTAACCTTGTAACCACTCATAAGGCCATAGAATTCAATGTTGACGCTTTTAACCCCTCGAACATGAATTTGATCATAACTTTCTCATACGATAACGAAACTTTATGAAATTCTAACCACATATTCTAGTGAGTATATTTTATCATTACAAAGCTTCGGGTCTGCCAAAAGGTCACTCAGAGGTATACTTTGCACATGTTGACACTTTTAGCCCCTGTAGTTTGTAATTCCTCACTTTCCTTTATGTTTCGCTTCGTATGATCCATGATTTATTCGTTGGAAGGTATAAACATTATGTAGGGCTATTTTAGAATATATTTATCCATTGTTGACACTTTGGACCCTTATATTCACATAGTTTCCCTGTTTGTCAACTTTAGTCCCTCCAAAGTATTCTTTCTCACGTTCAGAGCTTATGACACGTGTTTATACTTTATTGGACACAAATTTTTAAGGTGTTACACTTAGCATTTGAGTTTTGAACTGGCGTATGCCCTGTGACAACATGCGGCTATGTTTAATAGGGCTTATGGCCAACGAGCGGTTTATGATTTGTTAACTTGGGATTCGTATATTTTTATAACTTGCGGTTAAGTATTTTGATAATTTTTGGTTCATGTAGAACTTAATTTGCGGTTTTGGTATTTGTTATTGAGTTTTGAACTAGCGTATGCTCTGTGACAACATGTGCATATGTTTATTAGGGCTTATGGCCAACGAGCAGTTTATGATTTGTTAACTTGGGATTCATATATTTTTAACTAGCGGTTAAGTATTTTGATAATTTTTGGTTCATGTAGAACTTATTTTGCGGTTCTGGTAATTGTTATTGATTTTTGAATTGGTGTATGCTTTGTGATAACATGTGGCTATGTATAGTAGGGCTCTTGGTAAAGGTGTTTTAAAAATTGTGGTTTATGATTTGGTAACTTGTGGTTCGGTTTTAAAAGTATGAAATTCATGTATGTAGGGGTTCCTGATGATGATGATGATGATTTTTAACCCCCGATTAAACAGTTGAAAACAAATTAAACTGAAAAGTTTAAAAAGGGGCCAAATGTCAGAGATGTTGAAGATAATGATGATTTTGAGCAACCAATTCAACTTTTGAAAACAAAAATGGCTGAAAACACAAAAAAGAGGGACAATAACAGAAATGTTGAAGACAATGATGATTTTGAGGAGCCCGTTAAGAAGTTGTAAGTGCAGAAACAAGATAAACATAAGGATCATGTCATAAAAAAAGAAGACCATTAAAAAACCCGAACCAATTAGGACAGAACCTAGACCTTTCTATGAATATCACCACGAGGCATTAATTCTAAGGTGTAGTCCTTCTGCTTTCGTAGATACCATAAGGAAGTTTACTGCAGCACAAATAGCGGATGTCAAAAACATCGATTTTGGTTCTGTTCTTGATATAAAGGTTAATTACATATCTACACATTTGGGATTTTGGCTTCTACAAAACTATGACGAGCAATTCAATATCCTAAACATCGGAAAACATAAAATACCAATAACAGGAGATTTAGTATACGAGGTGTTTGGTATTCCAAAAAGACATAATCCGGTAGTTGAAAAAAATAAACTCGAAAAGGTGCAATAGTTGAAAAAAATACTGCTACGAATGGTGTCGAGTCAACTATAGATGAGTTTAAAAACCAGTGGCCCAAAAACAGGATTACTCATGGATTGGTTGCAGAAACAATGAGACAACAACAAAATGGTGGCAGGTTATTCAAGTTGAATTTTCTAGCCTATTGAAACACATTATTTGTAGAGATTACAAAATCAACGACAATAAAACAAAGTTTTTTGCTTGCAATTGACAAAGAGGAAGATATAGCAAAACTAGATTGGTACTCTTATGTTTTAGAATATCTCAGACGAACCAGACAAGGTTGGAAAAGGGTGGATTCACAATATAATGGACCTGTTGCCTTTCTCACGGTATGTTTTTCGAGAATCTTTAAACATTAAGAAAAAAACATGGATTGTTACTAACATTTTAAACTTTTTTATACTATTATATGCATCTTTTATACACCCATGAGTACAACAAAAGGCACCGCCTGTTCAAAGAAGTTGTCGAATTGCCTTTTATAAAGTATATCACATCTCGTATGATTGACGACATGGAAGAGCATTTATACAACAATGGGCCGCTGACAGATGTTGAAGATGACAATGACGATCAAGAAGATGACCCGAATGAAAACCAATTGCATGGGGATCATGTAGAGTGTGAACAAGTAATGCAAACCCTACTTGGGGACTGCATTACAGTACATCAACAACATCAACAGCCTTCGACGTTATTGGAAGACCTATTTGGTGACTACATTCCATTACACGAGGTTACAACAGTATAAGAAAACAACCCAACAATAGATTCTGTTGATGAGTGTTACATACCATCTACTTTTGATTTGTTTGAGGAAAACTATGAAATTAATGTTATATCAGAGTTGTATCTAGTTATGGGCATCGGAACACAAACGCAACAACCCATAGAGTATTGCAGCACTCTGCTTCAGCTAACTGGGGTCAGCTATGACGCTGCTGCATGTGAAGCCTCCAACAAAAATAAGAAGGTACAATCTTTCAAAATAATCATGCATGTTATATATTTTGAAAACGCATGCTAATAAAAAAAAAGTTCAAAACTTGCAGGTGTTGTTGAAGAACATGGACAATAACATAAAGAAGTACAATGCACTTGTTACGGAAATGAAAAAAATCGTTAAAGATGCTAAAGCAAAGTGATACTTGGATCCAGAGATTATGAAAATGTGTAAAAAGTGGGATGATACAGTTAAGAATACCGTTTCAACGACTGAGCATGGAACTTCTGGTAGTGATGAAGCTTGTGTAGCCAAGGATGCAGAAGGTGCCGATAATATTCAAGAATTTAGTGGAAATAATGATGCATTAAGGGTGGAAATTTCACAAATGACATCCCAAGACAAGGCAATATCAGACACATCCGAAGTTCATTTGCATACAGATGAAGCGGTCCCCAATGAAAACATAGAAAATACCAAAGGTATACAAATTTGTGTAATTCATTAAATAAAAAAACATTTTAAGTTAAATGATGACAAAATGTTATGAATATCTAAGGTTGTGACGCTGATTCGTAAACGATGATGGGGGTATTTTAGACTCATGCATGGCAAATCTGCAAACCATAGAAAAAGGTGTATACAGACAACCTGACCAAACGAGGGAAGGTAACTAATTTTATTCCATACTTTTATCATAAAATATAATAAACTGGTATGCTACTTAAAACATACTGTTTAAATATATAGACGCAGGGTTGACCAACGAAGGTGTAAGTATAACAGACACTTGTTTTGCACGATTGCAAACTGTAGATGTTTAAGTATACAAAGAAGTTGATTCACATGGTGAAAATACTGACCTTTTGATAATTACTATAATAATAACCATCTTCTTCCTTGTATATAAAAATTATGTATTTGAAAACACAAACAGGGCTACAAGCTGGTATAGATGTGGAACAAAAAATGGAACAAGCGGTCGATTTAGCAGAGTCCACACAACCAAATACATAAACACAAAATACAGTCACTGAGTCCATCTTTTGAATGAACTACAAAACATAAACCCTGATGTCTATGGTAACAAAATACCACCAAATATTTTCACTGAAGTGACGGATGCGGAAATGCAGTCGGTGGAGTCGTTTTTAAGATTGCCTCCCTCCTACAAACATCAACGGCCAGGAAACAAAAACCTCCTATGACTCCTGCCGAAAAAGATTAGATGAAATAGTCAGAAAGGAGATAAAAAAAGTGAGGGATTTGAACAAAAAAACGGATAGCAGAATTAGGTGATGCATACAGATCACCTTACTGCAACAGGATAGTAAGTTTATATGAGCCACTCCTAGACCGTGACAAAACTATAATCACATACATGTTAGCTCCCATCCCAGAAGTTAAGTAAGTACAACCTTTTATTTCCTTTACAACACTTAAAATATTGACTCATTTAATTTAGCTAATTAGAAGTTTCATTTTGGTTTTAAACACAGCTCAATTGTCTACAAATCAAGCAGTGGATTGGAAATGCGCAAAATAGTTTTTGAAAGCTTTCATCGAACACAATACGTAGCTTCAAATGGAGTAGACGTTTTGTAGATGTATTGAACTTTGAAGAGAAAAAAAGTGACAAAAAGTCTTCACCATACAAGCTGTTCTTACCCAGTACAATGGTTGTAAGTAAATTACGCCTGTTGTTATAAATCGGCATGTTAATTACATATACTGCATAATAGATACATACAGCTAATTAGTTAATTATGAAGTTAAAAATAACTAAGAAAGAGTGGAAGTGAAAGGAAATGGATTTAACATCTCAAACTTGCACATTGTATTGGTTAACAATAGTAGCCCAATTAGGCCATAGAATATACTGTTAATGCAAGGTTGTGGGGTCTGATGTGGCAAGGAAGCACTGCGAGACACATCACGCCTCGCTTGCGGTGGCACAGTGTGAAGCTTCTTAGGCTATAGGGTGTGTCATGACCTTTAGGACCACCATGACCCTCCACATATGTATCATGTCATCCATCTCTAATCCACCATCCAAAACCACTACCCTAAGGGTTTGGTCATGGCCCAAACCACTATCCTCTTTATTTTTTTAATTTATTTTGTCTTAAAACTTTCAAATGGGAGAGTCGTAGTTGTCATGGTTTAATCCACGCGAACCACCATGATTTAATGAAGGGGTGGTGTAGTGCATGAGTAATGGTCCTATATGGCAAATAATGACCCAACCATGACCCCCATATCCCTTAGCTTTAGGGTTGCATTGTTGCACGGGCTCCATTTGATTTGCCATTTTATACAGTGTTCATCAACTTCTTTGAAAAATTGAAATACACAAATTTGTTTAATCATTTATGTCAATATTACAGTATAATTTCGATGAAAATCGAGTTGTATTCAATATAAAGTATTTTTTTTTTCTTGTAAGCGGCTTTGATACGTATTGATCGGTAACTTTAGTGAACCATATTTATACAGTTCAACTATCGTACGAGATGAAGAACAGATATTTAGTTTTCTTTCTATAAATTACGTTTACGTTTTTTCGATTTAAAGTGATGTATCTTTTCTTATTTTTTGTTAATATTAAGCTCATATTTATTTATTTTTATTTCATTAGGAAATTGAGTTAAAATTAATATATTAATATATATTATTTATATAGAAATAAAAAAAAGGGTGGGGAATGAACAATGCTAGAGAATGATGTGTCTTTATCTGGTTGAAAATCGGGAATAGAGAATGATGTGACGCTAACATGAAAAGACAGCTAATAGAAATAGAAAAATGGTACGTAGACTTCGTGGCCTTGATAATAAGAATAAGAGTGAATTTCAAATTTTGTCCTTTATCTTTATACCCAATTTCAAGCGGTGTCCTTTGTCTTTAAAATTGACGACTTTTGTACTTATTGTTTCAAAATCTTGCACGCTCTGTCCTTTAAGCGTAACCCAGTCAATTTTTTCTGTTAAATCAAATCATGTGCAAGGCACATGAGGGTAGAATTGTCTTTTTACCCTATTTTTTTAAAAAAAGAAACATCTTTAAGAAAAAAAAAGTTATATATATCAACTACTCTCTCTCTCTCTCTCTCTCTCTCTCTCTGAAGAAATAAAACTCTTCTTCCACTCTCTGCTCCATCTTTCTACCATCACCACCTCCTCCTCCCACCACCGCCACCGCCACCGTCGTAACCACCGTCCACCACCGCCATAACCTCCTTCCACACCACCACCCCTCTCTCTCTCTGTCTCTTCAGGAGCCGGATCTGCAGATTTAGTGGAAGGTTAGGGTTTGTTCTTAATAAAAATTGGGGTTTTCATGTACAAAATAGGATAGGTCAAATTGAGGGTTGAAGGTTGATGAAGGATGGTGGCAGGCAGGGTTGATGGCGGCTATTGATGGCGGTCGTTGTTGATGAAGGACGGTGGCAGGTGGGTTGATGTTGGCGGTTGTTGATGAAGGATGGTGGCAGGCGGGCGGTGTTCGTTGAAGGTTGATGAAGGATGGTGGCAGGTGGTGGTCCGGTTGGGAGCTACGGTGGTGGAGGAGGTCAAATTGGGTTTATTTATGGTCCGATATATAAACAGTTTATTTATGCATTACAAGTTTACAAGCAAAAGGAAAGATAAGGCACCCTTGTCTCGTTTTCTTTGGCCCACAAACTAGAACTCGAACATTTGATTCTTTTTGCTCAAAACAGGTGTAAAATGGTATGAATGACAGTAAAACAAGACAAACAGAATCGCAACACCAGAAATAGTGGCAAAACAGTGACGAAAAGTTTTTATTTCTTAGCCAACCCAGAAAAACACCCAAACCACCCTTGATCTTACAAAATGTAAGATCTATGAACAATACAAGTAACAAATAATCAACTGATGATAAATCAGTTGATTATATGGAACGATACAACCAAAAACAGACCATGATCCACAGGATCTAACAATGCAGAAGAACAACTGATCAAGATCTGTAGTAGATCTTCAAATTTGCAGCAGATCTTCAACATATACCGATCAGAAACTTGAACAATCTGGAGAGTTCCACGAGCAGAGACTGCGTCCAAACCCTAGCTGCCCTTCCCCTTTTATATATTGAAATTCAGAATTTACACTTTAGTCCACGAGAATAAGTACAACTGATCGGACCCCCTGGAAAGTTACACAAAATACCCTTACACTTTCACCGGAAAAACAGACTTGTAACAAATTCTGTTATAACAAAACTCAAGACATAACTAGACCAACGGCCCAAAATAAGCCCACTTGCAACATCCCAGTAAATAGCAAACTGTGTGAATTAGCCCAAGAATGATAAACACTTGTTCTATATATTTTAACATCCCCCCATAATTCATACAGTAAACATGTTCAACATACCCAACTTTTCACACAAAGTTTCATGTTGAAACCCATTCAACCCTTTGGTGAACAAATCAGCTAATTGGCCTTCAAAAGTTACCTTTTCTGGAACTACAATTCCAGCTGCAATTTTTTCTCTCAAAAAATGCAGGTCAAGCTCAAAATGTTTAGTCCGTTCATGAAACACCGGATTAAACGCAATAGAAATTGCAGACTGACTGTCACAAAACAACTTGACAGGCAACTTATACTCAACATTTAACTCTTTTAAGACATTTAAGATCCATATAACTTCACAAGACGCAGAACACATAGCCCTATATTCTGCTTCTGCAGTAGATCTAGCAACAACACTTTGTTTTTTTTATTTCCAAGAAATAAGCGAACTTCCTAAGAATATACCATATCCAGTAACAGATTTCCGGGTAGCCAAACATTTGGCCCAGTCAGAATCAACAAACCCTTTTAAAACAAAGTCGTTTTCTTTTTTAAACAAGATCCCTTTACCTGGGGATAATTTCAAGTATTTTAGTAATCTTAAAGCTATTTGCAAATGACATTCCTGTGGGGAATGCATAAACTGACTCAAGAATTGAACGGCATAACTTATATCTGGTCTAGTTATAGATAGATATATTAGTTTACCAATCAATTTCTGAAAATTAGTGATATCTTTTATCACATTCTGATTTAGACTTAACTTGTTTACAATAATGTGACTTTGTTCTATGGGCGTGTTTACTGGTTTAACACCTAGATACCCAAACTCACTAAGTAACTAAAGACAATATTTTCGTTGATTCAAACATATACCATCATCAACGTATAAAACCTCAATACCTAAGAAGTATTTTAAAACGCCTAAATCTTTGATTTGAAAACTGTCACTTAAACGTTTTTTAATTTTAACAATCTCAATTTCAGAATTACCAGTGACAACTATATCATCAACATAGACCAAAAGTACAACAAACACAGACTTATCAGACAGAATATACATCGAATGATCACATAAACTCTGCACAAAACCCATTTTAAACAAGACTTCATTTAATTTTTCATTCCACTTCCTAGGGGCTTGTTTTAGCCCATATAAAGATTTAACTAATTTGCAGACCCTAGTTTCATTTTCAGGAAAGTATCCAGGTGGTAATTTCATATAAACATCTTCTGAAATGGAACCATAAAGAAACGCATTGTTAACATCTAATTGATATATTTGCCAATTATTCTTAACAGCCATACTTAGCACACATCTAACAGTGACCATTTTAACCACCGGAGAAAAAGTTTCTCCGAAGTCAAGCCCTTCACGTTGACTATAACCTTTTGCAACTAATCTAGCCTTAAACCTTTCAACCTCACCATTAGATTTATATTTGATTTTGTAAATCCACTTACAACCTATGGCTTTTCTATCTTTTGGCAAATCTACCAAATTCCAAGTACCATTTCTATATAACGCCTCTATTTCCTTATTCATGGCATCTACCCACCTAGGATCTTTAACAGCATCACTAAAACAAGTAGGTTCACAAGTTTTATTCAAATTGGAAACAAAACACAGGTTATCACATGACATGTTAGAATAATTCACAGATTTTTCTATTCCATATTTAACTTCACCCTCAACAACATATTCATCAAACCTTTTAGGCAAAGAAATATTTCTAGAAGAACGTCTAACATATTGTGTGCCCTCAGATTGGACTGTGTCATCATGTAACCCTGAAGTGTCCTCTGCCCTACCACTGTTACCTACACCACTACTGCCAACCTGTTCTGTTTGTCGACCAGGCTCAACTTCAGAAACATGGGCTGATGTAGAGGGCGACAGTGGTTGCTGATCATCACTAACAGGATCATGTGCACCACTTGTACCCTCTTCATCATTGGGCATGTTAGGAACTTCAGATGTTATAGTATCAAAAAAATTTAAATGATTTAGATTCAATTAACAAATATCTTCTTGATTATTAACAGATTTAAATTTAAAAGGATACACATTTTCATAGAATTTCACATCTCTAGAATAGAAAACTTTCTTACTGTCTAAACTCCACAACTTGTAACCCTTTTTTAGATTAGAATAACCAAGAAAAACACATTTGTCTGCATGATATGCAAACTTATCAGGTTCATTTAAAACAGTACTAAAACATAAACATCCAAAGTTCCTTAGATGAGACAAGGAGGGTTTAAATCCAAACATAACCTCAAAAAGGACTCTTACTATTCAACACATAGGAGGGTAACCTGTTAATTAGATATACAGCAGTTAGAATACAATCTGACCAAAACTTCAAAGGTAAGCCACCCTGAAACATCAAAGCCCTAGCTGTGTTTAAAAGGTGTCTATGTTTCCTCTCCACCACACCATTTTGCTATGGTGTATAGGAACAAGTAGTTTGATGTAAAATCCCTTTATTCTTACAAAACATGGTTATATTATTATTCACAAATTCAATCCCAATCACTTCGGAACACTTTAATTTTCCTTTTAAACTGAGTTAAAATCAATTCATAAAAACCCTTTAAATTCTCAAAAACCTCAGTTTTGTTTGACAAAAAATAACACCACACCGACCTTGAAAAATCGTCAACAATTGTCAAAAAATACTTAAAACCTTCATAACTAGTGACTTTGTAAGGACCCCACAAGTCCAAATGTACTAAGTCACCAACAGATTTGGTTTTATGCTCACTTAAAGGAAATGGGACTCTAACTTGCTTAGCCCTATGACATATGTCACAGGGACCATGATCACTAGAGTTTAAGTTAAGATGATGTTTTAACACAGCTAAGACCTGATCAGAAGGGTGTCCTAGTCTACTATGCCACGTAACAGATTTCACAGAACTATTAAAACAAGCACCAGCAGAATTACCATTATTTCCTACAACATACATCCCACTATCCTGCCTACCACTCATCAGGATTTTCCTTGACTTGGAATCCTGTAATAAACAACTCTCCTCGTTAAACACAACTGAAGCACGGTTATCCTTAGCTAACTTATACACAGACAACAAATTTACACAATAGTCTGGAACATAAAAAACATCTTGTAAAATTACATCCTCAGTTAGCTTTAGACTACCAATTTTTAAAACCTTAAGTTTTGTTCCATTAGGATAACCCACAGTAATATCAAACTCAGAAACATCAATAGCATTTATTAAATGTTTATCAGATTTAACCATATGTTGACTCGCCCCCGAGTCAACAATCCATCCATAGTTACTGTTAAACACACCAGAACTAGAACAACTAACAAAGTTAAACACATTAAAGCACTCACCTCCCATACTAGGATTTTGAGATTCTGACCCGGTATTCTCACCAACTAGACTTAACAACTTGGTAATCTGCTCAGAAGTAAAAGGTAACCCAGACATAGTAGAAGCAGCAGACTTACCAACCACAGAACCAGACTTACTATTATTATTAGTTGAACTACCTTTATTAGAAGTATTGTTACTATTCACTCTCTTCTTAAACCCTGAAGGATAACCAACAATTTCAAAACATCTGTCTATTGTATGACCTATCATATTACAATGTGTACATTTCAAATTAGGATTAGGTCCTCTTGTTGGTCTCCTTTTATTATCAAAACCTTGGCTAGCCTTAGAGATAAATGAAACACTTTGATTTTTAGGTCCATTACTAGATAACCTATGTGACTCTTCCCTAGATACAATAGAGAAGGCCACTTTAACAGAAGGAAATGGTTCTCTTGTCAAAATATTGGTTCTCACAGGCTGATATACATCATCAAGACCCATGAGAAACTGCATTAGTTTTATAAGTGTTGAAAAATCATTATAATCTTTTGCAGCTTGACAAGAACATGAAGGCAGATGAAGCATAGCATCAAACTGCTTCCACATTGTTGTCAACCTGTTATAATACTCAGCCACAGTGCTACCATTTTGTGAAATGCAATTGATCTTTTTATACAAGTCATAGACAACAGAACCATCAACCTTATAAAATGACTCTTTTAAATCAGTCCAGACTTCAGAAGCTAACTTAGAAAACACTTGACCAAGAAAAAGTTCTTCAGAAATTGAGTTTAATAACCAAGTTAATACGACAGAGTTGCATCTATCCCATTGGGCTGCCAAAACAACATTATCTTTAGGTTTTTCAACTTTTCCATCTATAAAACTATATTTATTTTTTGCTTCTAAAGCCAACTTCATAGCACTAGACCACACAGCATAGTTATCAGTTCCTTTAAGTTTGATGCTAACAATGGTCAAACTACTAGAGTCACTAGGATGTAAGTACAACGGGTCTCCTATATCAAGTTTACTAATCAAGGTCTGTGAAGTTCCTTCACCATCACCCATGATAACCACAATAAAGAACACAGCAAACAAGCAGTCAACAAAGAATCAAAGAAAATTACACACAAATAGAATATAAAAGACCTAAGGCGAAGCTGAGTCAGGGACCAGATTCCAGGATCGTCACTCAGATGTGCCTGGACAAGCCTTTACTCAGGAGTCGTAAACCCTACCAAGATTAACAAGTGCAAAACAAGAATACTAACCAAAACAGAATAGACAAAAAATATCAGATATCAACACCAACACATATAAAAATGCACAATAAAAGAAACACAGAAGCAAGCACAGATCAGCAAATAAGAAACACAAACAACAAGTAATATGTGCCGGTCCTCACTACCCCGACTTCAACTATTCAACAACAGAAATGAAAAAAATAGAACAGAACGATCTTACAGAGGGTGAAATTTTCTTCAACAAATATCAGACCTGTAGTTTTCAAGAACTACAAAATCTGATATGCAGAAACCCAAATATCACTACTGGTTAGTTTGCCCTAAAACCTTCAAGGGCTTTAGAGACCAACGCAGCGTGAAAATCCAGCAGAATACGGAACCCTCACACGAAACAGGAAACCCTAAGTTAGGGTTTCAGCGCACAGATCGGAACAAATACTCCCAAGATCAAGTCGATCTAACCAACACCTGAAAGATTCGCAAACCCTAGAACACCAGGAGCGAACCTAAACACAACAATAACAAACAAATGAGTAACGAACAGCGGAAACAACAGATCAGGAGCGATTATGCTCTGATACCATGTAAAAATGGTATGAATGACAATAAAACAAGACAAACAGAATCACAACACCAGAAATAGTGGCAAAACGGTGACGAAAAGTTTTTATTTCTTAGCCAACCCAGAAAAACACCCAAACCACCCTTGATCTTACAAAATGTAAGATCTATGAACAATATAAGTAACAAGTAATCAACTGATGATAAATCAGTTGATTATATGGAACGATACAACCAAAAACAGACTATGATCCACAGGATCTAACAATATAGAAGAACAACTGATCAAGATCTGTAGTAGATCTTCAAATTTGCAGCAGATCTTCAACATAAATCGATCAGAAACTTGAACAATCTGGAGAGTTCCACGAGCAGAGACTACGTAACAAGTGAGAGAGAGTGTCCAAACCCTAGCTGCACTTCCCCTTTTATATATTGAAATTCAGAATTTACACTTTAGTCCACGAGAATAAGTACAACTTATTGGACCCCCTGGAAAGTTACACAAAATACCCTTACACTTTCACCGGAAAAACAGACTTGTAACAAATTCTGTTATAACAAAACTCAAGACATAACTAGACCAACGGCCCAAAATAAGCCCACTTGCAACAGCCCAATAAATAGCAAACTGTATGAATTAGCCCAAGAATGATAAACATTTGTTCTATATATTTTAACAACAGGATAGGTCAAATTGGGTAATCGAAGGTTTGCACAATTTTGAAGCTTTTGAAAAGCAGACTACCTAAATGTCTTCACATTTGATTTCTTATTTAGATTTCCTTAACACTAACAAGGGAATGTCGTTTGTATGTGACTTATAATCTAGAAATCATTCACAGATACATTCAACAGGCATTTTACTGTCTTCCGATTTTGATATGCTCTCTATGTGTTGATTTATGATTGCTTATTCTGGTAAATTTGATTTTCGAAGGCTTATATAAATTTGTTTTAATTATTAACTGCCTTTCGATTTTCTGGTTGAGGGTGGTGGCCGGAGGTGGTTGGGTGGTGGCGGGAGAGGTAGAGAGAGAGCTAGAGAGAGGGAGTTATTTGTTTTTAATTATTTACTTATTCTTAAAGTAATTGGTAAAAAGACCAACTTGCCCTTGAGTGATTAGATTTAACAGAACTGAGTTTGGCTTAAAGGACAAAACGTGTATGATTTGAAAACATAAAGTACAAAACTCGTCAATTTTAAACATAAAGGACAGCGTCTGAAAATGAGTATAAAGATAAAGGACAATCTTTGAAATTCACTCTAAGAATAATTCTAACCAAATAGTATTTGTAAAACTTGAAAATTCAAAATACAATTATTATTATTGTTATTCAACATATACAAACACCATGGCAGGGAATAGTGTTTCTTTGACATTGGTTGAAATGGGCGGCCGCCCCTCCTTTATTGGATCAATCATTTTATTATTTTATATCCACTTTAAAATTACGGTTTTGCCCCCAGTTTAAAATTACGCTTTTCTCCCAACTAAAAAATATAATAACCCTTTTGCTAGCAGCTCAAAATTACAATTTTGCCATCGATTCAAAAATTACGATTTTACCCCAGCTTTTTATTTTATACCCGCTTTAAAATTACGGTTTTTGCCCCCAGTTTAAAACTACGTCTTCGCCCCCAGTTCAAAATAAAATTGTGCTTTTGCCCCCAACTCAAAATTACGATTTTTCCCTCGGTTCAAAATTTTGATGTCACCCTCAGTTTAAAATTACTTTTTTGCCCCCAACTAAAAATAAAATTATTGTTTTCCCCTACCTCAAAATTACGATTTTACCCTCGGTTCAAAATTATGATTTTCCCCCAGTTCAACATAAAAATATGACTTTACACCCAGCTAAACCGAAAATACGATTTCGCCCTCGGTAAAAAAAATTACGCTTTTACCCTCAGCCAAAATTACGTTTTCGCCCCAGTTCAAAATAAAATTTTGTTTTTCCCCCGACTCAAAATTACGATTTTACACCAGTTTATTATTTTATACCCACTTTAAAATTACGGTTGTTCCCCCAGTTTAAAATTACGTCTTTGCCCTCAGTTCAAAATAAAATTATGCTTTTGCCCTCAGCTAAAATTTACGATTTCCCATTCGGTTCAAAATTGCGATATCACCCTCAATTCAAAATTACGTTTTTTTGCCCCAGTGCAAAGTAAAAATATGGTTTTCCCCTAGCTAAAAATTAGGATTTACCCTCGAGAAAAAATTTTGAATTTCCCCCAAGTAAAAATAAAAATATGACTTTGCCCTCAGCTAAAAATCATGTCAATGAGCTGCCTAACACTCTTTTTACTTTTTCTTTCTAGCAAAACTATGGTACTATTTTTTTAATTGGTTAAGAATTATTCAATCATCGCCCCGCAACGCGAGCGGGGCAACACCTAGTTGAAATACATATGTGTTTATTTGTTATAACTTTAAATTATTCTTTTGAAACGGTTGTATTACAAGTGTTATTTATCACATTTTACTAGAGGTACTCATATATAACTCTTTGAAACCACGTCAAACGAAATACCATTCTCTTGCAACCGATCCTGAAGATCAGTTGGACCGAAAACGATCCCTGGAGGAAAAACACCGCCTTTTGGTAGATCCCCGCGATGTTTTAAAACTGTCAGTGCACATTGTACCAAAATGATCGGTGTTGTGACATACCCAATCTCAGGCCCCATGACTCTTGTAATGATTTCTGTATTCGGCTTGTCAGAAACATGACTGGCATCACTGAACCCATGGCCCAAGAACCACATCTTAAAGCTTGCGCTGGCTATCTCCTCATCGGTCGGGCCATTCTTCTTGAAAAGGCCTAGGCTGAAAATCCACGGGAAATTCAGCAGAAGCCACTTCCCAAGAGAGAACCTTCCCAGCAGCCCAATCGATAACCCTACTGCGATGTATCGGAGGATTCCCGCAAGATTCTTGGTGCCAATCTTTACTACAAAATGGGCAGGTTTAATGTTTGACCAAAAAGCTGCACGTGTTACTGCATGTGTAGGATCCTCACTGACTCCTTGAAGGCCACTGGGGTTGTTTGTGAGTATTGAGAGTGATCTTCTAACGACAGTTGCATCGGCGGATGGGAGTTTCACGGCCCAGAGTCCGAGCTTTTTTTGATGTTCTATGAGTGGTCCTTTAGGAGGAGCATAACCAGGAATCTGTGAAGAAGAAGAACGCAAATTTGAATCTATCATAAGTTGCAATCTATCATAAGTGTTTTTCTCGTTATTGTTCATTTTAGAAATTTTCCCCTATTTTATATATTACCGAAAGTCGAGCTCTTCTACGTGCAGACCGTCGCAACTTAGCCAACTTATCAGCATTACTCGTCCCCAAAACCGCCGACTCAAACGTGGCAAAATTAGCCACAAGCCCTTTCCCCGACTCAAGACTCACGTACGCTTGAACCCGGTTAGGCACCTTAGGCGAAACCCACTGCTTCAAATTGAACATCAACCCCAACTCAGCCGGAAGCGAATCAAACCCACAAGCCGAAACCACCAAACTACCCATCTCTACCGCCCTCTCATAATAAACCGCTTCCATCCTCTCCATAAACTCCGGTTCGCCACAAATATCCAAGTAGTCGCAGCCCGCTTCAACACATGCATCAACAACGGGCTCACTGTGTAGACGAAACGGGCCGACGCAGTTGAGTACGAGCTTAGCTTGTGAAGCCATGCGGCGGAGAGATGGTGGGTCAGAAGTGTCCGCAACAAGGATGGGGATGGTGGGGTGGGTTTTGGAGGCCCATTTCAAGGTTTCGGTGAGTTTGGAAGAGCTTCTACCGGCTAAAGCTAGTGAGGTGAGAGGTGAGTTGGGTGAAAGAAACTTGAGGGCTTCTTTGAGTACGTGTTTTCCGGTGAAACCGGATGCGCCGAAGATTACGATGTCGTAAAGTGGTGCCATTTTGTGTATTTAACTAATGGATTCAGTCGGATTAATATATAGGGTTCTATGGTGTAGTGGTTAGCACTCTGGACTTTGAATCCAGCGACCTGGGTTCGACTCCCGGTAGGACCTGTTTTTAACCAAAACAGTATTTTCTTTTTCGTTAACTAAAACTTTATGAAAGTTAGGTATTATCTATATCTAGGAGAAGCTAAAAGACCTTATATTAAATTATCACAGCAATTAATTGGTGTAAAATCCTTATATTAAAGTCATACGTAATGGTTAACTCATCTTAAGGAACATTTTCAGTTACATTAACATTATAACGTCTCTTGAAAAATATGTAATAATTTACCTTACTTAATGGCTCTATTCTATCATTACTTTCCAATTTTGTTATTCTCATAAGACATTATAGTAGAAATGTCACTTCCTCTTTATGCCCATATAAAGCGTACCGGTGTGGTGTTGGAGGCATTATCAAACCACTTCACGCTCCTATAACGCTCATAACTCGTGGTCTAAGGCCATCCGTAGTGGTTAATGTCCCCTAATGAGCATTTTCCGCCACATCAACATTATAATGCCCCTTAAAAATTGTGTAATGGTTAACACCCTTTAATGCCCTCATTCGATTATTACTTTCCAATTTTGTTTTCCTCATTGTGCATTATGCTATAAATGACCCTCCATCTCATGCCCCTATAAAACCCACGGAAGTAGTGTTGAAGGCATTATCAAGGCACTTCACACCCCTATAATAAAGCTCGATGAATAATAAAAGAGTAATTATCTATCTATATATCATCTATGTATTTAGACTGTGGGGTATGGGGCTTGGGTTGGGGCGTGGGTTGGCTGAAAACGCCCAAGCCACCACCCCGGGTGGGCTTGGGTTGGGGCGTGGCCCAAGGGACGGGAGTTTAAAGCCGGGCGTGGGGCGGGTCTATCAGTATGACATGGCGGGTTCTATTTGGCCAAACCAAACTAGCCGTTGGCCAACGGCTATGTTAAAAAAAATTATTTTTTCACTATAAAACTCACACTTCTATTCCTTTTTTACCACATTCAACCACAATACACCCCACATCTTCTATAATCATCTCTATTCTCATTCTACAAAACGAAAAATGCATCCTCATAATCGTGGTTATGACCCGAACAACCCGTGCGCATTCCAAGAAAATCCTAACCCACCACCGAATCGTCCAATGCCTCGTCCATTTTTAATACACTCCTCTATGCCTGATATGGCGGGTTATGCATCATATCTCGGGAATCGTTTGTTTACTAACTTCCCACACACCGACGATTCTATACCTAGCCGATTCCACAAACGCACATCAACCTTTCACCAACCTCCATCAACCTTTCCCAAACCGAAACCGTCCCCGAAACTCAACCACCCAACGATGGTCCTTCCGCATCCAAACCCATCAAAAAGAGAAGTCATAAAAAAAACCGAGGCGGAGAAAGCACTTGAAACCGCCAAACGAAAACAACAAAGATGGGTCGTTAATGAAGAACTTGCATTGGCGAGGGCTTGGCTTCAACAATCTCAACATCCAACTTTAGGTATTTTTAAATATTTTGTAGCCCTTATTTTAATATTTATGGTTATTTTTTATATAACTTTGTAATATATTAAATTTTGTTTTTATTAAAATAGGAAATTCTCAACGTTGAAGCCATTTGTGGGAAGCGATTAGTAAAGCGTTCCATGAAGAAATGGAAAGGGAGACTTATCGTGAAAACGATAGCTTATCCTCAAAGTAAAGTGAGATAAGCGGCCAACTTACAAAATTTAGTGTTTTTTTAAATAAAGCAAAGCAAAACCCAAAAAGTGGTGAAACCGAACCCGACTTTGTGACAAATGCATTGGTTACATTCAAAACAAATGTGGGGAGCGACTTCCGTTTCATGTATTGTTGGGAGATTTGTAAGTTCCATCCAAAGTGGGTGAATATCCCCAGTGGTAGCGAAACTAACACGTCTTCCAAAAGGTCAAGGGCCTCATCCCAAGCCCAATCGGATGCACGAGATCAAGAGTTGGAGAACTTTTTGGATGATTCGCCAAATCGGCCTAAATACGGAAGAGATGCCACAAAAAGGCGCGCTCAAAAATCAAGATCGGGTACGGCATCGCCTTCAGTTGGGAGTTCGGGCTCGCGTAGGGGAGTATATAGCGATCAGTTGGATGACATTGCATGCAAGTTAGACACATTCAACGTATTCCAACAACAAAGGCCGAAATTCGGAAGAGCAAAGAAGCTAGGATGCCCTGAAACAAAGACGAGATGATATGAAATTTCTAGCCCAGCCCATTGATCACCTAGAGGGTGAAGAGTTGGAACTAATGTTGGAGACGAGAGAAGAGATAAAGAAAAAATATAAGCGTTAGAAATTTTTTTATGTAATTTTCTTTATTTAAAAAACATTAAAAATTTTAAATTTTTTGTTTTAAAAAATATAAAACACCCGTTTGGGCTGGCCACGCCCCAAACCCCCGCCTCACCATACCGTCTTCAATGTGGGTCAGTCCAGCAAAGCCCCCAAACTACGTGTTAACCCATACCCCAAACCCCCCGCTCCACCATAACCCACGGTCTAATGGAGAACCTCAATGAATAGTAAAAGAGTAAATGCAATTAATTGGTGCAAAGTGGCGGTAGGGACATGTGATTATCCTCACCTTTAATTTGCTTTTATGTTTTGCTTTTTGTTTGAGTTTTGGTTGAGTTTTCATTATTTATAAATACAAACAAAATATCAAATATAAATAATTTTAACTTACAAAACGTACGAATTGAATGTTTTGCTATAAAACGTGATAACATTTTCTATAGTTTTTTTTTTTTGGGGTGGTGGGTTAGGTTTTTTGGGGGTATTTTTGGTGAGGTATAGTTTTTTTATCAAAATTACTCTACAAGAACATTTTACAAAATTACTCTACAAGATCAAAATTACCCTACAGGATCATTTGTAGAGTAATTTTGATAATTCCCCTAAGAGCAAATAATTACGAAAATATCACCGCGTTTTTTTGCCTTTTTCATGTTATTCGTAGGTTTAGTACGTTAAAGTTATTTGTATGGGAACTTTACTCTATAAATATAAACTGAATAGCGATATTATTTAGATATTAAATACATCAACATATAATCCTGCTATGTTTTCTAAAACCATAATTATTAGAACTGATTTATTTTGTTGCATCAATAGTTTTTGAGCACAAATTTTCACCAATTATAATAATTTCGGGTATGTCACGCTTTAAATACTTTACATGTTTTTTAAGTTATGAAATAATGTGTTTCGATGTTAATAATGTAGCTGCTGCAACGAACCAAACAAATGTAGATATCGTTTTGGTCATATATGACCTTATTTTTTTTGTTATTCTCTTTTGCTTACCAATACCAACCGAACTTCTGTTGGGTCTCTGCTACAACGCGGGGATGAAAACTTAATAGTTTCATTTAAAATCTAGTTTTCATTAATTCTTGCCTAAACCTTAGAAGCTATAATCCAAGAATTTCTAATATTTCCACCTCTTTTGGTTATTAATGTCTGATTTATTATTACCCCTTATTATTTTTTTTTAACGGCCGACAAGATATTTTATTCGTTGTAGCAAGATGCTACCACTAAACATACAAACATTAAAGTATTCAACACCAAAACAAGACAAATTGCATATATTTCTTATCCACCAACCTTGAATCTACTACAATCTTCCCATGTTAATGTCGCCAATTTAGACCAGTTCTTCACCCATAAATACGCCATTGCTTTAACTTCATCTAGAGTCTTTGTCATATTTGGCACCTTTTGTTCAAACACTATCTCGTTCCTCGTCTTCCAAATACTCCAAAATGTTACAAAGATAACCGCATACAACACTTTTTTCTTCCTACTTGGACCTGAACTAATCTCATGCAACGTAAGGAGATCCTTAATATCGAAAGCAATGATCGGTGGAATCGTGCACCAGTTCGCAATATTTTGCCATATAGACTGAGCATATTGACATGAAACAAAGATGTGTTCACAAGTCTCATCATAAATACCACACATAACACACGAACGATTATGCACTCGTATGTTCCGAGCTGATAAGGCACACTTTGTCGGCAAGCGTTCCATTTCTGCCCTGCACGCTACAATTCCAACCTTTTTCGGGACCCAGTTGTTCCATTCGAATACTCTAGCGGGTCGCGTACGATTAACCAAGCCCAATATCTTTTTAATACTTGCCACATTAAAGATACCAGATCCCTCATACTTCCAATGCCACTTATCAGGTCCAAACGTCACATTCAGCCCGTTAATCAGGCCCATTAGCTGCTGTAGTTGTGCACTTTCATTATTACCCAAAGCCGAGCAAACCCAATCCCACTGAAACTCCATACCTGACCCGCCAGCCTTCATGCGATCAAAAACCAAGCAGTCTTTCATTTTTCAGCTTTAAACAAATCCGGAAATTTTAAGTAAAACGGAACCGGGTCGGCCCAGTGTAAGTGTCGTTCCTGCCGGGTAACTGTGCCTTATCAGTTCTGGTCTACGGTCAACAAAGTCAAAGCCAAGTCAATAATTCGAAAGCTTTATCAGTTCTGAGTTTATGATGTTAAACTCGGAATACGTTGATTATCATTGTTCTCCGAATTATTTGTTTTGTATCCCGGACAATATGTTTTATCCGGTTTAGTCCCTAGTCTATATATATGTGTTGTATAGGGTAGATTAGGGCGACCCTTGAGAAAGCTTTGTGCACCTCTCCTAACTTCTGGTTCCTCCTGGTGTGTACATCCTAGAGAGAGAGTGAGACTATGTGTTAGTGAGAGAAAGCTAGGTTTAGATCTTTGTGATCTAAACCAGCTTGTAGATGATGTATACTCCTTTGGTTTATGTAATCTGTGATGACTCATTCAATAATAAAGGATTCATCTTCTACATCTTGTTCATCTTATGATTGTTTTTCATGTCTTGAATCAAGTGCAATGTTTGATGTTCGTCATCGATCCAGTGCTTTAACAGTGGTATCAGAGCATGGTTACCGATTCGGAATGGTCTAACCGTCTTCCGAATCACCATTGCTCTTGATTTGATGTTTGTTTCCGCCAAACATCTTGAAGACGTGAAGATTCTGCATAAAACTTGAAGAAAATGAAGCTGTTCGTCGGCTGGGATGGTTTTTCTTGTTGCAGTTCTAGGGTTTTGATCTGAAAAAGGCAATGTCCGAATTTATGTAAGTGTTTTACCTGTCCGAGTTAGTCTATCAACATCAAGTCAGGGTTTTCCTTCAGTGTTTTACTTTTCTTCGGAGTTTCCATTCAGTGTTTGTGCTTCAGGGTTATTGATGAACTAGTGTGAAGTCACACTTGTGAGATGACCTGAAGCAATTTCCACTTGTCCGACTAAGAAGTCAGGATAAAGAAGTCAGGACTTTGTGTTCAGGGCTTTGGAGATCAGGGTTTTTCCTTTTAAGAGGTCAGGTCAGAGTTTCCTTTCAGAGTTTAAAGTTCAGGGTTTTTCTTCAGAGTTTCTTGTTTGGAGTCTGAATTTTTGGGTAAGAGTTTAGGTGTCCAAGTTTAGGTGTCCAAGTTTAGTATTTAAGTGAGTCAGAGTTTAGTTAAGTTCTAAGAGTTTAGGTGTCCAAGTTTAGTGTTTAGAGTGCTGTGAGAGTTTTATATCAGGTTTGATCCAGGTTATACCACTCTGATTCACTCCGACTTTTTACTCCGTGTTTCCAAGTTTCTTTTGTGTCTCCGAATTCTGTGAACTTAGAAACTTTTCCAAATCAAACCCACTTAGAACAACAACCCTTTCGATACTTTCATACTATCATAACCGTGTTCAATGATGTGATAAAGTTTTTTGATTTCTTAGTGATTTCAACTTAATCTTTATCAATAACTTAATCCTCATCAAGAAGTACTGATTCAGATGATCTGATCTGAGGTTTCAAAAGCTTTCGGGTTTTAGAAGTTTCTGTAGTTCGGAGGTTCCGAGTTTTGCATGTTCCAAGTTTTTCTATTTATTCGGGTTATCGGGGGTACCGGATAATTAGCAGGGTACTTATGTTGTCCGGATTTAGTGAGGGGATGAGACACGGTAATGGTGTACCACGGTGTTCTTTTCAAGATTCTCGGAGTTTTGATCCTTACTAGAGTTTTGGGACAATCTTGGATTATTATCATGACTTGGCTCGGTTGACAGTTTACGAAGAAACATGGGGAGTAAAAAATTTCCTATTTTCTTCTTAAATCTAAAGCTTGTGCGTGAAAAAGCTCGTGTATGATGGAGCTTTGTCAAGTGTGTTCGCGTTTTTAACCAACTATTGACGTGATGAAGTTGAATTCTCGGTTGACGACTAGTTGAAGATTGAGCCTTATTAAGTTACTGTTTAGAGTAGAGAAGATTAGTTCTGGTCTCGAAATAATGTGGGGCTTCTTGATTTGAAGGGAGATCGGAGATGAAAGCCATAGGAGATTCAGCAGATTTGTTAAGATAGGAGATTGATTCATGAGGATACATGATGAGATGAGATCATACATGAAGGGTTGAAGACTTTTGATTAATATGGTGGATGTACTTTTACGAAGTTCAGTTTGTTATTAAGTTATCGAACTGAACTTCATGTCTTAGTGAAGTTTGAAGTGTTCAAGGTTGGACATTGGAAATCCAATGTTTCTTTCTGGTGCCGATGAGGTTTGAAGATTAATGTATCGAGTGATATTCTCACATGTGATTGTTGGTCGGTTCGTGTTAACCTGATTGGGGAGTAGTTTGAGGGGGAGGATCTGCAGTGTTTGATGTTGGATTCTTCGGGTTTCTCAAAGCGGCCTTAAGTGATCCTCAGCAAGTCTTTTATTAGAAGGGTTGAAGATCGTTGTGCTCTACCGGAAAGATCAAGTCTCAGCCAAAGTTGAAAGCAGACATGATATCATCAGTTAAGGGGGAGTCAGTATCCGGTGACTGAAGAAATCAGTGTCAGACAGAACTAGGGATGAGCATATCGGTATCCGATACCGAACCGATACCGATACCGCCTAATACCGATCCCGAATTTCACCCAAACTAGGTACCGATACCGATACCGAAACATGTCGGTTAGGTATCGGTACGGTACGGTATCGGTATTATACCGTATTTTGAGGGTCGGTATCGGTATAATACCGATACCGTACCGTACCGATACCGAAAACGCCAAAAAGTGGATACCGATCGGGATCGGTATGGAATCGGTACGGGATCGGTATGGGATCGGTATTCGGTGGCATGTGCTCATCCCTAGACAGAACTGATAGCAACAGTTAAGGGGGAGTATGTAAGTGCAGTTCCTGCCGGGTAACTGTGCCTTATCAGTTCTGGTCTACGGTCAACAAAGTCAAAGCCAAGTCAATAATTCGAAAGCTTTATCAGTTTCGAGTTTATGATGTTAAACTCGGATTACGTTGATTATCATTGTTCTCCGAATTATTTGTTTTGTATCCCGGACAATATGTTTTATCCGGTTTAGTCCCTAGTCTATATATATGTGTTGTATAGGGTAGATTAGGGCGACCCTTGAGAAAGCTTTGTGCACCTCTCCTAACTTCTGGTTCCTCCTGGTATGCACATCCTAGAGAGAGTGAGACTATGTGTTAGTGAGAGAAAGCTAGGTTTAGATCTTTGTGATCTAAACCAGCTTGTAGATGATGTATGCTCCTTTGGTTTGTGTAATCTGTGATGACTGATTCAATAATAAAGGATTCATCTTCTACATCTTGTTCATCTTATGATTGTTCTTCATGTCTTGAATCAAGTGCAATGTTTGATGTTCGTCATTGATCCAGTGCTTTAACACCCAGCTATCCAACCAGAAAGATATGTTTTTACCATTGGCTAGGACCGCTGTCGAAGCACTATTTAGATCTATTTCGGCGTCTAAAAGTGTATTTCGAATACTAGAGATACTTTTCCAAGGCCCGGCTATAGAGATTTTTGCTGGGATATATTTCCATCCCCTTGTGTTATGATGAATTGCCCAAATTACACGCCTCCACAATCCGTTTTTTTTTCGTTTTAAACCTCCACCACCACTTTGCCAGCATTGCTAAATTTGCATCCCTTAGTGAGCCGAAACCCAACCCCCCATATTCAACTGGAGCAATAGTTTTTTTCCCATGCCACCCAATTCATTCTAGCTTTTTCTTCCGACCCCCCCCCCCCCCAAAAGAACACCCATCTAATTCTATCAAGAGAATCTAATACTTTTATCGGAGCTTTAAATAATGAGAAGTAATATGTAGGTAGGGAGTTCAACACAGATTTTATAAGCGTTATCCTTCCACCATATGATAATGTTCTTGCTTTCCATAATGAAAGTCTATTTTTAAATACGTCAATCACCAACTTCCAATTTTTTGCAAGATTCATATTAGCACCTACTAACATACCAAGATGTTTAAACGGAAACATACCTTTTTTACATCTCAACAGATTTGCTATATCTTGTACTCCATGGTCATCCACTCCTATCCCAAAAATGCTACACTTTGCCAAATTAACTCTTAATCCCGAAGCCAAATAAAAGCATCTCAGCAACCGCCTTAGATTATTTATATTTGAGACTGACCACTCACCAATAAACATAACATCATCGGCATACAATAGGTGAGATAATGACGTACCTTCATTGGTAAGCTTGATACCATTAAGCAATCCCACGGCATTGGCTTTTTTCATTATTCCAGATAAAGCTTCCAATACTATCACAAACAGAAAAGGGGACAACGGATCACCCTGGTGCAGCCCACGAGAACAGTCGAACTCCCTAGTCGATGACCCATTAACCAGGACTGAAGCTCTAGCAGAGTATAGAGTTGCCATTACCCATCCTCTCCATCTACTTGGAAAATTCATTTGAGCCATAATTGAATTTAGAAACGCCCAATTAACCGAATCATAGGCCTTATTGATATCAACTTTAAAGAACATCCCCCTCCGTTTAGTCTTCTTTATCCAACTTAATACTTCATTTAATACTAGTGGGCCATCCATAATATTTCTCCCAGCCAAAAAAGCCGATTGTTGTTCCGAAATCAAATTCCCCAACACCCCTTTTAGCCGATTCACTAGAACTTTTGAAATCACTTTATTAACCACACCAATTAGACTTATTGGTCTGAAATCCGTAGGACTAACCGGATCCTTCACCTTCGGGATTAATGCAATAAACGAGGAAGTGCAACACTTACTAAGAGAACCATCCTCATAAAATCTATTAAAAAGGCTAACGAAATCTGTACAGAGACCTGACCAACATTTTTAATGAAATTGAAGTTGAAACCATCTGGCCCTGGTGCACGATCTCCTTCACATTCCCAAACTGCCACCTTAATCTCATCTTCTAAGAATGGTGATTCCAACAAGGTTGCCTCCGATTCAGAAATAGAGGATAAGTTTGGACATACCAACTCCGGTCTCACTGGCAATGGCTCTGTGAACTGAAGACGATAAAACTCATACAACGATTCTTTAATACATAATGGATTCGTAACCCAACACCATTAATCAATAACCCATTTAATCTATTTGTACTGATATTAGAATTAATAATATGATGGAAATATGCAGAGTTTTCATCACCATCCACAGCCCACTTAGATCTAGACTTTTGACGCAAGTCCAATTGTTTAAGTCTATCAAATTCTGCCATATAATTCCTGCACTCTGCTCTTTCCATCAGTTCATCCTCCAGCAACATTCTTTCTTCCGCCAATCTTTCAATACTTGCTAAACGCCTCTGTTTTCCACCATAAATACCTTATCTTCTTTCCTTTTCCACTTTCAGCCAAGACTTGATATTATTTTTCAACCATCTCAATTTAATAGCAAGAGCAAGATCCGCTTGACCCGAAAAAGTAAACGTTCCACACAACTGTATCACATAATCTAAAAAACCTGGATACTCAAACCAGGAATTAAAAAACCTGAACGGTATATGGCCAAAATCTCACAGAATTGTTGAAAGCACAATTGGCCGATGATCCGATACTTCCCTGTCTAAAGCAACTACTGCTGCGTTTGGCCATCTCTCCATAAATCCCAGACAAACGAGGAACCGATCCAACTTACTCAACTTCTTCCCATTGTCAGAAATATACATGAAGCTACCCCCGCCCATATTATATTTAACCAGCCCAGCCGATAGAATAAAATGATTGAATGCATCGGCATTAGCTTCAACAAATTCTGAATTCATTCTTTCACTAGCATCCCGAACTTCGTTAAAATCACCCATCATTATCCAAATCCTTTGTATCGAATTTCTAATTCCCAAAATCTCCAACCATAGTGCCCGTCTACTACTTGCATCATTTGGGGCATACATGTTAACTAAGTTAACCCTACACCTAGATTGAACCAAACTTCTCGAAATAACAATAAAATTCCTATTCTGAATTATATTAACCACCTGAGCACTGCTGGACACCAAATGCAAGCTAGCCCACCCGATCTTCCTTGAGAATTTACCACAGCTACTTTAAGTTCAGCTCTGCCCCAAAACTTACTGAACATAAACGACTCCGAATCCTGTAGCTTAGTTTCCTGAATTGCAAGAAAATGTATCCCATAACTCGTCTTTAACCCGCGAATCCAATCTGATTTCCGATTACACCGTACACCTCTCAAGTTAACAGATAAACAATTCATCAGGAACCGTTGTTAACACCTTCTTCAGCAATTAATTTCTCAGTAGCGGATACGAAACCATCTAGATTAATACCAATTAATGACCCGAAACCAATCGTAGCCTGAACCTCAGAGTCGAGATTATGTTGCTGATTCAGATCTACCTGAACAGAGTCATCATCCAGCTCCGAGATCCCATCTTCCGCAGCCCCCATGTGTACACGGTCGATCTGTACTTCTTCGTGTTGTGCCGAATTGGTGTGGATATCCTCACCAGTACCGTACCTTTCATTAACCGGTGTATTTAGATCAATAGGTTCAATCGCTGGATCCTGGTAATGACAAAACAATCTTTGAGTGGGCCCCTGAGTAGAACTAATCGATGGTGGCCTAAGTTCATTCCTATTCCTTTTTCCCAAGTTTGCACCTGGTGTTGGGCCGTCATTAACCATATGGTTATTGGGCTTATTTAGGCTCCCTCCTGGATTCAAATCATTAGGCCCACTATTATTATTTGAATTTTTTAACAAGACAGTGTCATCCTCAATAACATTGGGAACATGCGCCGGTATTTCAACATCCCCATGCACGTCCATTTTTTCCACATCCTCATTAATGTTTTGTGACTCTTGATTATCCGATGTCTCCTGATTTTCCGGCGACTATTCCTTGACCCCCTGAGAAACTTCTACCCTGACATTCGGAGAAACCACCTTCTTTTCCGGTACCAGAATTTGATCATCATTAGACCTGATCTCACCTTCCTCATACTCCTCCATATCGCCTGGTTCCGAATCTGAATCCGACTCCGTATCCGATTTTTCATCCCTAGTCCCATACATTGTCTCCTTATCAAAATTCGGAATCCACCGCTCCGAAGATTCGGAGACCCAGATTATGATACTCTTGTCATTCCACTTAATCACCACTGCTTCATCAATTCTAGACTTTTGGGACGTCAGTACTTTAACCGTATCAATCGAGTTATCCTCCTCATTCCATGAAAATGCTAAAGACTGGACTATATCACCAAACAAACTACCGATTTTATCAAACAGAGTATTATCTCTGATCCTAAAAGGCACACCGGAACATTTTAGGTTAACGATCCGACTAAACGGGATTTCTTCCCCATTCCAAATATTGAACTTGGTAAAAACCGACGAGAAAAATGAACCATGTTGTTCAATTAACTCCTTCGGTGATGCATTATCCTTAAATGTAATTATAATAGTTACACCACCAACATATGACAAGCCAAAATCGAACATACCTTCTTCTTCCAACGATCGTCTAATATTAGATAAAGACCAGATATCTTTAGCATGGCCGATAATTGATCTACCAATGAAGTGTAATGGGTATAGTGATCCTTTGCCCTCCACAGACACTGTTTTTGCCCCTTGACTGCACGAGTCCTTCTTTCCTCTTAACAAATCTGCAAACGACGTCCCATTTTGAACAAACGAAGGTCCATTCGGACCCATTCCAGATGGCTGTTTCCTTTGAGGAGGCTGGTCGTCATTCTTACTACCACTCGTATAATTATCGTTGGACTGATTATTCTCCTTCGGCCGCCATTCACTCCGACCAAAGGTTTCCGGTGCGTAGTTAAATCTTTTATGGTCCTTATCGTACTTCGCCAAAGAAACACTAACCTTCATGTCAAACATCTTAGCGGTGTTCATCGACACTAGAGTCTCCTTCATATTCTCTGCTCCAACATAGCGTACAAATCCAAAGCATTTGCCCCTAGCATCCCTCTTCCGAGCCACATACACGTCCGATACAAAGCCATACGGCTGAAAAGCCCTCCACAGTATGTTCCTTGTTACTCGATCCGAGATATTTTGTACCAGAAACGTCCATTCTACACCATCTCCTCTGCTTCTTTTATTTTTTTGATATTGCACATTGGACCATGGACCACCATCACCCTGTTCACCCTCTCCAACATTCTTCGTTGCCATTTAGAGAACCACAGAAATCCTAAGAGGCGAATGGATTAAGCCAAGACCAGATAGGGAGAACGGTTAGATCAAGATCTGCTCCGAAGAACCGATCGATTAAACCCCGCTCACTAAACAGGCTAGGTGTTCGTCGTCGAGCACTCAAAGCAATTTCCGGGCGACGAGAAGAGATTGAACCTATTACTGAGAAGAAACGAAAAGACAGCCTGATCCCGAAAGCGAATGGAATAGCAGCACGAAGAGGTAGGATGAAAGGTCAGCCGGATTCAGGCGACCTCGCACACTAACCCTAGCAGTTGCCTTCGTCGAGCCGCCGGCGATGGGTTACAGAGACACTTTTGATAATAGTGATTTACAATTTTACAATGCATAAAGTACAACAAAGAATTTTGTCTTTTTTTATCACCCCTTATTATACTTGCGTTATCAAAAAAATTCCAAAAGTAACTCTTTTTTTTGAACGGCTAACAAAACCAAAGCTTTTATTAAACAACCACACCTACTAGCAATGAGCTAGCTAATACAATCCGAAAAAAGAAAAACAAAACACGAACAAACTGGAACCTTAACCCATACTATCAATATTAAAACTCTTCCAGTTCTCCCAAGAAAGGCTCCTCTGCTTCGATCTATTCTTAATCCATAAGTACGATCGGGTTCTTGCTTCCTCGAAGACATTGGCTACCGAAGGGGTTTTCGCGTTGAAAATAACGTTGTTTCTAGCCCTCCAAATGCTTCAAATAACCGTATAAATGATTGCTTGCTCCAAAAGTAACTTATACTTGCATTATCATAAAAATTACGAAAGTAGCATTTAGCCACTTCTGTTCCTTTAGTTTTTGCAACTGCCACTTGGGCTGTGGCCCACTTCTAAGTAGTCAAAGACTACTTTGGTGAAACCCAACTTCAATATTTGTACGTGTGTATTAGGAGAATTAGTTTGTTGTTTAAAAAAATATTTTGTAACTATACCATACGTGAAAAAACGTTTAAAAAAATATTTTGCAACTATACCATACGTGAAAAAACATTTTTTTGTTAAACCTTTCTTTCTCGCCAAAAAACTTGAATACATATCATTCGTGATAATACACCGCGTATCACATTTTTATGCACATATAATTAAAAAGTGTCCCTATTTTATGATTTGTATCAAGCAAAATAGTACATGACAACCAGTAGCGCAGCTTAGTGGGAACCGGGGAAACCACCCCCCCCCCCCCACCCACCCACAATGTCTCAGTTAGAAATGTAAAATTTTCAATTTTCATTCGAAAATTTTAAAATTATAGGGTCACCCCCCCCCCCCCCACAATTATTTTGATTACTTAAGACCTTGTATCATAAATCGTGTTGAAGTGTATTAGATTATCATACAATTGCATCCTCTTCAGAAGCCGTCTCAAAATCTTGATAATCACCAAGACCGGTCCAAATATCAAAATAGAATGACAGCTTATAAATGTCTCTTGACTTGGCATCTTTCGCGATCGAATAATACTCATAATCTCACTGTTTTGCTTCATCCACAATTCGGATTTCACATCCCACAGACCCACACATCCGATAAGGCTCTTCAAAGTTCAACCCCTTATCCCGGACCCTCATAAGTGAAGAAAAAGTTAGAAACCTGGACAGGGGCACTACCTTCAACGTATAAACGTCTCTAATCCTTGCACACGGTGACGCAGATGTAGCCCGTTATATTACCAATGATGATAAGCGACAATCTTTGAACACACTAGTGCAGTAGCTCTTACCGATCTATTTCTATCAAGCTAAAACCAGCAGTCGTCTTCAAGCCTCTCTGCTTTGCTGTAGCTCTTATATGTGCAGCCTCATTCCATCTTTCCCTTTCTGCATACAAGTTCGAAACCAACCCATAAGAACTTGAATTTTCAGGGTCAAGATCCAAGAGCCACCTACCTAAACCCTCACCCATTTCATTGTTTCCATGAACCCTACACGCAGCCACCAGTGCACCAAGTGCAGAACCACTCTGTGTTGGTGGAACACATTTCAAAAAGTCAAACGCATCCTTAAGTTGACCAGCTCGGCCCAACAAGTCAACCACACAACCATAATGCTCTTCACCAGGAACAAGCCCATATTCCTCTTTCATCATCTTAAAAAGATTTAAACCTTCTTCTATTAAACCAGCATGACTGCAAGAAGATAGCGCTGACATGAAGGTCACCTCGTCCGGAACGATATTTTCTTTTTTCATCCCGTTGATTAATTCAAGCGCACCAAAACAATCACCGTGCATCCCTGATGCAGCTATCATTGTGTTCCATGAAGCTATACACTTGGTACCCATTTGACCAAACAAATCTCTTGATGTTTTGTACATTCCACATTTACTGTAATTAGTTAGTAGAGAGTTCATGATCGTGATTTCATTCTCCATCAATAAGCGAATCACATGACAATGAATCTCCTTGATTTGTTTAAGACACCCGAGCCGAGAAAATGCTTGAAGCAAACACGTTAAAGTGACCAAATCAGGGTTCGGTTGTTTTTCCAAGTTCATCATTTTGTAAAACAATGTTATCACTTCATTAGCATGGCCAAGATTCTCGTAACCCCTCATCATTGACGTCCAAGATACCAAATCTTTGTGTTTTATTTGATCAAAGACTTGCCTTGCGTAGTCTATATAATCACATTTTACATACAAGTACATAATCTGATTAGCGATATCGGTTTTAGACTCAAATCCATGTGTAATCACATATCCATGGATGCTTCTACCTTGTCTAATATTTTTCAGATCAGAAAACGCAGAAACTATGGTCAAAACAGTCGCTTCGTTTTCGGTCAAACCGGATCTTCTCATGTTGTGGAATAATTTGATTGCTTCACAAGCATAACCATTTTGGAGATAACCAGCCATCATCACATTAAAGGAAATGACATCTTTGTTTTTCATGGCATCGAAAATTTCCGTAGCTTTGCCACAGTTGTTACATTTTGAGTACATATCAATCAGAGCTGTGTTTGTGACGACATCAAGCTGAACTCCGGTTCTAAACATATAACCATGGATACTCTTACCGACCCGTAACAAGCCCAAATTAGCACAGCTTCGAACCCCATTTGCTAAAGTAATTAGATCAAATTCGTGATCGTCTTGAGCCATGAGAGAGAAAAGATTCAAGGCTTCAAAAGGCTGACACGATTTCAAATGACCGTCAATCAATACGTTCCAACAAGCAGTTGACTTTGTACTGATTTGACTAAAAACCACGGTAGCCTTATGTGGCGCACCGCACTTCATATACATGTCCATAAGACTTGTTTTGAATACTTCATCAAAACAATTGATTCCTCTTCTAATTGCATATGCATGGATCAACTCCCCGTAATTTAGCAACCGCAGCTTCGATGCTGCCTGCAGTAACATCACCAAAGTCACACGGTTTGGTTCCAGGTTGTCATCCCGCATACGTTGAACAACAGCAAACGCCTTGTAAGCAGCATGATGATCACCGGTTTGAGTATAACCAGTTATCAAAGACGTATATGCAACAATATCTCTCTCAGTTATTTCATCAAACACCTTGCGTGCATCCACCATATCTTCATACATGGAGTAAAACCCAATCAAAGAAGAACCCACAAACCGATCCGTATTTAAACCAAACTTCAAAACATCAACATGAATAGCTTTTCCAAGTTCCAGTCTACACAACTGAATGCAACTCTTCAAACTAAATGTAAATGCTGAACCATGTACCACAATTTTTCTTTGCTTGAAATATAAATAAACCCTTAGAACTTCATGAAATTCACCAGCCTTAAAATACCCAACAAAAACTGAATTCAAAAGAGAAAAATTGCCGTTATTTATTCCAATAAAAACCGATCTTGATTCAGTTAACAACCCAAGAAAAGCATAGGCATTTAGAAGCTTAGAACCCAGAAAAGTGTTGGTTCCAAGACCTTGAATGATTGTGCAAGCGTGAAGTTTTTTTAAAGAATGAATATCTTGACACCAATCTAATGAATACGCCAGTTTTTCTGCTAAAAGGGATGGATTTGAAGGTGTTTTTCGTGCACATAAGTTGGAGAAGTGAAGAGAGTGAGATTTGATTGGGAATAAGGGGGTTATATACTTGAAAGTTTTGATTCCAATTGAGAAGGGGTGCATAATTACACGAAAAAGAAGGTTAATTTTAACATCAACTTCTAGCAAACCCTAGAAGAGAACTCCACACAGGCGCGGGTTTCAGAATGTTGCCGTTTAAAAAACAAGGGATTTTATTGCCTATCGTTTTCTTTTTCTTTTGTAAAAATCTAATCAGCTCCTACCTTTTGGACAACAAAATTAATTCCGAACACTTTTGAGACACCCACTGAACAAACTTAGGGGGTGTTTGGCCTAGCTTTTTTATCTAAGCTTATAGCTTTTTTAGCTTATTTTTACAAAATAAGCACTAATGGGTGTTTGGTTTAGCTTTTTAAGCTTATGCTTATTAGCTTATATAAGCTAATTCCAAGAAACTTATGGGAACATGGTTTTTTAGCTTATTTGAATAAGCTTATTTGAAGAAGATGGTGTTTTACTCATTACACACAATGATATTATATCCCTTCCCATAATACAAAATAACTTAACAAACAACTAAAGATTAATTATTAATTATCAACTTGTAGAATATAAGCTAATTCAAACACTTAAAAATAGCTTATCAAATGAAAGAAAATAAGCATAAGCTACTTTAAAATATAAGCATAAGTCAAAAAAATAAAAGCTAGGCCAAACACCCCCGGAGTACTCCGAGAGTAACCCGAGTCCACCAGCAATTCCGGGGAAAACCCGGTAACCCACCCGCCCGTAGGCACGACGGTGAAATTACTGGTAAAACTCGTTTAGGTCAAGGATCCAACCCAGGTTTTCCTGGGTCTTCTATCACTGCCCATCAGTGCCCCACTCTACACCAAGTGAGAGTTAAACCTGCATCTCTCAAGAGAAATGCAAGTCTTCCACCACTTGATCTAGAGATCATTGGTTAATCAGCTTCTACCTAATTATGTAATTTTCTATTTACGTTATTGTCTAATATAGGACTCACCGATATGATAAGAGACGCTCGATACTCGCTCGACGTTCGTTACAGCGAACAAGGTTTAACTTATTCGAGAGCTTGTGAATAGCAGGATGAGGGAAGGTGATTCAGTTACAACGCACATCAATAACTTAAACTCGATATTGTCTCGGTTGGTGTCTGTGAACATCAAGTTTGATGATGAGATTCAAGCCCTACTGTTATTGTCCTCATTACCCGATAGTTAGTCTGGAACCGTAACTGCTGTTACGAGCTCTTCAGATACGAGCAAGTTTACGTTTGTGAAGATGCGGGATCTTATTCTGGGCGAAGACGTTAGAAGAAGAGATTCAGGTGGATCATCGGGTGATTTAATGCATGTTGGTAGAGGAAGGAAGAATAACAGATGTAGTGGCAGCAAGAACAGAAAGAGGAGTCAGTCTAGGGCTCGAAATGATGTGACCTGTTGGAACTATAAAGAGGTTGGACATTTCAGGAATCACTGTCCAAATGAAAAGAAAGAAGTTAATGCTGCAGTAGACCACTCAGATGATGAAGTTTTGATCTGTAATGTGGAGAGCAGTGTGGATTCCTGGGTTATGGATTCGGGTGCTTCATTTCACGCTACCCACAGCAGTGAAGCACTACGGAATCTTAAAATTGGGGACTTTGGCAAGGTACGACTTGCAAATGATGAAGTCTTAGATGTCACAGGCATGGGTGATATTGACTTAGTTCCTCCAGTCGGATATACGTGGACTTTAAGAGACGTGAGAGTTATTCCAGGCTTGAAGAAAATGCTTATTTCAGTCGGGCAGCTGGATGATCAGGGTCACGAGGTTAAGTTCGGTAGTGGACAGTGGAAGGTAATTAAGGGAAATTTAGTAGTTGCACGTGGCAAGAAGAGAGGCTCATTGTACATGGTCAGTGTACCGTCTGAGGGAGAGGTTCTCCCAGTTCAGAAGAAGACCAAAATCCGGTTCACAGAATCTCGTGGGCAGAAGAAGGTTTGCTTTGCAGATGGCAAACCCAGAGTCATAGGTCAGATTCAGGTTGAACGTGCTAGAAAAGGTTCAGTAAAACTAGTCAGGGGCATTCGTGGCAGTGAGAGCACAGGTCGTGCTTCAGTTAGAGTTACCAGACGACAGTGGGTTAAGAGAACCAGTATTCCAGCTGTCAAAGTCTCTCCAGTTGATTATCTGCTTTATTCTGAGAGTGTTTGTTCTAAGGATGTTCCAAGATCGGGCAGTTCGTGTCAGTGGGAACCGATAGGGACAGAGAACGAGTCACGAGTAGTGACTGATGAGTTGAAGCTCAGTGGGAGCTTTAACGGGCCTTCAGGTTAACCGATGAGAAGGCCGCCCACAACTAGTGAAGATGAAATGTTTACAAAGGTACTTATGAATATGAAGTTGCATGGAGTGCAGTTTGAAGTTGTCAAAGCCTCCAAGTGGGAGATTATTGGATTGTGGAGAATTTGGCTAGTAGGTGTGTTCTTAGTTACACTCCTTCTGCAACTAGCATGGGTGTTCTGTGTTACACTCTTTCTGCAGCTAGCAGGAGTGTTCTCTGTTAGTATAATTTAAAGTCAACAACCCTAATTGTAACCCCCTATATATACTTCTCATTCATGTCTGTAAACTTTTGAGCACCTAATAAAGAAGAGAACTAGTTATGGGAGTAGATGTAGGTCAGATTAGACCGAACCACTATAAATCTTGTGTTCTTGTTCTTGTGATTTAGAATGTGTGAGTGCGTGTACTTGGTGCAGATTGTTCTTGTATTTGTGTGAATCGTATTTCTGGTTCTAACATACCACATCTTCCAACAATGACATTTGTCCGACTTTTTTGGTGGAAAAAACTTATTTCACACGTTTCTCCTGTGGACTTTTTTGTTCATATAGCATTGACCGACACAAGATATTTGAAAAAAAAAATAAAATAAAAAAATAACCTCGTAAGTAAAAATAAAAAACCGCATAATCGTTGGTAGTTAAAGATGGTGACATATGAACAAGCTAGGGATGAGCATATGCCACCGAATACCGATCCTATACCGATCCCGTACCGATCCCGTACCGATCCCGTACCGATCCCGATCCCGATCGGTATCCCGATCGGTATCCACTTTTTGGCGTTTTCGGTATCGGTACGGTACGGTATCGGTATTATACCGATACCGACCCTCAAAATACGGTATAATACCGATACCGTACCGTACCGATACCTAACCGACATGTTTCGGTATCGGTATCGGTACCTAGTTTGGGTGAAATTCGGGATCGGTATTAGGCGGTATCGGTATCGGTTCGGTATCGGATACCGATATGCTCATCCCTAGAACAAGCTAACTGTCTTTCCATTTATATCAAACTCACAAAACAAAATGTTATCTTGCCAAAATGTCCCAACTTTGTTGATGGCAACTTTATCCAAATTGGCCCCTTTTATTTGGTTAGTTTATTAAGTAGTTCACCATCCACTTAATTTCTAACAATTTTCTCACTCATTAACTAGGTTAAACATTCCTAGTTAAATTAGTGGGTTCGGGGAATTCATGACTAAGTTTATTTTAAGTCCCGTTAACTCGGGCTTCTATAAACTTTATTTTCTCAAAAGCTTTCTTTTCCCTTTTTATAAAATATTAGGTTTAATTATATAAATCCTAATATTTTCCGGGTTAATTTTACCACTAACAGTACTTTACCCGTCTTTTATTATTAATGTGGTTTGATTACTAAACCCGTTTTCGGGGTGTTACAGTTTTTTTTCTTTGAGTTTTTTTAATTTTGCTGTTTTTTAAGAAGTGTAAAATTAACGACACGATTCACTCCCGCAAGTGTTCATTTCCCTTTATATAATTTTGTAATTGAAGCATTGGTGTGACTATTACAACTCGCTTATCGCATAACGCAAGAAATAAAAGCATAAACACAATTATAACATTCACATGCGAATTGACTACAATGAATTTAGTCAAACAAGTGAATCATAATTTCAAATCAACAAGATAAATATAAGTCCATGTCTTATGGGGTTCATTGGGGGCGTGAGAGGTGTTCACATCAGTTTACGACGGGGCACGAAAGGGGCTTTGCCTCGAGTGGGTTTGCAGCTAACCATAGGCGTGAGACATTCTTTATTTATTTTTTAAATATTAAATAATATAACAACTCTACCTAATATCACATTTCACATAAAGTTTCATAAGGTATGAAGGGTGAAAAAAGTGCGCTCTCATACAACCTTTCACCTCATCTAGGTGTCAAAACAGCCAAATGGCAGCTCCCTTGTAGCCAACACCACCCGTGTTTGTCTGTAGGGATGAGTGTGGTACCGGTACCGTACCGAAATTCACCAAAACTGGGTACCGGTACCGAAATATTCGTTACGATACCGGTATTTGAAGGTAAAATTCGGTATTTTCCCGGTACCGTACCGAAAGTACCGATACCAAAAATGCCAAAAAGTGGGTACCAGTACCGAAAAAATTCGGTATCGGTACACAGTACCAAAAAAATTCGGCACCTGTAACCAGTACCAAATTCTCATCTCTATTTCTCTGTCTCGATCTCCCAGAAAACTCTCGTAAGCGAACCCCCAAAAGCCCAACGATCACTTTTAATTAAGCCCAATTCTGGAATCCAGCTGAATTAGTTTGCAGCCCACGTGTTAAAGGCCCTACAAGAGAGTTCTGATTTTGTGAAATTGACACCACTAAATAATACAGCTTGAAGCAAATTAGTACATTTATAAACTTTAAATTTATCGTTAAAAAAAGTAGGGATGAGACATTTTTTTCAATATACTTGCACTGTACTCATACCTATATTCATATCCGTATCGCTACTGATTTTAGGTATTCGATACATGTATCGGTATCCAGTTTTATTGATTTCGTTATTTGGTAATTTTGGTATTGGTAAATGTACGGGTAAAATATGGTATGGTAGCGGTACCAAATTTTATATAATTTTTCGAGAGTTTTTTTTAAATGCATATCTTTTTTTTTTTCAGAATATATAGAATTTCAAGAGGTTTAATCAATTTTACATATTTAGTACCTGTATCATATTTGTACTCGTAACAATTTTACCTATTTGGTAGTAGTCGTAATGATTTTACCTATTTGGTATATATATGAGTGCTCAAAAACAAACAAATACTTACGTGGTTAGAAATGTTTGTTTTTTTTTTTTTAAACGGCCGACAAAATTATTATTAATTGTAGCAAGAAGTTACCCACCAAACTTACATATGTTTGAACACCAAAAAATTACATAACAAACTACATACACATATTACTAACCACCGACATCAAACCGACACCACTTCTCCCATGTTAAGGCCGCCAACTTCGATCGATTCTTTACCCATAGGAATGCCATAGCTTTAATTTCATCCACTATCCTTGTAATATTCGGGACCACCTGTCTGTGAACCGACTCGTTTCTCATCTTCCAAAGGCTTGTTGAAGGTAGAAGCCATTAAAGTAATGTTGAAGGTCTTTTGGATTGAATTGTCAGTCATTACTCGTTGTTAATGACTTGATCAAATACTTACGTGGTTAGAAAATGTATATTGATCTATCAGAGCATTACAAACCAACGATTTAAATTCCAATCCAAAGACCTCTTACACTACTTTAGAGACTTCCATGCCCGATATGGTTTTGTTATTCTCTCTAACAAGCCTCCCATGTGTGTGTAAGATTGTCAACCTGATTACGCCTTTCTAGTAAATGAATGCATATGTAATTACCAAAACACATATGTGATCATATGTTCTACTCACTTCTATATGTGAGTGAGCTAACGCAACGCAGATCGTTAGTATTTTTCACTTAACCACCATCAAGAGACGAAGACTTTTGGTAATACACGAGTGCAGGTCATGTATAAGATAACATTAACGAAATATAGTTTGATACGTGCACAAAAGGTTTATATGCAACTAGATGTATGTCATGCCTATACATGTGAATATTGTTTAACATGACTATAACACCATAAATATTTAAATATTTGATATTATTAAACAAAAAATAACAGATATATTAGTATTGGACAAAATCCTTTATGTTTGGTTATATAAAGTTAAGAGTTCGGTCTCTATGATGTTGCATAAGATATCTTTTCCATTTTTAACTTTTTTTGATTCAAGGATACCACATCTTCCAACAATGACATTGGTCCGACTTTTTTGGTGGAAAAAACTTATTTCACACGTTTCTCCTGCCGACTTTTTTGTTCATATAGCATTGACCGACACAAGATATTTGAAAAAAAAATAAAATAAAAAAATAACCTCGTAACTAAAAATAAAAAAAAAACCGCATAATCGTTGGTAGTTAAAGATGGTGACACATATGAACAAGCAAACTGTCTTTCCATTTATATCAAACTCACAAAACAAAACGTTGTTTATCTTGCCAAAATGTCCCAACTTTGTTGATGGCAAGTTTAATCACTTGTACAGGAGACAATATTTAACAAGTCTACTGTATAATTATGTACAACAATGGTCTCCAAAACACCAACTCTATCTGTTTACGGCGGCAGCAGCGGTGGTAGTAATTCGAATCAACACTTCAAAGCTAGAGAATGGTGATTACTACCATTTTGACATCTCTGCCTGGGCAAACGCCTCGTCCTTTTTCCCCAACCGCTAAGACATTTCTCGTCCAACGCTACCTCTAAACGAACACTCTTTTCAACAGCTACCGCAGCTGGTGGTGGCGGTGGTGGTGGCGTAGATGGCGGGCTGGGAGCCATCAAGCGCCGCCTGCCTCTGCCATTCTTACCACCGGTTTTTCTCTTTGACTGCCAAGAAACTCCAATACCATTAAACGCCTCTTCGAATATCTGAAGATCTTCAGTCACTTCTCGCCGCGATAATGAAACAATTCCTGGTAATACGTCCCGCTGAAAATCTTTTCTCGGTCTACCCCTCTTCCCTTGTCCCTTTCTAGTCGCTCGTTTTTTCAACAAACCGTCGTCTTCTTCGTTTTCCGCTACAGTCACCGCCTCATAGCACTTGTACTCTTCCTTGGTTTCTTGCAGCTTTAGTGTCATGTACTCGAAGTAATCCATACCTTCGGGAATACAATCTTCGTCTTTATTCGCGTTTACTGAATCTTTGAAACCGTCACCAGATGCAATTGCCTCTGCCAGCCACCACAGCAAAGTGTCGGCTGGTGGCACCTCGGATGATGAAATGGAGATGATAGCTTCAGCTGCAGATTTAACAAGTTCATCATCTGGTTCGGTTTCAAGGGCTGCAGGGGTCTCCAGGTCGATCTCCATTGAAGCGATTTTGACAACGGCTTCAGGGATGTTTGGTGTTGATGAAGGATCTTCTTGTTCGTCAAAAGACAAATTTAAATCAAAGTCTTGCCTTGATTCCAAAATGCTTTTATTTTTGTCGTTTTCAGCATTTTTATCATGAGAAACGTTGGCTGAATCTTGAACGTTAACAATCGGGACCCCTAGAATTTTTGTAATTCCGTGGACATGATCGGTTTGAAGTTTCTCGGCTTTCTTGAAAAACTGCTGAGAATGTTGCTGCAAAGAATCCAAATTCATCTGATAAACTGTTGTTTCTTTCCCTTTGGTCTTCATAAGCCAATGAGGCAGCTGTTTCTCAAGGTTTTCATGGTTCTTTTTTCCATACAAAACTTCATGTTTTCCACAGGGTTCAATCCAATGGCTATGGTTGACGGATGACGTGTATTGATCCCATGAAGAAGACTGTGAAGACCCAAAAGATGGCTTGTTGCCGCTTTCTGAAAGTTCAACACCAAATATCGTTCTGTTCCTCGATAAATGCTCATGGGCTTTCTTTGGCTCAGCTTGCGAGTACCAAAACTTTGAATTTCTAGATAAATCTTGCTTTTGTAGTTTATCAGTAACACAATAATCACTGTTAACAGATGGTGCAAAAGATGCTTCTTCCATATGTATCGGTTCGTTAAGATCAGCCAAATTATAGGCTCGTTTTTTGCTTAAATTTTGAACAACTTTTGCCGCTTGATTTTCTTCATTACTCTCATCCACATCAGCAGGAAGTTCTAAATCAATCACTCTTCTCTGAGTATGACTTAAAAAATGACTCGAATTTGCTGCTCCTACAGGTACCGTAAATTTGTAACGCTCGTTCATCGTGAATTCGTTCATCAAATCCTTTTGTCTTTTATACAGTCGATGAAGTTCTTGAAGCTGAAAAAGCGGCTACATCAGTAAAACAGAAACTTTAACAAAACTATATTTTTTTAGAATCATATTTCTCATAGACCTGATGCCTGAAGATTGACTCTTGCTTCAAAATAGTTAGCCTCATTTGTTCTTTTGGATACCCCGGGTGTCTGTCCATCGTTTGGCTCATCAAAAACGAGTTGTAACCCGAATTTCTCTCATCATGATACGCGTCCCACATACCATTACACGGACCATTGTTTAGATCCATCACCGAGCCTAAAAAATGCATCTTAGTTTGTACTTTGGTAGCCATTCCTGCACTAAAACAAACCAACACAACACATGGATAATCAATAACCACTTCATATCAATATTATCAAACTACAGTGAACAATAGACTATGTCAACATACTTCAAGGGTAACTAACCAACCATATGCTTCCAATTTTGCAAGAAGAGTACTCTTAAAGATAACAAATAATACTTGTTTGGAAAGGAATCCAAGTATCCCACCAATGAAAATAAAACATGAGTACATAAATATCCTACCAAACAATCATAAAATCATATATATATATATAGATAGATAGATACAATCTCTCAATTATAGAACATACTAAAGTAGCTTTTGAGTTTCACCACCAAACAATTCTCACAAAAGAGCACTAAAAACAAGGATATAAATCATTAACCTAAATTCAATTATCAAAATCAATATAAATCCTCATAACAAGCATTTTAAACTAACTGAAAATAACGCAGTAACAAATTACAATTACCTCAGTCAAATATACACAAAAATCTAGAACAAATCAAGGTAATAAACGGTTAATTTAATATAAATCTACCTCATGCCGATAAGTCTCCGTTAACACGCCGAAGTCGTCTTCAAATTACGAATTACAAAAATCGGAGAATTAATTTACGAAAAAAGAAAATAGAAAAAAAAGGGGGGAAATCTTCGATCTGCTGAGCCACTTTTCTCTGAACAACAGATACGAGGAAGAGAGTGATTGGAGATAAGATAGATAGATAGATAGATCTCTCTTTCTCTCTCCTCGCTTTCTCTCTCTAGAAATGGAAGTGACTCACAGGATTGTCAACTTGTGGTCTCTGAGCAAACAAACATATTGGGTTGATTCCACCATTAATTTGTTTGCCAGCAAATCTGCTGCATAAAGAATTTATAAATGTGTTGTTTCTGGTTTGGTTTTCAGCTAAAGTTTTAGAAGATATAGAGAGAGAAATACATACATATTCTATATATGTATATATCACCTATCAATTCACATTTCTAGATTCTTTCCACCTTCCGTCCTTTTTGGCCTTTTGGCTTCATATAATTTATTATTAGTTGTTATTATTCCGCAACTAAAAAAAACAAAATAATATATGGTTAAAACGATATTTAAATGTGCAAGATCCAATGGTGGTGTTTAAACTATATTTATGACTAAATAAATCATTAGAGGATTATTGAACGATATTTATTAGGGTAGATGTTGATAATCTCCTACCTTTAAATATTTTACAAAATTGCCGTTCAAAAAAAAATATATATATATATTTTACAAAATCTTTGTTAAAATTTTCCAACTATATTTCTTAACAGGATGATTTATTTAACTTGATAAAAAAAATCAATTTTTACTAAGGTGGTTGCGCAAGCTCTTCTGTCTGCGTGCGCAGACATTGTCACCTACATATTTTTTGTTTTTTCGAAGACGATTCATTAAAAAAACGTCTTCACGAGCTCTTCTTAGTGCAGACATGGCCCAACCACTTTTAAAATCTTCTAAGATCTGCAAGGGTTAAACAACACCACCATCGTCCTCCACCACCCACCGTCCACGTCCACTATCCACGTCCACCACCACCCACCACCATCGTCCGTACACCACCACTAATTTATGTTAGAAGTCTACATACATTAAAAAACAAAAAGCCTTGTAGACTGTAGAGGTTTAGTCCACCTATTCTTCTACATATGTCTTCAGATGTGGTTCGCATACTATAAACATTTTACCTCTTAAAAACAAATTACACCTAAATCTTTCAAAATTTTGTGAACAATATTTTTAGTTATCTTAGTGATTTCAAGTTTAATTTGAGCGATCGTGGGACACTGGAACTAGCCCAGATGGTAAAGGTGTAAGCCTTATAAACGTGAGGTCATATATTCAGACATGAAATAGACTATAATTAATTTTGTGTAATTTAGAAGTGAGTATGGTATGATGACATTTTAAGATAAAACAAGAAAAAATTTAACTTGAAATGTGTAAATTGTAAAGCATTATGATTATTGTGTACATCACCTATATAACGTAAACCACACACACTACAAGTGCTACGATATGCCTAGTTTATATAACATTTTGGTGATAGATATTGCTAAAATTAGAAGTTTTCATATTTAGGCGTATTATGGTTTCACATTTTTTTACCATCACATCATAAAGTGTTTGTCATATCACTGTCATATAGGGTTGAGTTCTCACTTACTTTTCTTTTCATCTTATGTGTAATAGTTACATAAGTTTTCACCATCGACCAGTGGCGGACTCACCTTATAGGGTGGGTGGGCGGGCGCACCCCTTGAAAAAAAAAATTAGTGGTATTTTTCGCGAAAAATCCCGACCGCACCCCTTGGAAATTTTCGTCCGCACCCATTGAAAAAATCCGACCGCACCCCTTGGATATTTTCGTCCGCAACCCTTAGAAAAAAATGTTAGGAATTTATATAAAAAAATTGTGAACATGGATTGTAACCCGATCAAATTATGTAAACAAGTTAGCCCACTAACCTCTTTAATAAAACTTAAATTCAATCCATCAACCCCAATAACTTAAAACCCATTCAAGCCCAACCCAACTACTAGTTTTGTTAAACAAAATCAGTCCACATAATTAAAAAAAAAACCCAAATCGCTGCCACTTGCCAGCGACTCCCGCCCTCCCTCTGCCTCACCAGCATAATTCCGGCCGGAGACTACAAAATTCCGGCTGCAAACTGGTTAATTCAGGCCGTCCCTGACAGGTACAAGTTTTGTTTTGTTTTTTTATTTTTTTATTTTGATGTTATGCGATTTTGTTCAAGAGTCATGAGATAATAGGATTTTAGGATCGGTTAAAAAAGTTTAAAGTTTTATGTGTTTTGAGGTTATTTAGCGTTATTCTAGTCTTTCTAGTATGAGTTTGTTGTTTCTTAATTTCTTATTGATTATATGATTCTAGAATAGGGTTTGAAAAGATGAAATTCAAAAATTGAACTTAAATAGGTAATTCGATTTGTTTTGATGTTTTATTGGGTTTTTTCAATAGAAACAGATATATATATTTGTTAAAAAGGTTTAAAATTTTATATGTATTTTTGAGTTGTTCTAGTCTTTAGTTGGGTGGTTTTGTTGATTATATGATTTTTGAGTTGTTCTATTCTAATCTTTAACTGTTTGAAAATTGAAATGGACTCGACCCGATCTGATTCGACCCGCTATGAAACTTTGTTTGTTTGTGTTTACTTGTTTTACATGACCCGACCCGATCTGACCCACTATGAACCGATTTTTTTTATATAGCTAGGGGTCTAAAATCTTTAAAAAAATTCCGCACCCCCGGGAAAAAAATCCTGAGTCCGCTACTGCCATCGACAAACCATTAAAATAATATCCATATCTAATATATTTAAAAAGAAAATAAAAGAAGGATGGATTTAATTGGTTGATAGTTAAGAGCCTACCACAATCTTCTCCTACACTGGCGTGAAGGGCCTAACACCCTCCATTAACGCCTCTAGTCACACCCTCTCCATTAACGCCTCTTGTTTTCTACTTAAACTAATTGTGTGTTGAATGTCCCTGAACTAGTTACTAGTTGTGTCAAAATTAAGGATTGTTTCAAAATATATAAGAAAATAAAAGTCTTTACCTTTAATAAAGTAGAAAATTATTGAAGTTGAATAATAAGATTAGAATATTTGGTTAGCATGCAACGTGTCAAGATATGTATTTCTATTTTCAGTCAATACAATGTCGTCGTTACTTTAAATTAAATAGAGAATTGTTGAACTTAAATAAGCAAATGGAAACATTTGGTTAGCATACAGCATATCAAGATATGCATTTCTATTATCTATTTTTCAATCATACGATATCTGCCTGCCTTATATAGGCTAGACAGGGGATGTGTGGTATTCTTTTTAACATGATTCAAAATTCAAAATAAGTGCATTACATATCTCATAACTTAAAAAGTAAGATGCACTCAACAATGCGATAATAATTGTAAGGGTGGTGGGTGTCGTTTCTAACCTTCCTAACACTTTCTTTCGTATCAGCGTCACATCACCTTTCCCTCAACCATCCCTAACATCTCTCAATTGTCTGTTTTCACATCCCTTTTATCCCTCAACTTTGCAAGTTGTACAATTAGTTGAAACTTGAACGGATTGAACATAAGTAATGGATATATGTGGTTCCCTCTCGCAAATTTTTGCCGATGATAGCTAGCGGCATGGCACACATTCTACTAGGTTGGGGGGCGGTGTTCCCTAGTGGCTCCAATTTCTAACTCAGCCATCTTTAGGAGATACCAAGTCTACACCATGCAATTTAATGACATCCAACCAGGTTTTATCACAATAGGCCTTCGTGCGGTGGCTTTTCCCTAAAACTGGAGATTGTGGGTTTCGGCTACCCAGCGTCGTCTGTGATTATAAACGTATAGGGTTGTCTTTTTTCAATCAGTTACCCGGGGTAATAAGACTTTAAGTCGTTGTTCGTTAAAAAAAGAGATGTTAAAATATCTTTGCCAAAATTAAGGTGAATTGTTATTTGACTACATTTTTAAATTCGTTGAAATTGGAATAAGAATTCAATGAATAGCATACTTGGTTTCATAATGAAAACGAAATTGTAATTGAAATTAAGTCACTCAGACTCTTTAATGTAAAGAAATTTTTTAAATTTATCCCCAATTCAGGATTTCAGGTAAAAAAAAAAAAAAAACGTGTGACTTCCACTACGCTCCCGTCACAACCGCCACATTCCATCTTTATAATAAACTAGATTGTTTTCATAAGTCGTGCGTTGCGGCGGCGACGCGTTAGTTGTTGAGAGTAGGGGCCACGTTATGTGATGCATTAATCATATAAAAATATGTATTTCGACACATCTGATCTAACTTAGTGTAACCTATATAAGCATTGTGGTTACAAAAGAAACGGAATCGAACTCGGGTTGGTTTGTTTAGTAAGGGTTCCATCTAACCACTACACCACTCTTACCTTTGCATCAAGACTTAGCGGTGTCAAAATGTACAGCTACTCGAATTTATACCGTCGAATGAAAACATGTTATATATGAGCCGACTCGTTTCCGAACACAGTTTACGTCAAAACATAAACCAACCATAAACATACACAAAAATAAGCATAAAAATATATTAAATTTGACCAAACTTGTTTCCGAAGAAAAATTAATGTCGAAACGTGAATTTTTATCGTTTACATTGAAACATGAATTTATACCGACACGTACGTCAAAACGTAGACCAACTGGAAATGTATATAAAAATAAGCAAAAGAGCGCATTATATTTGACCCGCATCGTTTCCGAAAAAAATAACGTCGAAACATGAATTTATACCGACATGTCCATATAAATAACCACGTGGAAATATAGTAATTTTTTTTAAGCTAAAGAATGAGAATATGGGGGGCAAATTTGAAAAGTTAGAACTCAAAGGGGTGAAAGAAACATTGTATAAAGCTTTTAGAAAGCATAGCGATTGTAAATGTCACTTTTGAAAATTTAGGGTTGTTTTCGTCGGTTGCGAAAAAATAGAATTGTTTTGGTCGGTAGCCTATGCCATACACCTTTCATTTTAAGATATAGTAAATTTAAAAACCAAATACATCTATTTCGCATCATAAATTTTTATTTCATTGATAGATTTCAGTTCTTTCAAAAATCAAGTTGTTTAAAAAATGTGAGTTTTAATTTTGTTTCTTAAAATTTTAATGTTTTTGGGTTGAAATTAGAAAAAGAAAAGTTATGAACCAAAGCCTTTTATGTTTGGTGATGTTTAAGATATTAAAATTTTGATCCAATAAACTAGCTTTGTCTTTCTTTAAATGGTATTTTGCCAATGAAAGGTTAAAGCCGTGTTCAAGTTGCAAGTTGAATTGACGTATACTATTTTTGGGTAAAGCACGTATAGTATATCTCGATACATTTTTTGTTATGAATTATGTAAATAATTTAATGCTATGTCATTATTCCTTTGTACTTTTGGCATTGTATGAAACCATTTAGAGGTGATTGGTCGGTTCGGTTGTGAGCTAAAACCAAACCTATAACTTTTCGATTTATAACCTGCGCGTTACGATGAACCCACGTCTATTTTTTCCTGTTTGACAGGTTCATCGTAACGCGCGGATCCTAGATCGACTTAGTTATTCTTTTCTGTGTTTTACGTTTCGATTTAGTTTCTTCGCTTTAACACGCCGCAACTTGAGTGTTGGTGGTCGCTGGCATTAGTGTGGCACTGGTGTTCGTCCCCGCCGCAACTCGGGGGGTGCTTAATACTAGTTATATCTATATATCATTACCACTATACAAACCATAATGCATACATTACAACAACCATTGCATCAATATGTTGCAAATTATATCTATATAGTTATATATATCTATATATCATTATTACTATACAAATCATAATGCATACATTACAACAACCATTGAATCAATATGTTCCAAATTATATCTATATGTCATTACCAATATACAAACCATGGGCTTGGTTATATAAGAAACCCTATCTTTTTAAGAAAACTATGGAAACCCATTGTGAACCATTGATTAGCTTACATCAAACTTGATCAAAGACCATGATTATTTTGGTATGAATAAAAATAAAAAGAAATAAAAATGACTGCCATTTTGTACCATCCAAGGGCATTTTCGGAAGTGAACATACACAATGGGAAACGGAAACCCATTGTGAACCATTGATTATTTCTCTTACACACATGTTATCTCTCTCTCCTCTCTCCTCTTTCATCTCTCTTCAATCAAGATCATGATGAACACCAAACACAAGTTTCGATCTTCAAGTTCAGATCTACATCGTGAGAAAGAAAAATGTTTGAAGATTGTTGTTTTAGAGAGAGAACGACGGCAGGATGAAGGTTTTTAGAGAGATGATTTTTTTTGTTTTAGAGAGAGAAACAACAATCTTCATCATGTTCATCTATAATCTTTATTTTTTTAGAGAGAGAGAGATTTGAATGTTCAAGTGTGTGTGAGAGAAGAAGGTTTGAAGACCCTTCTTCGTGTTCATCGGACGGGTATAGATCCGGTAAGTGTTCTTGAAATATCATTTCACACTTGATTTTTTGTTGAAATGGTTGTTAATATGTTTTTATGTGCTGAAAGTGTTTTAGTAATGGTTAATGGGGTATCCATGGTTAATGTTCATGTATTTTAAATAAATCAAAAACTTTAGGATGAGATTTTGAACGAGTTTTTTTTGTTGGTTTGGTTGCTTGTTAGGGGCTTTTGATCTTAACAGTAGCTGTTCTTATGTTGGTTTGGGTTGCTTGTTTGGGTTTATGATCTGAACAGTAAGTGTTTTTTTTTTTTTGGTTGCTTGATTCACAGACTCAGGCCCATAACATGTGTTAAGCCCCCTGTTAGAATCTTATATAACGTGTGTTAATTTATAGAAACAAACCCATAAAGATATTCAATTGACAAGCTTGATGGATTTAAATAAATCCAAAACTTTAGGATGAGATTTTGAACGGGTTTTTTTGTTGGTTTGGGGCTTTTGATCTTAACAATAATTGTTTTTTTTGTTGGGCTGCTTGATTTACAGAGACAGACCCATAACATGTGTTAAGCACCTGTTAGAATGATATATAATGTGTGTTGATTTACAGAAACAGATCCATAAAAGATATTGAATTGACAAGCTGGATGGATGTAGGCGACGTTAATGCGGGGACATTGAATAAGTCACATCCTTTGGGAAAGATGTCTTCGTTCATTTATAGCATGTGTTGGTGGTTCATGCTGTAACAGAACACCATGATGTAACGTGTAATAAGAAACAAGCCATTTATGGTAACACATGTACCGGTAATTTTGGAATATATAATATTGTATTCATGTATAAGCTAGTGGTTTACAAAACACCATGATGTGTATATACTGATCTAACATGTGTTACAATTTGTCTGTTCGGAACATGTAATTGCTTAACATGTGACAAGGGTGAAAACAGTCGACGGGGGCGATGAGTTTAATGGGGAGCTTAGTTAATATCGTAATCTTGTTGTAACCCCACTTGTATACATATGATAACATGTAAGCATCCATTATAACCCGACTTGTATTCATGTATATGAAAGTGGTTTGCAAAACACCATGATGTGCATATACTGATCGTAACACGTGAACAAGTTAACATGGAACATACAAGTTAATATCGTAACACCGTATACCTGAATAAAATGTGTTAAGCCTCTGTTATACCTGAATACATGAGTATAAGCTAATGGTTTCCAAAACACCATGATGTGTATATACATACTGTAACATGTGTTAAAGTGACTGAAAATGTATAACATGTGTTAAGCATCTATTATAACGTGTGTTAAGACTTCCATAATGGATGAATAAACTACAATAGTAACTTAACAACAACAGAGTAAACATGATATAACGTGTGTTAAGCCTCTATTATAACATGTGTTAAGACTTCCAGAATGGATGCATAAACTTCAATAGTAACTGTAACAGTAGAGGTACAAATACGGGCGCCTCCACCATTATAATCTTGTTGTAACCCGACTTGTATTCATGTATATGAAAGTGGTTTGCAAAATACTATGATGTGCATATACTGATAGTAAAAACGTGTACAAGTTAATATGGAACATACAAGTTAATATCGTAACACCGTATACCTGGGATAAAATGTGTTAACCCTCTGTTATAATCTTGGTTTAACCTAACATGGTGTCATGTATAAGCTATTGGTTTCCAAAACACCATGATGTGTATATACATACTGTAACATGTGTTAAGCGACTGAAATGTATAACGTGTGTTAAGCATCTATTATAACGTGTGTAAAGACTTCCACAGTGGATGAATAAACTCCAATAGTAACTTAATAACAACAGAGTAAACCTGATATAACGTGTGTTAAGCCTCTATTATAACATGTGTTAAGACTTCTAGAATGGATGCATAAACTTCAATAGTAACTGTAACAGTAAAGGTACAACTACGGGCGCCTCCAACAGAAAATGTGTTAAGTCTAGACCGTTTTAACATCGTGTACTAGAGAAAACAAGAAGAGTCTCACATTACATATTACTAGTAAACAAAAATACATAGCACTAATACGTGTTACATTGTACATGGGTTTCATGTCACATGTAACACATGCATATCCTGAAGTTCAAACTATAACACGTGTTAGTTGTGTTGTGCTGTAACATAAACATGGTCATGATCCTTAAGCATCTGATCCACGTTTGACGAAACCAACGGTCCCGAGAATTGGATCTTGTTTCCCTTGTATCCATCACCATCCTAATAACAAAAAGATAAGATAACCGTTAAGTCGTTAACCACACATAACTATTAACACATTCATAGCCAGAAAATCTTTTTCTCAAACAACATCACAACTTTTTAGCTAAATTGCAATCTTTTTCTCAAATAAAATCACAACACAACCAAAAATCAGTTTATATGCAAACCAAGCATAACTTTTTAACACAAAAATAAAAACCTGTAAATTACATTAGCAAGTAACCCCTTTTAAGAACCATTTTAACAAAAAAAAATCATGTTTCATCTCTAAAACAACCATTACACAAAAACCTATTAACAACCAGGTTTTATGAATAATTTTTGATATTTTTTCGTCTTTTTTTTTTGAAAATTGTGAAAAGCAAGGAAACAAGATTAAATATTTCAGAGATTTAAACCTGGGTTGCCTAGAACACTTCTTTTTTTTCTTGATTAGTGGTTGACTTTGTCTTGGAGGAGGATGAGCAAAGTATTTTGATGATTTGGATTATAACTGCTTCCATTTTCTTGACATATATTCTCATAGCAAGAATTAACAGTAGCTACATGAAGATTAGATGCAGAACTCAAATCATCTTCCAGAATCACATCGAAGGTTGGGAAACTACGGACCGGCGACATTAATTCTGACGTTGGTGGATTTGTCTCCATGGATATTAATGGAGTTACTTGCTAATTTTGAGTAAAAGTGAAATGGGGTTTCTCTGATGAATGATGAAGAAGATATAAAGGAAAATATGAAAAAGAAATATGGGGATGGTGAATGGTACGATTTGATGGGCAATTAATGAACATGTCAATTCATATTGGGGATAGTTCTTGGGGGTTAATGTAATTTACTAATATAACCTTAATGTCAAAAGTAATAGAAAGGGATCTGTGCAACGTGGCAAAATGTAAGCCACATATATAGTTTGCTAAGTTTTCTAAAATAATGGGGTTTCTTACTAAGCATCATCCTACAAACCATAATGCATACATTTAGGAGTGACAAAATGGGTGGGTTGGCCGGTTGGGTAGGTTTGGGTAATGAGTTAGGATTGGTATGGGTTAGGATGAGTTTGGGTTAAGATGGGTTTATTCAGAAATGGGTTAGAATGGGTTTAGGTCAAGATGGGTTTTTGTCAAGATGTATTTGGGCATGATAAAAAATTCTAAAAAACCAAAAAAAAATCTAAAAAATTCAAAAAAATCTAAAAAATAAAAAAAAAATATAAAAAAATCCAAAAAATTCTATAAAAAAACATAAAAATTCAAAAAAATAATAAAAAACCAAAAAATCAAAAAAAAAATAAAAAAAATAAAAAAAAATCCAAAAAATAAAAAATAATAAAAAAATACAAAAAAATCTAAAAAATCCTAAAAAACATAGAAAATTATAAAAAATAAAAAAATTCCAAAAAATCCAAAAAATTATAAAAAAATCCAAAAAATTCAAAAATATAAAAAATAAAAAAAAATCTAAAAACTCAAAAAAATAATTAAAAATTCTAAAAAATAAAAAAATTTCAAAAAAATCAAAAAAATGCTAAAATCCAAAGAATTCTAAAAAATAAAAAAAAATCTAAAAATCCAAAAAATTATGAAAAATCAAAAAATAATAAAAAATTCAAAAAATCAAAGAAATTCTAAAAAATCAAAAAAACTATAAAAAACCCAAAAAAAATCTAAAAAATCAAAAAATACTAAAAAACAAAAAAATTCTAAAAAATCCCAAAAAATCATTAAATATTCTAAAAAAATCAAAAAAAAATCTTAAAAAAATACTAAAAACGTTTTTTTATAATTTTTAGATTTTTTTAGAATTTTTTGGTTTTTTATTATTTTTTGAGTTAATTACATAGTTAGTCTCTCTTGTTTACCCAAAGTAATATACTTATGTAATAATAGTTTAAAATCACATTCTAGGGTATTAACTTTTCATTTTGTAACGTTTGGAGGTATTAACGTGATTTGTAGGTTTAAAATCACATTATACTAGTACCTAAATATGTTATTTTGTGCAAACTACAGGGACGAGCTATGTTAATACCTTATAAGTTAATACCTCCAAACGTTACAAAATGAAAAGTTAATACCCTAGAATGTGATTTTAAACTATTAGTAGCTAAGTATTTTATTTTGTGCAAACCACAAGAACTAACTATGTAATTAACTCCTATTTTTTGATTTTTTTTTAGATTTTTTAGTATTTTTTATTTTTTAGAATTTTTTTGGGTTTGTTAGAATTTTTTGGATTTTTACTTTTTTTTTAATTTTTAGAATTTTTTGGATTTTTATTATTTTTTTATTTTTTAGAATTTATGAATTTTTATAATTTTTTATTTTTTATAATTTTTTATTTTTAGAATATTTTGAATTTTTAATATTTTTTTTGATTTTTTAATATTTTTCTGATTTTTAAGAATTTTTTTTAGATTTTTTTATTTTTTATTTTTTTTGGATTTTCTATTATTTTTATATTTTTAATCATTTTTTTGATTTTTTAGAATTTTTTGGATTTTTCATTATTTTTTGGATTTTTTTAGAATTTTTTTATTTTTGGAATTTTTTTGATTTTTTAGAAGTTTTTTGATTTTTAGAATTTTTGTTTTTTTTATTTTTTAGAATTTTTTGGATTTTTATTATTTTTTTGATTAATCATTATTTTTTTATTTTTTAGAAGTTTTTGGATTTTTTATTATTTTTTTGATTTTTTAAATTTTCTGGATTTTTTATTATTTTTATTTTTATTTTTTAGAATTTTTTGGATTTTTTATTATTTTTTGGATTTTTTAGATTTTTTTTATTTTTATTATTATTTTTTAGAATTTTTATTTTTCTGATTTTTTAGAAAAATTTTAATATTTTTAATTTTTTAATTATTTTTAGTTTTTTTTTATTTGTGAAGCCAACATCTACGAACACTCGAATAAGATGAAAAATCTATCTGTGATGTTTTTTTTTTTTTTTTGTTACCCATTTACCCTGTGTAATACTCATCCTTATCCATGAATTATTTTAAATAAATATCATATAACCCATCCTGAGGCATTCTCATTTTTAAAATAACTCAAAATAACCCAGAAAAACCCAAATGGGTTTTATTTGCCAGGCCTACAAACATTACAACAACCATTGCATCAATATGTTGAAAATTATATCTATATATAATATAATATATATCATTACCACTATACAAACTATAATGCATACATTACAACAACCATTGTATCAATATGTTGCAAATTATATCTATATATAATATATATATAATTTCATGTATTTATACCTCAATTGTATGTATTTTTAAGCAAAAGTTTTAGATCAACTATGACTTTGGCTATTAAGCGAAATTAAACAAACCTAACGAAAATCGTCAATATAACAGAAAAAACCTAATTGATCAATCGAAAACCGCTTGGTTAATAAAATAAAGTAATCAGTGACTTTGGTTGAGGATAATAACTGAACTAACTGAACTGAACCATGCACACTCTGACGATGTTTATGTTCTCCGCCGCATCACACGAGCACCTTGTATATATAATATAATAATAACCATATTTTATAATTAGGGGTTCGAATAACTAATAATTAATGATTAATACAACAATTTTAAAGTTCAAATCTACGATTCTTCTTTAGTTGCTTCAAACCCAAAAAGGAATGAAAGATGCAAAGTCATTTTTTGGGAAAGCATGTATAGGTGGCTTGATTTTATGCGACGAAAATTATGAAGAGGGTTAAAAGTTGATCAATAATTATGTTATCATAATTAAAATGAGTTTGTATGATATAATAAGTACTCCTTAATGTTGGCGTGTTTAGTACAATAGAATTTTAATCAAATTATAGTTCATGTATCGAATAAATTTGTTCGGTAACAAACTTCACGCGTGTAGGGTCACAACATTCCAGTTCCTTTGTTCACTCGAGAATGGTATCGCAATTAAATTAAGTTTCATGAAAATATTTTTTATTTAAAGGATTATATATTTAGAGAAAGTGTAATGTACATTAACCCTAATCGTACTTAACATACGCGACAGTGGGATTTCGACGCGTGGCACTGATTAAGATTTCTAATTAAGGGCAAATTAGATATTTTACGTTCCTCATGCAGGGTATTTCAGAGATTTACTATCATCAAGAGAATAGTGCGAGCTCGTTATATCCAGGATCCCGGTAATTACGAATTGAATCAGTTTCAAATACTTTCCATTTTTCAAATTATCAAATTTGCGGTTATAGTTGTTCAATTAGGGTTTCGATCACTTATTGTTTGAAATGGATCCACAGAGCAGTAACGCACGGAATACAGATGATATTGAAATTGAAGATGTTGAAGACCATGCCGTTCATGATGCTGCTGAGCATTTGAAGAATCTTACATCAGACAACGTCGTTATATTAGACGATCAGACCAGTAAGTTATCAATTAATTAGGTTTATATTAGAAAGAAGTGTATGTGGCTGTTGTTTTTATGTATGATCGTGATCATTATTTGATATTTTTGTGTTTGAAAGGAATTCCTATTAAATCACGCTCGTGTTGTGTATTGACTATTAAACTTGCGTTATTATTAAGTATATAGTTTTGTCTGGTTTTTTACTTGCGGGATTTTCAGTTGTACATGCGTGGTTTTTTTCCTTAGCGTGATTTTGTTTTATTTCATACATGATTAATTTTGTTAATTTTGGTAGAGGCTTAATTTTTTTGTTTTTTTTTTATTTTCAAATTTTGCAGATGAAAGATTGTATATTCCTGAGGTAGCTTCATCATGTGTTCCCGTTATAGGAATGGAATTCAGTTCGATAGAGCAAGCATATGTTTTTAGCCAGACATATGCCAAGAAGGCAGGGTTCTCTGCGCGAAAAGGAGGTGAACATCATACTGGTGGTATTATAAAGACCAAATACTTTGTGTGTTCAAAGGAGGGGCACAAACCACAGGCTTTTGATGATCCTTATTTAAAGTTGTCTAAGCCATATAAAAGTAGGAACAGACCGACTATTTGAACTGGGTGTAAATCACACAAATTAAGCTTTCTTCGACGGATGGGGTGCTGTATAAGGTTGATAAGTTTGTTCAAGCGCATAATCATTCATTTGTCTGCCCTAAAGATATGCATTTATTACCGGCTTATAGGCATCTTTCTGAAACACAAGAAAAGATGATATGGGAGCTTGGTACATTAAACCTTGGGCCAATGAAAGCCTTCAATATTATGAGGCAAAGATACGGAGGTTTTGAAAATGTTGGAGCAACTAAAGATGACTGCAAGAATTTTAGAGCTAGGATACATAGCTATATAGGGGAGTATGATGCCGATATGGTTATCAATAGGCTGACCGATAAAACGCAGTTTATGGTTGATTATTCATTTGTACATTCAGTTGATGAAAATAAGCGATTGTCTGGCTTGTTTTGGGCTGATGGTTTGTGCAAACGTAACTACGCTGTGTTTGGAGATGTCATATCGTTTGATGCTACATTCAAAACCAACAAGTTAGTGTTATTTATAGTTTTTAACTTCTAATTTGTGAAATGTATAAATTTTATGTTTTTTATTCAACTTATTTCATCATTTTTGAAGGTATAATATGGTTTTTGTACCCTTTACTGGTATCGATAACCACTGTCGGAATGTGACGCTTGGAGCCGGGTTGCTATCATCCGAAAGCATTAAATCATACAAATGGTTGTTACAATCATTTTTGGACTCATTTGGTAAGCAGCCTATGGTGGTTGTCACTGACCAGGACCCGGCGATGAAACAAGCTATCGAGGCAGTGTTCGATAAGAGCAGGCACAGATTATGTATGTGGCACATAATGAAAAAAATTGCCGATAAGGTTAGATTCAACTTCGATATGCGTTATTATTGTTACAATTTGCGTAATAAGTTTGAAGATTTTCTGATTTTTTACATGCTTTTTTCCAAAAGGTTCATCATGCGTTATTATTTATGTTCATCAGTGCCTTTTTTTTACACAAAAACTGTGAATTATTATAGACATTTCTTATTTTTGTTCATCCCAATTCTTTTTTTTAATAGGTTGGATACGAGTTGTGTAACAATGAAGACTTCAAAAGACGCATGTGTAATATAGTCTAGACTGATTCGATTACTCCAGAAACGTTTGAGACAAAATGGAAATTGATAATGATTGAATTCGGTCTAACCGAGAATAAATGGATTGATGATATGTTTGGCATGAGATCTTCATGGATTCCAGCTTTCTATCGTCATGAACCTATGTCTGGGCTTATGCGGACTACCTCCAGATCAGAGAGCGAAAACCACTTTTTCTGTCAGGTGGCAAATTCTCAACTTACTCTTGTTGAGTTTTTTTAACCATTTTGATGGTGCAATGGACGTTCAAAGATTCAACCATCGGAAAAATGACCATATTTCTAGAAACACAACCCCAGATAACATAACTGAAGCTACCTTAGAGGATGATGCTATGAAACTTTACACCAGGTCCATCTTTGCTGATCAACAGGCAGAGTTATATGGAACACTGTCTGAGTGCCTTCCTATGGAGACCAAAATCGAGGAACCGTTCTTGAAGATAAGTATGAAGGATTGGAAAGCGCATGGTGACGGTTTATTAGAGGTAACAGTTTTTATACCTGCTAACATGCGTTATTGCTTAAGATATTGTGCTTTTTCCTTGACATTTAATTTTACATTTTTTTATTTAGGTTTGCTTCAAGAAGGGGGAGGATGTAATTGCATCATGCAGCTGTCGCAGGTTTGAACAATATGGATTGTTGTGCAAACATATATACTTTGTGTTCAAGATGTTCAAAGTGAAAGAAATTCCCAATAAGTATGTTATGAGAAGATGGACCAAAGACGTGGTACCGAATGATTTAAATAACACATTTGATTTAAAAGTTGATGATAACGATGGGAATAAAAAGGCGAAGGAGGTTGCGTATGAGATAATGCAGACCGGAGAGTATGTTATTGGTCATTTGATGACAGATTTTGATAACCTACTTGTAGTCAGGGATCGGATGAGGGAGATGAAAGTAATGGTTGGTGAACTTCACATAACCAAGCCTATCGACCCTAAGTTTGATAGGTATTCAAGGTTAATCGGTTACGAGAAACCGGACACTGATGCCCCGCCTACAGTCCGTGTGCCAACCGGTATTAGAAACAAAGGACGCGGTTCACATAAGCGGATCAAATCAAAAAAAGAACAGATAATTAGTCTAAAAGGCAAGAGAAGTCGTACATGTAGTGTTTGTAATATCAAAGGTCATGATATCCGAACTTGTAAAGTTTTAAAGGGTAAAGCTAGTGCTACCGACAAGAAGGGGAAGGGAAAGAAAAGAAGATTAGTTTTGTTAGATACTGATCCTGGTTTATTAGATGAAGAGGACGAGGCGAGGGAGGCGAAGAGTATGATGATACAGACGAAGCCGAAGATAGTGAATCTGAATGGGAAGAGGCTTGACGATGATGACGAGTGATTTTTTCATCTACAATTGCATACATTTGAACATTGGTTTTTATGCCTTTTTACATTCTGTGTTTTGTTTTCGTGACAGATAAATTGCGCGATTTTAATCACCAAATCTGCATCATTTATGATATTTGTCATAACATGCGTCATTATATATAACTTGCGCCATTTTTTACACCAGCTAACCTGTTTCCCAGTGTCTATGCGGCATTTACATCAGTTTATATGCGTGATTTTTTTGAAGCTGACATATTACAACTAGCGTCAAAACGAGCTATATACATGCGTAATTTTATCAACAGCATTTTTGTTTTACTTATATGTTGAAACATCCAACAAAATGTATGAAACATTTAAAAATTACCCATATTACTAAACTTATCCACATATCATATCCGATTTCCAAATACTACCACAAAAAGTAACTTTTCCAAGTACCAACTATATAACATCCCAAAAATCATCAAAAGATGCTACTTTCGGTAAACAGACATTCAAAAAACAGTCATACCACTGCATAGCTACTTCGATTTGAAAATCTTATCAAGCTCCTTCTCACTTTTTTCCATCTTATCCTGGACGGTTTCCACTGCATCTTTCAGATACGAGTAAACCAAGTAATCAGAAGTTGCCTGGTCCATCATGAGGTTTATGCCTTCGTCCCTCATTAGAGATTTTGGCTCTTGCAGTAGCTTTCCCCAGACTTGTTGGTTCTTCTTTTGCTGCTCTAGTACCTTCTTCTGCACATCAAATATATTGTTAGTGGAGCTTACATTAGTCGCAAGCTCTGTCAAACTTCGGCTTGACAGGAGCTCCTTGATTGCTCTGTTTGCTTGCTCACTCGACATTGCTTTTACTAAGTTAGGTTTGATATGTTTTGCCAAAAATGGAATCTTGTTTATATAACATGGATGAAAAATTGGATTTAATAGGGTAGTTGGGGTAGATTGTGTAAGTAAAATTCAATATGCTTCTTAATTACCAGTCATGTCGAATGGAAGTCTATTGTGTAGATATCATGATTATTAACAATTTTTTATTTAAAATCATCTTGCAACTTGCCCTTCTTTTATAAAAAAAATCCAATTTTCTTTAATTCACTCATTCAAAATATACAAGTTTCATTTTATTAGGCAGAGTGTTGATTTTGCAATTTTGTAAAGTATCGTGATTATTATTACCATGCGCCATTTTATAACAATGAGTAATATTTTACCAGTCCCAATTTCTTTGGTCTGTCAATTGGAATTATTACAACATGCGTAATTTTTGTGTGATTAGGCACAGACATACGTGCGTTATTATTGAACTTCAATAATATTCTATCATCTGTAGTTTTGATAAATATCTGTACTAGAACAACAAAATTCCAAAAAACACCAACAGTGTATTCTAATCCAATAATTGGTATGCCTTATTATAATAGATGTCATCTTGTTGGTTTTTCAATTAAAATTTCATTGAAACTTCATTTCAATATTAACTTCAAAGATGTCAGATTCTATCAATTCATCTACTGGATCTACTTCATCATCTGCTATGAGTGTTTACCTCAAAAAGAGGATCGAAGAACAAATTGCCGAAGACATGTCTTGTAAAGACTCGTTGGAGACTAACGTTTCTAGGGTAAGAGAGAATATGAAGAGGAGAGAAGAAATTTTAAACTTGCTGACAGGAATGAAAGAGTCCAGTGTCCGAGAGGTAGCTATGATGTTCATGGTTGATCTAGGAGAGCGCAATGAGAAACAGCTGAAGGAGCTTTCGGATGCAATAGCCGTTTTAGGATGTTCTATGGACACCAAGATCAAGTTTTTAAAGTCCTACTTTTAAAGTTTTCTAAGCATGTGTGTTTGGTGTATGTTATCCTACTTTTAAAGTTTTCTAAGCATGTGTGTTTGGTGTATGTTATCGAGTAGTTTAATCATGTTTTTTTTCGTTTATCTTTTCTATGTATTTGTACCTGTTTTTGTATAACGTGTTTTAGGCGTTGTGTTTTCTTATTAATGTCATCTATAATAATTGTATACATACACATCAAAACAAGAAGAATCTGAATAAAAAATAATTACAAACACAACAATAATATAAAAAAAAATTGTTCACTTATCAATGTAACAAAAACAGTTCAACTAGTTAACATTTTTTACTACCTTTTTTTTTTGTAAGATTAAAGAACTGATCTAATCGTTGACTGATTTTTTTATCTAGATCTTTCAATATATTCAATTTGGCCGAGTTCTTCTCAAATTCCTTAGCTGCTTCAAAGACTTCTTTTCTTTTAAGGTTGTACTCCGACAATACAATCTTACTAAGGTAGCGATACCTCAAGAACCGAAGCTGTGAATCTTGAACGTCTTTTTTTTTTTTTCGTTCTCAAACCCCGGATTCCATGGTGTTTTGCCCTTGTATGTCTCCATATGCCTCATAGTGAACACCCCACAATCAACCCCATTTTCAAGAGTCCTCCAATCCATCTCTTTCCTTATTATTTTTGTTTTTTCCAACTTTTTTATCCATTCTTTTTGCCGTATCTTGTTTTTTAGGTAATCAACGAGAGCTTTACGCTATAATCAGATAAAAAAATCATATTAGTTCCTACGTAATATAGTATATAAAGATGAAATATGCAGTTTTACCAGCATTTCGGGACGCCCATGGTAATGTTTACCAAACGCTTCTTCGATCTTAGAGTTATCAATTAACTCAATATCTCCCTTCTTTAAGTGGAAGCATATACAGAAGAAATGTTGACATAACAGTACTGGAATGAAGATAAGATCCACTGTTTCAAGATTCTTCACCCCATATTTAAGCAGTGTATCTTCAAAGTTTGATGTAAATACATTCAATCTTGCAATGTCGTTGTACTCGTGCCCAAAGAATGGTTCGGGCTGAAAAAAATGAGTTTCAACTCGGTAAGCATTCTATCTACATATTTATAAACAAGCTTAATTCAATTATAACATGCGTGATTGATATATAATCGTCCTAAGTACGTTATTTAACCTTTGCATAATAAATGATTATAACTTGACTATTTCTTTCCCTCAACAGCCCACTCACTACTTCCAGCCCCACTTATTCTGCCATTTTCAGCCCAGAACCCCTTTGCCCAAACAACTCAGAAACTGTAAGCCCAACTCCCTCCCATACGCCAACCAACCCCATACCCTCAACACCTTCCACAACTTCCCCAATCCCATATCGAAGCCCAATTATCTCACCACATCCTTGATGTTAATTCCGCATCCCCAAAACGACCACCTCCCACCCACGAATATAACAAGCGTGATTAATACAAGACCTGATCCTTCATGCGTGATTAAATGGTTAATTATGCAATTAAGATCAGTCTAACATGTGTCATTAATACATGATGAAGGCTACATGCGTGATAAAATGTATTAAAACACAAGGATCAGATATTTTGGTGTTCATTGCGTGATTAAATGTGTTAAACAAATAACTTGCGTTATTAACTTACAATCAATGTAGTTGGCAAGAACAGCCTGTACGGTGATGATTTTTTGTCCCTCTTTTTTTCTTCATAGTTTAACACATCTACGAAAGCGTCCACTCCATTAGAAGCTACGAATTGTGAAGGGTGGAAGCTTTCAAAAATTATTTTCAAGGTTTCCACCCCACTTTCTGACTTGTACATCACTGCCCTGTTTGATACAACCAAGAAGGCATTTTAGTGGATATTTTTAAGTGTTTTAACGAATCAAAATATAGAACTTACCCAATATCACCGATCGTAGACAAGAGGTATGAGATGATCGTTTTGTCACGATCCAAGAGTGGCTCATATAAGCTTACTATCCTGTTGCAGTAAGGTGATCGGTATGCATCACCTAATTCTCTCATTCTTTTTTCATTCATAGCCGTAATCTTTTTAATATGCGCCCTCACTATTTCATCCTTTTCTTTTTCAGTCAATATTTTTTTACTCCCCGGTGAAGTTGTTTGTAGGATTGGAGCCAATTTTAAAAGCGTCTCCACCGACTGCATTTCTGCATCCGTTACTTCATCATTTGCGTCTTCAGCGGATGTGTTAGGTGTCTTTTGTTCACCATATGCGTCAGGGTTTATCTTTTCTAGTTCATTCATCATCGAGTTGGTTACCGTGTTTTGCGTTGGTGTTTTTTGTTGACTAGACTCTGCCAAATTCACATCTTGTTCTATTTCTTGTTCCATATCTTTCGCGGTGTCAATCACTGTTTGTTTGATAAACTTCATTAGTTAGAAGACCGTAACTATTGTACTAATGTTTAGATTTGTTACCTTCTCTTGTCTGGTCAGGGTGTATGTATACACCTGGCTATACTGTTTGTAATTGTGCTAGACATGTGTCTGAAATACCCCCATCTTCTTCAATTTCAATCTCATCATCTTCACAATCTTTAGAAAACATAAAAATATTATCATCATATATTTTATGTTCAGTGTTTTAGGAAAAAAATATAAGAAAAAAATTAACAAAATCTTGTGTACCATTTGTCTTTGTCTTTTCGGTGTTTTCCTTTTGTACTGATGCATCTTTATCTCCGACGAAGTGTTGAATATTAGCTTCATCCTGTACATCTTTGTTTAAAAGATCTTCATCACTACCACAAGTTTTATGATCAGTGACGGTATCCTTCACCGTATCATCCCACTTTTTACACCTTCTCATTATTTCTGGATCCCAGAAATATTTTTCCTTGCGGGTAGTAACTATTTCGTTCATTTCCGTAACGAGAGCAATGTATTTTTTTATGTTACGGTCCATGTTTTTCAACAACACCTGCAGGATTTAAATGTCAATACTATCAGTAGATTTTCTTTAACCTAATGTATCGTCATTATTTTATCACTTTTTTAAAACAAGAGTTATTATACATAAATCAAAATAGATTACCTTCTTACTTTTCTTCGAGGCTTCACGTGCAGCTTCGTCACAGTGTACCCCAGTCAACTGAATCGGTGTGCTGCAGTCGAAAAGTTTTTGCGTTTGGATCCCGATGCCCATAACTAGGTTCAATTCTGAAAAATCAGTCACTTCATACCAGTCATCATTAAAATCAGATGTTGATGGTATGTAACCTTCGTCGTTTGTATCTTTTTCACGCTCGTTTCGACTTTTGTAGATCTTTGTCATATCAACAGGTGGTATTGTGAACTCATCTGTTATAGGGTCACCCGTTGTTTCTAATCCAACGTTCTTTCCTTCTACTGCTGCTGCCTCGTGTACTGGTATGTTGTCATGGAAAAGGTCTTCCAATAATGTCGAAGGCTGACGAGCATTCTTATCTACGACTGTATATGACGTATTCGCAGCCTCTTGTTGCTCACGCTCATCGTTGTTTGGGGCTACCGGAAGCTCTTGAACCTGTGGTGTATGTTCGTGGTGCTGTTCAACCTCTTGGGCCTGGGCATCCCCATGCGTTTGGGTTTTATTCTGAAACCTTTCTGCATCATTTTCAAGATTATCTTCAACATCTGTTAGCGGGCCGTTGTTGTATATGTGCTCTTCTAAGTCGTCAACCATGACTCCTGTCATATACTTTTTGATAGGCATTTTGATTACTTCCTTGAAAAAATGGTGCCTTTTGTTGTATTCGTGGGCATATAGAAGCTGCATAGACATGAAAATACAAATTTTGAAATGTTAGAAACAATTTACTTTTCTACTTGATATTATCAACATCTTGTGGAAAACTTACCATCAGAAAAGCAACAGATCCGTTATATTGTGAATCAATTTTTTTCCAACCTTGTCTGGTTCTTTTAAGAGATTCCAGAACAAACGAACACCAGTCCAGTTTTGATATGTCTTCGTCTTTGTTGATTGCAAGCAAAAAACTTTGTTTCACTGGGGTAGACTTTGTAATCTCTACAAATAAGGTGTTCCAGTAAGCTAAAAAATTTAATTTGAACAGCCTTCCACTATTTGGTTGTAGTTGCATTGCGTCTGCAACCATCCCATAAGTGATCCTGTTCCTATTGGGCCACTGGTTTTTGAACTCATCTATGGTTGTATCTACGCCATTTGTAGCAGTATTTTTTTGTACTATTGCACCCTTCCGAGGCTTTTTTTTTTCGATTACTGGATTTGCCCCCTTCGGAATACCAAAAACATCATATATACTGAATCCCGTGTTATTTTTATCCTATGATTTCCGATGTTTAGCGTGCTATCTTGCTCGTCATAGTTGCGTACGAGCCAATATCCTAAATGTGTGCATATGTAATTCACATTTATATCAAGAACTGGTCCAAATCCTATGCTTTTAACATCGGCTATCTGTGCTTGAGTAAACTTTCTTATTGTTTCTAAGAAAGAAGAAGGACTACACCTTAGACTTAATGCTTCGTGATTATAAGCATAGAATGGTCTCTGTTCCAGCCTGATTGGGTCTGGTAACTTAATTGTCTTTGTAGTCTTTGTTGTGTCCCGAACCTTATCTTGTTTCCCTACTCTCATTTTTTTTATATTTATAGGATCTTGAAAATCATCATCATCGTCTTCAGTTCTATTTGTTGGCCTCTTTTTTGTCTGTTGTCCCTTTTTTTTTTCTAAAATCTTCTCTTGGTTGTTCAACCAAGTCATCATCCCCATCAGCTACTTTTTTTTTTGATATTTTACTTAACTTTCGAGGCATGAGTCTTTTAGTCAGCTCAATTAGGGGTTCAAAGTCATCATCATCGTCAGCTACTTCGGCTTACATTGGAATCAAATCATATATAAATCACGCATGTCAAAAACAATGTTGCTAATATGCACATTCAAATAATGAGAAAAATTAACCTAAAACTCAAATAACCCCCTAGTTAAAATTCACGATACTTAAAATGGATAAACATGATGAACATCTTTTTGAATGTTCCCACTGCTCAATAACGCACGTTGTAAAATAATGCCGCAAGTTAACCTAAATCTCAAAATCACCCAATTCAAAACACCGCCAGTTCAAAACCCCCAATTTATAATCACGCTTGTTATTTCATATCAATCTGAAAATAACGCTTGTTGCCTAAATCTAAATTCTTATTCTACTTATTCGAAACTCAATTTAACTAAAAGCAAGTTCAATTCGTGTACACATAATGCTAAAAATCAAGCCCTAAAAGTGGAGTTTTAGTTAAAACCTGGTATATTCTTGTTTGCCATCATACACAGATCATTTCGTTTCTTGCTCCTCTTCTCCCTTATAGCTAAGTGTTTTTCACCATTAATCACAGAGTCAGTATCGGCACAAGTAAAATCAAATGCCTTTAAATCAGATGAAAAATGATGACAAATTTCAAGAAATCTATTCGTTTACCTCCAAATGCCGTAATCATCATCCACCTTCTTTCCAATTTTTCGTCGATAGGAGCGAGATTTATGGGTTCTAAATTTGGATTTTGATTTGAGAAGATGATGATGCCGGTTATATATTGAAGGTAAATTACGCTTTTAACCTTTTCTAATATCAATTACTACTTTGCCCCTTCCTATTCGTTTACAAATAATGCCGCTTTAATCACTCTCATCGGACGGTCAGAATTCTCACGTATGTAATGTACGATTAATTGTAATGTACATTAACCGCTCTCTATATATTTATTCTCTTACATTATTTAAAGGATTATTTATTTATTCTCTTACAACTATAGCATATAATGTTTTATATTAATTTGAACTAGTGTACCCGTGCTCTGCGGAGGGTTCAAAACGTAGATAGAATAAGAAAATCGTGACGGACCCGTGCTCCTAGACGGGTTCATAACATAAATAAAATAAGTGACTTGCACTGCTACAGACAAAATTTTGTAAAATATTACGTTGTTAAAATCAGTATTAAGAACAACGAAGGCGTGAAAAGAAGATATAAAACATATTATAGTTGAGCTGGGTTAAAACATATTTGTAAACAATACGCTCTACGACTTTCTAAACCGATGATATTATTAGTTCGGCTCTCTCGTAGATGAAAATGAAAATGCAAATTTGTCAAATGAATATGATGATTGCATTTTTTAAAAGTATTGATGAATCTGAGAGTGATAGAAGTGTTCGTGTTTAAAAGTAATGATGAATCTGAGAGTGATAGAAGTGTTCATGTGAAGATATTGGTTGAATAGGTGGTGGTTTGATGTGTGTATATAATAGATTTTTTTAGGATTCTTTTTAATAAATGTAGCCGTTCAACGGCTACTTTGTTTTAGAAAACCCTCAAAATTTACAACTCAACCACCAAATACTTGGCCCCACGCCCGTCGAATTCTCCAAGCCCCAAAGGGGACACGCTCTTCACGGGGCGGTGTAGGCGGCGTGTAGAGGCTTCCCCTCCTCCTTTCCACGCCCCATACCAGGCAGTCTTAGAGTAAGTCGCATTATTTTCACGAATGTCATCATTATTCAGTTTTGTTATTACAAACATGATTTGATCTTTCTAAATGCTACCAAGTCTATAAGCTGTGGTGACGGTCGTAAACACCATCACCACCCTCTATTTCATCGCCACATCACTCCATCTTTCATCACCAACCTATGTGATGTGGTGATGTTCCACCGCTAATCAAATGCCTAAAAATTTGGAATGTGGACAACCATGTTTCAGCGTGGATATATCCAAGAACTCCACGCATGAAAGGGGGGGGGGTACCACCATCCATGTCCTTCGTCGCATCTCATGAGCCTCACGGTTAGTCCATGTAATAGTATTAACCATGGTTAAACAATAATTTGATTTATTATATATCAACTCCCAAAAAAATTATAATGGTTGTTCTTGACTTATTACAAACAATTTCAACTCTTTGTATGACATAATCTTGTTAGATTTCTATATCAAGCAATTCTATTCTAATAAGTTAAAAACATAATTCACAGTACTTATTCTTCCTACATGAAATGATCAAACAAGCCTAGAATTAATTCTTCCTAATTGAGTCAAAATCCACATGAAGTGATCAAACAAGCCTAGAATTAATTCTTCCTAATTGAGTCAAAATCCTGATTCTACTCATTTGGTGAAGAAAAACACTTTGATAATTCCTTGACCTATAATCATAATGATGTCTTGTAACAATATATCCCATCCAATTTAGGGTATAGGGAGTGGTTAAACACTTTCAATAGGTAAACTTTCAAATCGACCAATCAAACAGTGCCACGTCATTTTACCTATTATGTTTACCTATTGCTCAAAAACGTTGGCGGTGGGTAGACACTTTGAAATAGGTAAACTATTTAAAAAAAAAAAAGAAAAATGTGTGATTGGTTGAGAAGGCATGAACCCCATCATACACCCCCCCCCTCTCTCCCCTTCCCTCCCTCTCCCCGATTCGGTTAACTTTCACCGATTTCTCCCCCAAAATACGTAATGTTGATCGGTAAACAAATTTGGCGGTGGTCACCGATCGGTGCCTACCACCTTTACTGCTCGACACCGTATACCCTTAGCGAAAAACAAACTCTTCTTTGTGTCTCAGTAGCTACCGCATCAATGCTCTCCGAGAACACCATCATTTATTTCTTCTTACTATTGTTAACGTTCGTCAATCTTTTAGCAAGAGTAAATGTATACAACAGCGACACTAAGACCATGTGTAGTGGTTAAGAAAAATAATGCCCCCACCATGGGGCATTATCCGACACGTGGCAATCCAGTCAGCATGAGGCGTTATTGCAAAATTGGCGTAGTGGGAATAATGCCCAAATAATGCCCCTTTCAATCCTTAAACAAAAAACAAAAAAAAAAAAAAAACAAACAAAATGATTTCTCATTGGTGGGTCAACCCAAGTCAAACCTCCAACAAGTGCAAAATGGCGTTTTAATAATAACGCTAATCAAATTTTTTTTCAAAAATAACCCCCCAAAACGCCCTATGTAATGGGAGTGGGGGCGTTATAAGGCGTTTTTTTGAAAAATTTTAAAAAATCACGCCCCACTACGGGTGGTCTAAGACGTCTCAGCTTTCTGACTTTCTACAATTTTTTTTACCTTAACAACAAATTACAGAAATTTCTTTTGCTTTAGAATGTATCAAACATACAACATTTATAAACTTATAAAATTATCTTTCAAGTAATTACAAATAAATACTATATGAAATATAAATTTTCAAATAATTCAAAATATCATTTTATTCACGAAAAGTCTGGATTTTTGTTTCATGACTATGAAAGAGTTGTTTTGCCTCGACTGTTCTCCTAAAAGAACGTTTGAAAAGAAGGCCTGGGATATGAAAATCTATATCTATACTAATAAAAGAAACCAATGGAAGAACAAATGTTATTCATTGAAGTCATCTATTTTTTATAAGTAATTAATATCAATTAAAAGATAATTATAAAATTAAATTTAATATAAATTTAAACAATTCGTAAGAGATAATATAATATTTTAAAATATTTATCAGATTTCAAAATTATTTATCCTGAAATTAACAAAAAACATATGCTAAATATAAATTAATATAATGTAATCTAAATGATTTATTTATTTTATTAAACTAAAGTAGTTAAGGATAAAATTTATTTAAAAAATGTTTATAAGAGGTAAACAAAAATATTAATAAATGTTTATTGGTTGTATACTTTTATTTTCGTCCTCAACTCTCAACTCAAATACGGTAATCACTATAATTACGTGACATTTATAGGAACCATCATCGCAATCACACCCATCCATCGTATATCGAGTATATCCGTTAGTTTTTTTAAATATATAAATTTTTATTAGATTTATTCAACCCGTGTAATAAACGAGGTTTTTTAAAGATATAATATTTTTTTTACTATAAAAATACATTTATGCAACTCGTGTAATACACAGAGTTTTTAAAAATATAACTTTTTTATTATGCAGTATATAAAATTAGATTTATTCAATCCATATAATACATAGGGTTTATAATGACATAATTTTTTATTGTTTGATATATAAAATTACATGTGCTCAACTGTTATAACACATGAGGTTCTTAAAAATGTAACTTTTTTATTATTTAATATATGAAATTAAATTTACTCAACCCATACAATATACGGGGTTCTTAAAAATATATAATTTTTTTATTATTTAATATATAAAATTACATTTATTCAACCCATGTAATAAATGAGATTTTTAAATATATATTGTTTTATTATTTGGCATATAAAATTACATTTATTCAATCCGTGTAATAAACGGGATTTTTAAAGATTTTTTTTATTATTTGGTATATAAAATTATATTTATTCAACACGTATAATACAAAGGATTCTAAACTACTTGTGTAATAAAACAAAGTATAAAATAAGTCACATCATTTCCTAATATGTGATGCACATGGAAAAGGTGAAATTGGGCACCAGAGCATAATTATGGAAATTCATAAGACTACGGGGCATGGGGTATGGTGAGGATAGTCCTTAAAGGGACCATCCGTCACATAGGCGCCACATAAGCATAGGTGAAGGACCATCCCTTTGGGAACTATCCAATGGTGTGGTGGATGGCCCTCCTTCATTTTTTTATTATTATTTTTTTGTCATATTAATTAAAACAAAGTAAATAAAAATAAAAAAATTACATTTAAATAAATAAAGCTACATTAAAAAATCCTAAAGCTACATTAAAAAAAATCCTAAAGCTACAAATAAATAAAAAAACTACGCGTTGTTTTCTCCAAGATTCCAAATGTGATCGATCAAGTCCGATTGAAGATTGGCATGTGTGAAATCGTTGTGTAACGAGAACCTGTTTAAATCTTGTTGTTCTCCGCTAACCGGAACATTATTCTGCTCCACCGCATTCTCGTCATACTCACAAATTACATGTCCTTCGTCTTCGAGGATCATGTTATGCAGCAGAATACAAGCATACATACAGTATCGCAACGTTTTGGGTGTAAAAGCGCGTGTTGGGTTTTCAATAACATGCTATCTTTGTTGGAGAACCCCAAAACACCGTTCAATATCTTTTCTAGCCGCTTTTTGAAACTTGGCAAATTTCTTTCCTTTTTCATCTGGAGGATGCCTAACCGTTTTAACGATTGTAGAGTATGGTGGGTATATTCCATCGGCAAGATAATATTCGCGTCTGTACTCCACTCCCGAAACCGTCAACCTCGTATCAGGACCGACCCCTTTTATAACATCGTCAAAAACCCCAGAATTTTGTAGAATGTTGATGTCGTTATTCGAACCAGGAATCCCATAGAAAGCATGCCAAATCCATAGGTCTTGAGACACAACAGCTTCTAGAATTATTGTTGGATGTCCCTGATCGCCTCGCGTATACATTCCTCGCCAAATGGTAGGACAATTCCGCCATGGCCAATGCATGCAATCAATGCTCCCGAGCATGCCTGGAAAACCGTGCCTTGCTTGGTGGTGTTGATATAAATTTTGGACGTCATTGTAATTCGGTTTTCGCAAATATTTTTGGCTGTAGAGCCTCACCACAAATTTGCAAAACTTGTATAAACATTCTCTAGCAGTTCTTTCGGACATCTTTAAGTATTCGTCCCAAGCATCGGCTGCCGTCCCATAAGCTAGTTGACGAATCGCCACAGTGCATTTCTGTAAGGTGGTGAAGCCCATTTTGTCTCTAGCATCGGGTCGCAAGGTAAAAAACGGGTCATAAGCGGCTAAATCGTCGGCTATACGTAAGAAAAGTCGACGACTCATTCTGAAACGGCGTCTAAAAATAGCCTCCGAGTACAACGGCTCGTCGGCAAAGTAATCGGCGAATAATCTTTGGGGAGCACCTACAAGATAAAAAAATATATATACAACTTATAAATAAAAATATAAGAATAAAAATATAACTAACTTTCTAAGTCTCGCTCGATGTGTGGGTTCCTGTTTCGTGGTTGTGACGAAACCTCCTCCTCTTCTTCTTCCAAAATTAGTTGTGTCGCCTCTACCACCTTGTTTATAAAATATTTTACGGCTTCTATGGTGTTCTCGAACCCGATGAAGAGGAAGATGACATGGTGTATTTTTTAGAGAAGATTATGTGAGAATATGGGTGATTTTTTTGTATAAAAATGGTGTGTAAAGAGAGTTGTTTGGAGAAAGTGGGTGAATTTTTGTATAAAATTGGTTAAATGGGTGGGTATTTATATAGGTTTTAAATTAAATGAATTTGTTTTTTTTTAAATAGCCGTTGTTAAACGGCATGATTGAAGGGGGCCACCAACATTTGGCTCGTCTCCATCGTCAGGGAGAGGCCGCTGAAGCCGCGACGAGCCACAAGGGGTCGGTGTGGGACGACCCACTTTGAGGGCGACGGACCAGGGACGAAGCCCATACCCTCCAGTCTAAGTATTATTCTCGATCAAGTAAAAATAAATAAATAAATAAATAAATAAACATCAATTTCATGTCACATCATTTTATAGCATCCTTGCTTTTTATTATTATTATTATTATTTTATATTATTATATTTTATTTTATTTTATATTAATAATCCATAGATTTGAATAGTATCCGGCCTCCAGTCAGGGCTAGGTTGTGCTTTTTTCTTTGCGTTTTTCTTCTTTCGAAACAAACCTTGAAAGTCAAACTGAGAGCCAGACCATATACAAGTAACCGGGCCTGTATTGGGTTGGTCTCAATTCAGTCGGCAAAGACTAGAAGATGTGCATCCCGGTTTATCGCAATTCATATCACCAACAATTACTTATCGACATGCTTCTGTCCGTAACCTTCCTCACCGAAATATCAGGTTGTCGGTACTACTCTTTCTAAACGATATCTATTGTAAATTGGTAACGTCCCAAAATACATTCGGTGTTCCAAGTATAAACGATAATTAACTAAACATATTAAAAACACCATCTATTTATTTCTTTAACAATCTATTACACCTAAATAGAATATAACTTTATACTTGTAAGGATTTAAACCCATGTCACTTTTGAGACTTTTGGGGAGGACAAAAAGCATCCACTATACATAAAGCAAAAGGAGGTACTTCTCAAGAGGGATAGCTGTATGCCGAAGGGTCTCGTCGACGCTAAGCTGATCGAGAGCTCGCCAATTGTTTGGCTGGACCCCGATTGTGGCTACATTGACGTTCCTCAGACTTTCAGGCTTCAACCCTCTTCATTACTACACTTTTTATCCCCTTCTTGTGATAACCAAGGGTCGTCTCTCACCCACAAATCCTGGCTCCAATTATCACTACTTCATCATCAGTCATTGCTACTAATTATTTTAGAGAGAGTACATGTAAGAAAGAAAGTAAAAGTGTGATGCTAGTTGTAATTAAGTGTGATGCTAGTTGTAATTACATAGTAGTGGAATTCCTCACGATATGCAACAGCTTTCAAGCTATGCAACAAGCTTTTAGTCGGTTTCAGTTTGGTTTATTGCCACATTCAGTGGCGGATACATAAAAAACGATGATAAAATAACATAGTTCATTAAATAATTAACTATAATAACAACTGTTGATGCAACAAATACAAGACCAACGGTAGTAGCTGGGTTGGTTAGGCAAAAGGGTTGAAGGGTTCAACTTTGCCTAACGCAGGTCGCGGGGTCCCCCCACGTTTGCAAGACGTGGAAGGAGGTTTACTAGTTTGTTATTGTTATTTGCTGAAGATTCCTTCACTGAGATGTACTCAGATTCGAAAGTGGGAGCAAATGGAATGTGTGTGGTGGATGTGAAAAGGAGTGACTTGTATGTAAGCAAGTACTCCACACGAATGACCAGAGATTAGAGAATCAGAGCTGGCCAGGAGATGTTTTCTGAAGTAAATGAAGTGTCAATTTATAAGAGAAGACATCTCCCGAAGTAGAATGTGTTAGACCAGTAACCTTGCTTGCAGTGGAGGGTTTCCCCTTTTGGGGGTTAAAGGCTTTTGACCTCTGGATAATAACGTGCATTGTGCAGACCTGCTTTTCTTTTGCGGCTATGGGTTGGTGAAGCGATCTCTGGATGTGACTGGCCACTGTTTCCGCCTCGCTTTTCCCATCTCACAGCTTTTCAACCTTTGAACCGTTTAACCATTTGAACATTTACATATTTAGTCATTTTATTTAGTCTTGGGCTACCCCCGTCATCAGCCCCCCAAGTCAGAGGTTTTTGGGTAATGAGCTCAAAGACTTCTGACTTTTATGCATGTATTTTATTGTCTGAAGGTTTCGAGGGTTCGTTGCTTGAAGGCTTGAAAGGTTGAAGGCAGTTAATATTTGAATTTGAATTTTAAATAACTGACAATTGATTTGATTGACGTATGGCAGTTGATAGGGTGGCGGTTTTACAAAGGTTACTCTTTGCCATTATTACCCCTATTGTAGGTTTACATTTATTTTATATTTACAAATCCTATTCATTTTAGTCATAATTTTTCCAAGTTTCTGCCATTTCCTTCCTTCTCTAAGGTTAGTTTCGGTTTCCTTTACACCTTGCATTCTTAATTTTCTGTTTTTCAAAAATGGGTGCTTGTAAGGACTTAGCAAAATCATTTTCTCGGTTAACACAAGAGGAGGTAGATTTATTTTGTATGGAATATGGTATTGATAGAAAATTTAACCCAACTGCTCCTGCTTGTGATGTTCCTGTTGATAAACCGATCCTTGGTTCGATTGCCCTTTACTACCGTCATTTTCAATGGTCGAATCTTCGTTATCCCTTTTCGTTTTGAACTTGTTGGAGTATTATCGGGTTTCTTTTGGGCAAGTTCATCTGAAGGGGATGGCTAGGGTTTTGCATTTTGAGGTTTTGTGTTGTGCTCTTGGATATGATCCTTCCTTGTTGCTCTTTCGACGGTTTTTCCGTTTGGCCAAGAATGGCGACTGGTTCACCTTTGAAACATCAAAGGTTGATTCTTGCCTCATCTCGTCTATGGTTACAACACTTGGGACCTGGAAGGATCGCTTTTTCTGGGTTTCCGAGTCTATTATTCCTTTCAAGATGGTGTGGAGGCATCCGGATGCTGTTCTCAATGATCCGGAGCCCTCTGAATCTGAATTGAATGATGCTTTTCTTACAGCCATCCGGGGGTGCCCTTCGAGGGTTCGTCCCTTCCCTGAACATTTGTTAGCTCTTTAGGGGTTAGTAACATTTAGGGGAAAGCCGATCGGGATCCGGTACTAATGAGAAATGGCGTGGGTATGCATTTTCCCTTTTTGCCCTTTTTGCATTTTTTCTGTCTTATGACTTATTTGCTTTTGTTTTGTTTTTTGTAGTCATGTCTGCTTTGGATTTTATCAAAAGTGATGATACTTCCGATGTTGTATTTGGAGATGCTCCGTCTGTTCCTGGCGAGAATGTTGTGGTTAGAACTGTTGAGCAAAGGTTTGAGGGCACAGGTTATGTTAGTGTTGCCAATGTCAAGGGTTTTTCAAAGTCCAACATTCCCAAGTCTTCGACCCGCCGATCTTCTCGTCGGTTGTTGAAAGCTGGTCCTCAATCCACTTCTACTGAACCAGTGTACTTGAGTGATGATATTGAGGTTTCGGAAGATCAGGGTGGTGAAGCAGGTGCTGAGAAGGATAAAGAATTAGTTGTTCATGGTAAAAAGGCTCCAGGCAAGAAGGTTGTTGCTACCCCTGTTCAGGAGTCTTCAAGCAGGGACGTTGAAGGGTTAGATCCGGAAGGGATTTATGTGCCTACTTGGTTAGTGAAGAATGATGACACCTTCAAAGATGCTGCTGTTTGTGAGGATGCTCTTAGTCACCTTGCTCTTCCTTCAGTGCACAAGACCATTGCTGGGATGGATGATGACTTGATGTTGTCTCGGATGGTTTTGAGTACTTGCAACCTTGCTGCTATGCTTCCTCAAGTATTGCCCGTTTTCGTCAAAGGATGCAGGAATATGAAGAATTTTCCAAGAAGAAGGATAAGATGAAATCCTCCATTGCCTCGATGAAAAAGGAGATAACTGGTTTTGCCGAGAAAGAAGCAGCATGGGAGAAGGAGGTTAGTGACTTGAAGAAGATGCATGAGATTGAGATGGGTGATTTGAAAAAAAGTTTTGAGTCTAACTTATTGAAGTTAAAAGCTGACCGGGAGACTTTGGCTGTTCAGCAACAGGCTTTTCGTGAGGAGAAAGAGGGGTTGAAGGCTTCAGTTGCTCGTTCTACCGCTGACAATCAGTGGCTAATTGAGCAAGGTTTCCAGCAGGTTGTTACTTATCTTTTACATTTGTAACACCTCGAAATTTTGTATCCAATAATGTGTTAACACGTGTCATGAGTTACACGTGGCATTAAATATTAAATAAAGGACTAAAGTTGACAAACCTTGAAAGTATGTAAATTCGAGGGTTATAAATGTCAACAAAGGGTAAATATACTGTATAGTAGCCCTAAATGATGCTCGTACCTTCAAACGAATAAATCATGGATCGTACGGAGCGAAACGCGGGAGAAAGTGAGAGATTACAAGCTACAGGGGTTAATTGTATCAACATGTTTAATTTATACCTCTGAGTGACCCTTTGACGAACCCGAGGCTTTGTAACAGTAAAATACGCTCACTAGAATGTACTACGTAAATCTCGCGAAGTTCCGTTTTAAAATGAGAAAGTTATGATCAAATTCGTATGTGAGGGATTAAAAGTGTCAACAATGAAAGTTAAGGCTTTCCGGATAGTAATTAAACTAACCGGGGACTTAACAGTGCAGGTAAATGGCACGAGGCCTTAATTGTAATTAACCGAGGGCCAAATCGCAAAGTTACCCCTTCAAACCCGAAAGGTCAGGTTAATGATTACGAAAGATTCGGTTAATCATTACAAAAGATTAGAAAATCTTTGAAAACAGACCTAATGCGGGTCGCGTTAAAGATTGAGTAAGTTAACGCGGGCCGCGAGCCACCTGCATATACGCGTTCTGACTTGAGGATTCAGGCGACCCGCGTACAAGTTGCCTGATCTCTCATGCGGGCCGCGTGAAAGTCCCAGATGCAGAAACTTTGGACAGACTTGCTGTTTGAAGTTGTGAACGATTAAAAGGTCAATAAATGAAGCATGGGCGCCCTCTACTTGCCTCCTAGCACCCAGGGTCACCTGCTGGACATCCATGATGCTTTGTAGGATGAGTTGTGATGATCCTAAGCCTCATTTTTCACTATAAAAGCCAATGCATTATGCATAAGTGAATCACACCTCAAAACTTACCTTCTGATCATTCTTGGAGCTCTCAAGCTTTCTTCTAACATCCTAAGTCGTGCCCCAAGCTTCTGTAAGTTGCCTAACCCTTTGTGGTTTCATTTTTCCATAGTTTTAGCCTAAAAGTCAATCCGTCGTAATTAACGATTGACTTTGCGATAAATCACGAATGGTCCAGTGGTTTGTCGAATCAAAGATAGTTATATGATGGTAATCATGTGAGCATTAAACCCCAAAAAGGGCACCCTCTGATTCCCACTCTAACTAGTTCAAATATCGAGTCAAACGTGCTTAGAAAAAGTCAACAGAAATGTCATTTTGCGATTTCTTGCATAATCTGTAATATAGATGATATGTAACCTGTTTGAACACTCATAAGACATGATAATAAGTATATAAACTAGTCTAAGCTTGTTTGATCCGACCATTTTTCTGTTTTGACCCGGTTCGGAGCCGAAAGTCGCAAAAGTTTGACTTTTGCATTGACTTCAGTTCTGACCCGTTAAAGTTTGACTTAGATATGCCTTAGGACTCTCTTAGGACCAGGTTACATGATGGTATAACCCTCTGTGACCGGTTCGTTGTTTGTCCGAGTCTTTTACACATTTCCGTTAAATGCTTAAAAGTTGACCGTAACGCCCTTTTTAAATTAAAACGAGAATTTCGGACATGTGAAAGGATCATAACCTTGGTTACTGATTTCTAAGCATGTCCCTAAAATTTCACGTCAATCCGAGGTCCAGAATATGAGTTATGCTAAATAGCGCAAATTGCGAAACTTTAGTAAATAAATAGCGCAATTAGCATAACGCCTATCTAAACCCGGATTTCGACACCAAACCTTTTGCTCACTGATGTAAAATAATATTTTGGGATTTTTAAAGATTTTTTTTTATTTTTAACCTTCTCATAACATGCGGTTATGGCAACGGTTCGGTAAATACCGAATATGCCCTTTTCGGCCATAACTTGAGTTCTACAAGGTCTTTTGACCCGATTCCAGTTGCTACTGATTTTAAATAATAAATAAAGTATTTTAGACTTTATAAACTGTTCAGGAAACTCAGATTTCCTGTAGAACTCTAAAACCTCTTTTATAATCTTTAAAAAGACCAAAATACCCCTACGGGGCATAATATGAACTTAAACTCGTTACGGGCATTATGGAAGGTATCCTACTGATACCACAACCTCTTTAAGGCATGTTGACTTAGGAAAACAGTGTAGGACTCCTACGGTTACCCGTTGCGCCTTTTGCGCGCACGGTTCGGCTTATGTAACTAGTTTACATAAATTAGCCGAAACGGGTCAAACCATATTGTTTGGACCCCAAAATCCAGAGTATGATTATTATACCCATATAAAACAAGTCTTCAAACTTGTTGGGTCAAAATCACACTTCATTCACGGTTTTCGCCTTTTACGCGATTAAACCGTAACTATACTTTGAAACTGACCGGTCTAAGCTACGGCAAATATAAAGACCCGTTAGGATTCTAATAGGTTATTTTAAAACCTTCGTTCCAGAATAGGAGACCAGTAAAAGCTATCTGTGATTTATTCAATTAAGGATTATACTTGCAAAGGTAAATACTTTCAACTTATTTTCCGTTATACGGGCTTGGGCTACGGTATATAACATACCGCTTGATCGAGCATCAAATCCTCCACGTTGAGTGGGTAATAAATTTGATCGGCTCGTTAAAACAGTCTTGTTACTTAAAAGCCTTTGGGGGGTTAATGACCGTGTCCCGGATATCCTTGGCAGCATTTTACGAAATGGCCACGACCTTGACATTCGGGTGTAGGCGTACACCTGGCATTATGTCCATATTTATAAAAGCATAGCCGTTGGTTACCCGCCACGGTGTTATATGCTGTGTGGTGTGTCTACTGATCTTTAACCAGGACTAGATCCGGGCTACTGGACGCATAAGGAACATGTAATTCGTTCACGAGATTATAATATTAAATAATTTTCCCAAGTTATAAAGAGTTTGTGCCTTGAGCATTTAAACCAATTTTATCAAACATTTTACAAAAGTGTCAGTTGAATGTATTTACCAGTGTAAACTGACGTATTTTCCCCAAAAAGACTAAATGCAGGTACTATTCGTAATTGGCTGGGATTTCTCCTTAGCATCACTAGAAGTCTCGCAAGCTTAAGATGTCTGAAGTCTGTTGAACAATACTTTTGTTATTTCTATTTGATCTCCTGTGGATTATTGTTTCAACAATGGTGATACATTGATATTACACTTAACGTTGAAATATATTATCTTTATGCTTCCGCTGTGCATTCTTATATTGTGTGGTTGACTATAATGTTGCCAACTACTTCACGGTAATCCCCCACCGGGCCCACCGGTGAGACACATGGAAATCGGGGTGTGACAACATTCCAAGGAGTTCAATTCTGCCCTTGGCGATGTTTATACTAAACTTCTCAACCTGGGGAAACACCAAGGCCTCATTGCTGGTTATAAGCTTCATGAATCCGGCCATGCTTTTGAGAAGTCACCTCTATTTCGTCCCGAGGCTTCTGACGTTTTTAAAGGCTCCGTTGAGCAAATGGAGAAACTGATGTCACGACCCCCGACCCCATCCTGGCCGGAATCGGAAGCCGTGAGCAGTCAAGTGGTACCGGTGATTATTTTGAAAAACATTGCAGCGGAAATTTCATCAGGACCGTGAGTTAGGAAAAATATCAGAGTTTAGAAACACCGGATTTTATTTAAATAGATGGAATAAATTCCATGTTTTACAAAGGTAGCTTTTAATACGGGATAAACCCAAAAACAATATTTCTTAAGTTGATTTAATTAATAAAATAAGCCACTTCTTGAAGTCCTTCAGTGCTGGATCCAATCCTTACTCCAATCTACTGTAATTACCTGAAACGCGTTTTAAAAAGGTTTTGTCAGCGGGAAATACTGAGTGAGTTAATTCAGGTTTTATAAAATGACCCTTAGTTATAAAATTACAGCATAAGAGCGATTACAATGGTTTATATCTTATATTTATCTGGCGCTCTGTCACAATGGTGACGATGGTCATACCACTATTAGGTCAATGAACCAAATAGTGATGATTATCCCTAGTAGGTCAATGAACCTAACTGGGAGAAAATTAGTAATGTGCACAATACCCCACTAGCCAGTGATTCAAGATATCCACGACTTAGTCCCTGTAATTATAACTCTTGAAAATAATTTGGAGTATTGTAAAACATTTGATAAAAAGAGAATGACTCACTTTATAAGCATGCAAGATTGAGTTAACAAGCTTCTTGATTCTACTTCTTCCGATAATTAAGCATGCACTTTATTATTCTGGATCTTCTGATGATTTAATAGTTTGTTTGATTGTGAGTGTGTAGTTGGGAGTATTTTTGGTAGTTAAACATATAGTTTAACAGAATGGAATACGTATTTGTGTAAAACCCAAATCAAACCTTAACGGTAGTCACGAGATTCGAACCTTAACGAATTTCACAAAGTATAGTCTTATTCAGACAATACTTTGGTATCCATTTAATGAACTCACAAAGTATAGTACTTTGGATTCCGTTTAACGAAATTCACAAAGCACAGCACTTCGGCATTCGTTGGATGGTTCCTGAATCGATCGGACAGGACATCGCTTTGGTGATTATTGGTTAGAACACCAACGTATAGAGAAAAGAAGAAAGAAATGAGCAACGAAGAATGAAATCCTAAGTTCCTATTTATAGCAAGCAAGCAAGCAAGCACCTCAACAAATCTTCTGATCGATGTGGGATTCAATTGGCATGCCTACCTACCTGCTTGACATGCCTACCTACCTGCTTGACATGCTAGCTAGCTTGCTTATATATATTAACTCAGCTGCGTCACTCGTTTTTCTCGTATAACTTGTAAAATATGACGTTTTATAAAACGACGAATATGTCTTTAGAACGAGCATATTTTTATCTATGTTTTAACCTAAGATTCATTAAAAACGGAGTAAGGAAAAAAATAATATATTTAATTATTAATATTAAACGTTCTCATATGACCCCATATATATCTATTTTTAATAAATCTTACTTAGCTTAATTGATCTTGTTAGCTTAATTAATATTGATTAACTGATTAATTAATCATACTAAACTTAATTAACAAATTAATTAATCTATTCAGCTAACTTAACTGCTAAGTTTATTTAACTTATTAAGTTTACTTAGTTATTAAGTAATCTAGCAGCTCCTTGCTTACGAGTTCTAATTTCTAGATACAAGGGAACTCGTATTAGTGTATTAACTCAATTCAACTTTAACGATAATCACGAGATAAAAACCCTCACAACGAATGACAAAGTGCGATACTTAAACATCCAGCGGATTCGCAACGAATGACAGAGTATAGCCCAAGTTCGGACAGCACTCAAACATTCAAGTCGAAATCACGATGAATAACAAAGTATAACTCAATTTGAGCAGCACTCAAACAATCGTTGGATAGTTATAATCGATCGGATAAAGTATCATACCAGTGATTAGAGTTATTACCCTAATAACGGGCAGAGTTTAGGGATTTAGAGGGTAAAATCCCGAGCTATTATTTACAAAAATAAAAGCTGACGGAAAGAAAAGAATTGAACAGCGATCGAGTTAATACCCGACATCGTAGCAGCATCCTGCTACACTAATTAGTGATTTGTGTGTTGTAAAGTGAATAACTCGACGTCAATTTAGAAATTGAGCGTCGTTTGAACAGCAGAAATCGAATGCCAATGTCTGCTATTTATACACGAAAATTGACATGCTTACGGACCGTAAGTAGTATCCCTTACGGTCCGTAAGGGACACCTAATCACTATAGACTTGCTGCGTGTGGGACTAGCCTGGATGAGTCAACACTTTCGAAAATTTAGATTTTGACAACGTTTAATAGGGATAATCGTCAACTAGGGTTTATCCCCCCCTGAGTTTTAGGGGCCCTGATCCTGATTCCGATGGTTCTGAAATGTTTAGGGTTTATGCAGAATCACTTGGGTGTTTCAATTAGGGTTTCCTTTTTGGATAATTATCATACTAAGTATTAATTTTAGTGAGAGTTGTTACATCCTCCCCACCTTAATAAAAATCTCGTCCTCGAGATTTGGACTATGATATTTTCTTAGGGTTATGTTTCTTCTTTTAATTAAGAGAAATAATGTATCGTGGAATGGAATCAAAAGATATTTCGAGGGGTATGAATTTTGAAAATAAAAATGATTTATAGAAACAATGGGATTCAATATCCGAAATGAACTTACTTTGATCAATTGAGGGAGATTCCGAATTGATAAATATCTATTTGTGAATGGAAGTATGCAAAATGATTTGTTAATGATTATCCTAAAATCAATATTTTTTTACTTAAATGGTACTAGATAATAGAATTTAGTGTATCGTAATCTGAGTACATAATTGTACCAAGAATATGACAAATCAAACGAATGGCGTATGAAGAGGGTTTATTATTAGCACAGGCTACAAATGTATATGGATACTGTATGGTATTGTTATGATTGGAAGGACTTAATAATAAATTTACCGTTTTCGAAATTAACTAAGAGTTTCAAGGAAGCGAATCTAGGTATTTCAAAATATGAGACATTCTGATGAAATGATATAGTTTCCAAGGTGATTATGTTCAAGCCAAAAGATATATGATCAATAGATTTTTAAAATGAATGTGAAGAAAGTTTTGGAATTAATAAAATTCTTTGTCAGAAGAAAACTTACTTGATTGATACCTAAGGAAGACTTAAGATTGACAGGTTCAGAATGAAATGAAAACATGAAAATGATTCGTCAACTATTGAATTATGATATGAGAAATTCAATGTGCTGTGATGGGTGATTTGTAAGAATACATGAAAAGACAATAAAGTTAGTGTATTTTTGTCTTAATACATAATTGTATTCAGATGATTTTAATCAAAATGTTTGATTAAAGATAGGTGATTTATTAAATTTTCCTGTTATGTTATCATAAAGTAAAATAATAAATAGATAGGTTTAAAATATCAAATCCGTGGTAAATTTTGACAAAATAATGATAGATGTTTTATAAATAGGTTTACCCAATATTCTAGAACTTACGATGATCATTTTTAAGTGTGTTTAACTATAAGATTTTATAATAGGGTATTTTAAATCATAAAAGTAAAATAAATGTTTATTTTAATATCAAGCATACTTAAATATTGACTTGCGTAAATAACATTTGATATTTTAATATATATATATATATATATATATTATAAAAGAATATTTCTATAAGTATTTAATGGTTGTGAAATATTAATCAAGATGAACATTTATTTATAATATGTCTTGTTCATGAATGCTTAGACAATTATTTAGATAATTTTATTCGTCCCTTTAATTGTTTTATGAAAATATGTCTTCTCTTTACATTACAAAGTATATATATTTCTATATAATAAAAATATTTTTATATATAATTGAAATTTACTAAATAAGTATGATGACTTTTATATACATTAAATAGGTATTATCATGGTTGGATATTGGTTAGTGCTGCCTTGTTTAAGCATAGGTGGCCAGTCCATGCCTAACTAAGGCTAGTCTACCCAATACCTGTCCTTGACAATAATCTTAAAAATAATATTAACACCATTATTATTAATATTTTATTACAAATATTAATTAAAAATAATAATAATTACTAGTCATAAATTTAAACGAGATTAGCGCAATCTTCAAATTTGTGAAAAAGTTACTACAAGGTGATCGTGATGTAAAGAAAATGATTTAATGAAGTTGAAGACCAACAAGCATGTTATAGCTCAAGAGAATTGAAGTGCTTGTTGGGATTATTTTGAATATGAGGGTTTCAATTTATCATATGGTACCTTGAATGGAATATGTTTTGTGAGCAAGTTTACTTGGTTTGAATAAAACGAGTTTGAATAAGAAAGTTCAAACATGATCACAACAAAAATTATGTATACTTTTCAAAAGAACATCGAGTTGTTCGAGAAATTCATTGCTTTGATATAAAAGAGTCATTGCTTTGTAAAAACGTGTAATACAAAGATCAAGTATAGTGAAATGATATTTGAACTTTTGATAAAACAACAAATTGGAATGATGCCCTCCTATGATTTTCATAATTCAAATGAACCACATGCGCAACAAACAGTGCATGTGTAGCGTGTGGATTTATCAAGAAATGAAATGGGTCAATATTTGCTACTATGAAAGAGATCTTTATGGTATGATGACCAGAAAGAAGTAGAAACACGAAAGTCAACTTATTTATAGGCAGAAGTCAGAATTGCACCAAAAGAAATATAAGAACTTTATCTGGAACTTCGTGTGATAACCTTTGTTAAGTGACATTACCAAGGAATGTCGAATGAAATGAAATAGGGGATTTGCAAAGGTATATGAATTCTTTTGTAGTGCCAATAATTATGACTATAATTAGACTGTGCACCGATGGTTGTGAAATATTGTTCCAACGTACCTCAGTGATATTTTGATCGTTTGTAAGATCAGGTGGCAAAGTGCCGCTTTTTGATTAGGAGTTCTTTTACTGATGGAATTAGTATTGGTATCATTGTGCCCAAATTTATATTTTTCAAAGGTCTTGCTTTGGAAGTCATGTGTGATAAACTTAGATGTTTGTGGACATATAATTTAAGTTTCATGTGTTTTCTTGTGTACTAGCACAACTTTATATGCTTCTTACTTGCGTTAATAGTTTATGGTAACGCATTGGAAATTCATATATTTTTTATGGTGTCCCAACTTAATGGGTTTCCAGTTTTATTTTGTTGCACGAGTTACGAGGTAGATGATCAAACGAAATAATGTTTGACATCGAAATTATAGATATATGCGAGAGATTCCTGATAAAGAAATCTATATTTATTATTGACATATATGCTTGTGCTTTATTCTTAATTGACTTTTGGAATTCCTTATAGATATACATATCTATATTATATATTTCGCATGTTGTAATATACATACCTTTCATAAGGTTAAATGTATATAATAGATTCATATTTCCAAAGCAAGTCAGATATCAGCTCATGATATTATTTAGGGAAATCTTGTCACTTGTTTGACATACTATGTACCCCGTCTTATCCGGTTCGCGCCGGAGAGGTAATCTCAGTATATCTGGACAAGCTGGAGAGTCTGCTACTCTATACCCAGTTTTGCCGGAGAAAATTTTCTATTTCCCATAAATAGTATCTTTTCAAGATTTTAAAAGTGCCTCTTTTATTAGGGCTTTTATCCAGAATCAAGGAAATTTATATTTCCATAACATATCTTTATTCTAAACCAAGTAATATCAATAAGCAAGAATTAATAGCAATTAAGTGCTATTACCTGCTAACCGTCATTCTTATAGCATACCACTATCCATTACATTATACTTATATAAGTAATTTTATCTTGAAGCATATATTAAGGCAAAATTCTTAAGTTCAAGTCTAAATATCATTCAGAGTGCTATCAGATAATATTAAGTTTCTAATTCTCCGTTTAAACTTAGGTATTATTATAAAACCTAAGTGCGTAAACAAGTGGCTTAGCTTATACTAAGGCATCTTTTCTTATGTTCAAGTCTAACTGCTATCGGTTGTGCTACCATTTAACAGTAATCTCCTAACTCTTTTTATTTAAGCTTAAGTATTATTATCACAACACTTATAGGCTTAAAGCAGTGGCTCTGATACCACCTTCTGTCACGACCCCCGACCCCATCCTGGCCGGAATCGGAAGCCGTGAGCAGTCAAGTGGTACCGGTGATTATTTTGAAAAACATTGCAGCGGAAATTTCATCAGGACCGTGAGTTAGGAAAAATATCAGAGTTTAGAAACACCGGATTTTATTTAAATAGATGGAATAAATTCCATGTTTTACAAAGGTAGCTTTTAATACGGGATAAACCCAAAAACAATATTTCTTAAGTTGATTTAATTAATAAAATAAGCCACTTCTTGAAGTCCTTCAGTGCTGGATCCAATCCTTACTCCAATCTACTGTAATTACCTGAAACGCGTTTTAAAAAGGTTTTGTCAGCGGGAAATACTGAGTGAGTTAATTCAGGTTTTATAAAATGACCCTTAGTTATAAAATTACAGCATAAGAGCGATTACAATGGTTTATATCTTATATTTATCTGGCGCTCTGTCACAATGGTGACGATGGTCATACCACTATTAGGTCAATGAACCAAATAGTGATGATTATCCCTAGTAGGTCAATGAACCTAACTGGGAGAAAATTAGTAATTTGCACAATACCCCACTAGCCAGTGATTCAAGATATCCACGACTTAGTCCCTGTAATTATAACTCTTGAAAATAATTTGGAGTATTGTAAAACATTTGATAAAAAGAGAATGACTCACTTTATAAGCATGCAAGATTGAGTTAACAAGCTTCTTGATTCTACTTCTTCCGATAATTAAGCATGCACTTTATTATTCTGGATCTTCTGATGATTTAATAGTTTGTTTGATTGTGAGTGTGTAGTTGGGAGTATTTTTGGTAGTTAAACATATAGTTTAACAGAATGGAATACGTATTTGTGTAAAACCCAAATCAAACCTTAACGGTAGTCACGAGATTCGAACCTTAACGAATTTCACAAAGTATAGTCTTATTCAGACAATACTTTGGTATCCATTTAATGAACTCACAAAGTATAGTACTTTGGATTCCGTTTAACGAAATTCACAAAGCACAGCACTTCGGCATTCGTTGGATGGTTCCTGAATCGATCGGACAGGACATCGCTTTGGTGATTATTGGTTAGAACACCAACGTATAGAGAAAAGAAGAAAGAAATGAGCAACGAAGAATGAAATCCTAAGTTCCTATTTATAGCAAGCAAGCAAGCACCTCAACAAATCTTCTGATCGATGTGGGATTCAATTGGCATGCCTACCTACCTGCTTGACATGCCTACCTACCTGCTTGACATGCTAGCTAGCTTGCTTATATATATTAACTCAGCTGCTTCACTCGTTTTTCTCGTATAACTTGTAAAATATGACGTTTTATAAAACGACGAATATGTCTTTAGAACGAGCATATTTTTATCTATGTTTTCACCTAAGTTTCATTAAAAACGGAGTAAGGAAAAAAATAATATATTTAATTATTAATATTAAACGTTCTCATATGACCCCATATATATCTATTTTTAATAAATCTTACTTAGCTTAATTGATCTTGTTAGCTTAATTAATATTGATTAACTGATTAATTAATCATACTAAACTTAATTAACAAATTAATTAATCTATTCAGCTAACTTAACTGCTAAGTTTATTTAACTTATTAAGTTTACTTAGTTATTAAGTAATCTAGCAGCTCCTTGCTTACGAGTTCTAATTTCTAGATACAAGGGAACTCGTATTAGTGTATTAACTCAATTCAACTTTAACGATAATCACGAGATAAAAACCCTCACAACGAATGACAAAGTGCGATACTTAAACATCCAGCGGATTCGCAACGAATGACAGAGTATAGCCCAAGTTCGGACAGCACTCAAACATTCAAGTCGAAATCACGATGAATAACAAAGTATAACTCAATTTGAGCAGCACTCAAACAATCGTTGGATAGTTATAATCGATCGGATAAAGTATCATACCAGTGATTAGAGTTATTACCCTAATAACGGGCAGAGTTTAGGGATTTAGAGGGTAAAATCCCGAGCTATTATTTACAAAAATAAAAGCTGACGGAAAGAAAAGAATTGAACAGCGATCGAGTTAATACCCGGCATCGTAGCAGCATCCTGCTACACTAATTAGTGATTTGTGTGTTGTAAAGTGAATAACGCGACGTCAATTTAGAAATTGAGCGTCGTTTGAACAGCAGAAATCGAATGCTAATGTCTGCTATTTATACACGAAAATTGACATGCTTACGGACCGTAAGCAGTATCCCTTACGGTCCGTAAGGGACACCTAATCACTATAGACTTGCTGCGTGTGGGACTAGCCTGGATGAGTCAACACTTTCGAAAATTTAGATTTTGACAACGTTTAATAGGGATAATCGTCAACTAGGGTTTATCCCCCCTGAGTTTTAGGGGCCCTGATCCTGATTCCGATGGTTCTGAAATGTTTAGGGTTTATGCAGAATCACTTGGGTGTTTCAATTAGGGTTTCCTTTTTGGATAATTATCATACTAAGTATTAATTTTAGTGAGAGTTGTTACAACTGACCTATCCTTACATCCATCAAGTTTCTGCTTGTTTTGGTAAGCCTCTTACTGTGTTGCAGGACTTGAAACCGGAGGGCCTAAATGAAAAAGTTTGTGCCGAAATCTTGGGCTCTCTTTCAAGGAAGAGATCCTATTCGGGGGATAGTGATGATACCCTTTCAGGTCAGCCGGATGTTCCTAAGGATGCAAGCTTGGAGGCTTCAGCGGTGGAGGGTGATGGAGGTTTAAAGACTAAGAAGCTGAAGAAAATAAAGAAGACCAAGGGCGAAGGTTCTGGAGTTTCTAAGTCTGTTGATTCTTAATTCGTAGCTTTCTTAGCACTAAAAACAATTTATGGTTTGTAACCCTTAAACAATATTAGGTTTTCAGGGACCCTTAAGGTTCCTGTTGGTTGTGTTGAAGGCCTGTGTGGCCGTTTGAACAATTGTTAGGTTTGCAAGTTACTAGGACTTGCCTTAACTTATGTTTGGAAGTCCTTTAGGGCTTTCTTTGATATGGTATGATGTCTTAATTTTCTTATTTATGTTATGTTTTTAGACTTGTGTCTGTTTTTGTTAAGGCAGTCTGTTTGGCTTTAACCTTCCAAGCCTTTTGGCTGTCTGTTAGTAGGTTGAAGCCTTTAGGGTTTCGAGTTGTTGCTCGAGTGGCTTGAAGCCTTGAAGGCTTCTTAGACTTGTGGCCTGACTTGGTTTGTATCTTTGTGTTTTTTGTCCAAGTGATTTTGTTCTTTCAAATTCTCTTTGTAACTTTGTCTTTGTCCAGTTTATGCTACCCTTATGTTTGTCATACCTAAAAGGGTTCAGTGCTGCAGACACTTAGCCTTGGTATTTTTAACATGAAGATCTAGCACCTATCCTTTTTATTATTTCTTTAGTTTTTACTTGAATTTTTCAAGCCTTTTTGTTGATTATATTTTTGAGGCTTAGGGAACATTTAGTGTAGGCTGTTCACACCCGTCTATGAGATAATTTTAGGTTTTCTTAACAAGTCTCATGGAGTTGTATTGATTTAGGAACTCACCCCTTATATAGGTTCATTCAACCCTTAAACCTATTGAGCGATGTGGCCTGGGAGCTCATCCCCTTACATGGCCCTTGCCATGGAGTTTTTTGCTAGGTTCTCAACCTGATCTTAGGATAGAAAGACAAGTTTGATAAAGCAACTTCATTCATTTCAGCAATACTTGCTTTTTACAAAAGATATTCATAATTCTGCTTGGAATACATTTTGATACAAACCAAACTTTCCTATTTAAACATGGAACCTTTTCAGGGTTTTGCCGTTCCAATGCCTTGGAAGCCTTTTGCCTTCTGAGTCAGCCAGCTTGTAGGATCCACCTTTGTGTGCTTCAAGGATGGTGTATGGGCCTTCCCATTTTGGGCCAAGCTTTCCTTGATTTTCTTTCTTGCTGGCTTCGTTGTTTCTGAGGACCAGGTCCCCTGGCTTGAAACGTTCGTTCTTGACTTTTTTGTTGTAGTAAGCTTCCATCTGTTGCTTGTATTTGGCCTCTTGAATTGCGGCTTGATCTCTTGCTTCCTCTAGGAGTTGTAAATTCAACATGATCTCTTTTTGGTTTGTTTCAGGATTCATGTTGACAAGTCTTTGGGTTACAACTCCTATCTCAGCGGGGATCACAGCTTCGGATCCGAATACCAAGCTATAAGGTGTTTTCTTATGGCTTGTTTTTTCGGTTGTTCTAATTGCCCATAGGACACTAGGCAATTCTTCAAGCCAGTTGTTTTCGTATCTTCCCAATCTTGTCTTGATGCCTTCTACTATGCTTTTATTTGTTCTTTCCACCTGACCGTTTGATTGCGGATAAGCCACTGAGCTAAAAACCTGATCGATTTTGTATTCCTTGCACCAAGTGCTGAAAGGCTTCTCAGCAAATTGTCTTCCGTTGTCAGTGACAAGTACTCCCGGCAATCCATAACGGCAAATGATGTTTTCCCAAACAAAGTCAATGACCTGTTTTCCCGTGATTTTGGCAAGTGGTTTGACTTCAGGCCATTTGGTGAAATAATCTACTGCCACCAGTAAGAATTTTACTCCCCCTTTGCTTGGGGGAAATGGACCAACAATGTCCATTCCCCATTTGTGGAATGGCCATGCCGAGGTTATTGGGACTAAGTCATGCTTGGGACTTCTTGGAATTGGTGCATGAATTTGACAAGCATCGCATTTCTTCAATTCTTCGGTTGTATCGCGGTGCATTGATGGCCAGAAATATCCAAGGTTCATGAGCTTTGCAACCACCGACCTAGCTCCAAAGTGAGCTCCGCACACACCTTCATGAATTTCTTTGATCAAGTACTTGCTTTGCTCCGGGCCGACACATCTTAACAAGGGAGCAAGTAACCCTTTTTGTAAAGGGTTTCTCCTTGTAGTACGTATTGCCTTGCCTTGATCTCAACCCTTTTAGCTTCTACTTGATCATTTGGCAATTCACCATTTTTAAGGAACTTTTTGATGGGAGTTATCCAGTTTGGATCTTCTTCGGTAACTACATCTTGAATTTCCAATTCATCGATTGATGGGGCCTTCAACACTTCAACCAGCACCTTCTTGGTAAGGTGGGCGAAGGTGAGAGATGCAAGCTTACTTAGGGCATCAGCCTTTTTGTTTTGAGATCTGGGGATCTGTTTGATGTTGCATGCCTGGAAGGTACTCATCAGTTCCTTGGATTTTTCTCTGTATTTTTTCATGTTGGGTTCCTTAGCTATGTAGCTATCATTTACTTGGCTTGAGACCAGCAACGAATCTGTGAACACTTCAAGCTTTTCGATCTTCATCTCTTTAGCTAGCCTTAAGCCAGCTATTAGTGCCTCGTATTCAGCTTCGTTATTGGTGGTCTGAAAATTAAAATGGAGAGCATATGTGAATTCCAGCCCTTCTGGGTTGATCAAAATTAGCCCAGCCCCTGACCCTTCAACGCTTGAAGCCCCGTCGGTAAAAAGCTTCCAGGCTTCAGGGTTGGAGGGTTCAGTAGTGGTAGCGTTTACTTCAGTGATTGCCTGGTTTGGAACTTCCACAATGAAATCGGCCAAGACTTGTGCCTTGATAGCTTTTCTTGGGACATAGGTGATGTTATGCTCACCCAGTTCTATGGCCCATTTGGCTAATCGCCCCGAGTTTTCAGGTTTTTCAAGCACACTCTTAATAGGTTGGTCGGTGACCACTTGTATGGGGTGTGCTTGGAAATACCTTCGAAGCCTTCTAGCTGTTTGAACTAGGGCTAGGGCAAGTTTTTCAAGGGGAGGGTATTTTGTTTCAGCTAATTTTAAAGTTTTGCTGAAAAAATAAACGGGTACCTGGGCTTTGTCTCGCTCAATGGTGAGGACTGCACTGATGGCCTCGTCAGCAATTGAGAGGTACACCGATATTAACTCCCCGGTTTTTGGTGCCGCGATATCTGGTAGGGAAGCTAAATGTTGCTTCATCTGGTTGAAAGCTTCTTCAGCTTCTTCAGTCCATTTGAAATCCTTCTTGTCTGAGCAGTTCTTGAGCGTTTTGTAGAAGGGCAGAGATCTTTCGGCCAACTTTGAGGTAAAACGCTTCAAGGCTGCAAGCTTCCCGTTTAAGCTTTCAACCTCCTTCTTGGTTTTTGGTGGTTTGGCTTCGAGGACGGCTTTCACTTTGTTAGGGTTGGCTTTGATGCTTTGCTTTCCAACAATGTGACCCAAGAATTTTCCCTCCTCGAATCCAAATGAGCATTTTTCCGGATTAAGCTTCATGTTAACCTTCCTGAGGTTCTTGAAAGTTTTTTGAATATCGTCAAGCATTTGATGTTCCGTCTTGCTTTTAATCACCAAGTCGTCAACATATGCCTCCATGTTTTTGCCGATTTGGCTTTCGAAGGCTTTGTCAACGAGTCGTTGATAGGTAGCTCCTGCATTTTTGAGGCCGAAAGACATCTTTTGATAACAAAAGATCCCTTTGTCCGTGTGAAAGGCTGTTTTTTCCTCATCATCTTTCTTCATGAGGATTTGGTGATAACCCTTGTATGCATCAAGAAAGCATTTGAACGAGTAACCTGTGAGGGAGTCAACCTTGAGATCAATTTCCGGTAGTGGGTAGCAATCTTTAGGACAAGCCTTGTTAAGATCCTTGAAATCTATGCACATCCTCCAAGAGTTGTCAGGTTTCTTGACCATAACCGGGTTTGCAACCCATGATTAGTACTTGACTTCTCGGAGGATACCGGCCGACACAAGCTTTTCAACCTCTTGGCAGGCTGCCAGACTTCTCTCGGGTGCCAGGCTTCTTTTCTTTTGGACCAACGGCTTGACATCCGATGGTATTCTTAATTCATGCTCGGCAATGTTCCGAGGGATCTCGGTCATATCTTCTGGACACCAAGCGAATACATCGCTGTAATGTGTTAGCAATTTTTCAAGGTACGAAAGGGTCTCTTGAGAAAGGTTTGGATTGACCCTTATTCGTTGTTCAGGGTACCTAGGGTTTATGACCAACCTTTGCCTGTTTTCTTCGCTGTTTGAGTTTTCACCTTCAATCATGTAAGCTTCCTGGGAGGGTTGAAGGGTTGCTATGCCCCTCTCGGTAGGAAATTTAACCGTGCCATGGCCAACAGACACTGCCATGTAAAATGTACACTGTCCTGGTCTTCCGATGATCACGTCATAGCTTGAGGGGATGTTGATAACCACAAAGGTTAATGGTTGGGTTCTTTCTTTTAAACCTTCGCTGAAACAAACATTAAGGGTCAGCTGCCCTAAGGGCTTGAGGGGTATGTCAGCGATACCTTTTATAGAGGTTCCAGAAGGTTGAAGCCTTGAACGTTCTTCATTGCTCAAACGGTTGAAGAATTTTTCGAACATGATTTCAGTGGCTGCCCCAGTGTCTATGTATGCCTTACATGTTTGCAGCGTTCCCACGGTAGCTTCTACCACAAGAGGGCTAGAAAGAGGGTCTTTCTCCATAGGGGGAAGCAGACACACTGAAGCTCCCAAGCTTCCAACCGCTGTCTTTTATGAGGAACCCTTCCATCAAAATTCACCATATGGACTTCCTTACCCTTTCCTTCAGCCATTTTGTCCCGGACTCCCTTTACCAAATGAGCGAGTTCTCCGGACTTAACAACCTCTTCTATTCTTTTCTTGAGTTGGAAGCAATCATTGGTGTGGTGACCTTTTTCTTCGTGAAACTCACAGTATTGGGTGGAGTTCTCATTTTTTCTGCTTTTGGGGAGAGGCCTAGGAGGCCGAAAGTTTTGTTTAACTTCTTCTGTTGCAAGGATTTCTTGAGGGGTCTTTGTGAGGGGTGTGAAACTTATGCCTTTCTCCCTGCTTGAAGGATTCCGGCCTTCAGACCTTCGAGGGTCTGAACCCTTTGGCCGCCTGTCATAGGAGTTGAAGTTCCCCCTTTTTCTAGCTGGGCTATTGCTTCGCCAGCTGGATCCTCTTTTCCTTTGTTCTTTAATGTCTACAGCCTCCTCTCCCCGGATGTGAGCTTCGGCCCTTTCAAGAGCCTCTTCCAGGGTCTTGGGAAGGGATTTGTTGAAATCTCTTGTGAGATATTTAGAGGTGATGGCATTCATGAAACCAGCCACTCTCATTTTCTCGTCCACCCCTACATAAGTCAGACCTTCCTTTTTGTATCGTTCAATGAACGCACGAAGACTTTCATCATCTCGTTGTTTTATCTGGAAGATCACTGTTGCGTCTTTGACATATCGCCTTTGTTGGGAGAAATTCGCCAGGAAACCCTTGCTTAGGTCATCAAAGCTTCGAATGCTTTGAGCAGGTAGATCGTTGAACCAGATTCTGGCGGATCCAACAAGAGTTTGCATGAACATCAGGCAGCATTCAGCGTTTGACCATTTCTCTATCCGGGCTGCACCAGTGAAGATCTGAAGATGGTCCTCAGGATCTTCAGTCCCATCATACGTTCTGATGTGGGACGGCATCTTAATCTTTGATTGGAAATCATAATCGGCTATCTGCCTTGAAAAGCATGAAAGGTTACTTGGCTTGTAAGGTTTAGCCAAGTCTTCTTCAGCCCTTGCATCCACATTGTTGCCATTGCCGTAATTCCCCTGAGTGGCTAGCACTTGATTAATGAAGTGTTGCCACGGGAAGTTGGCCATCATCTGGGTCATCATATTGGGCATGAGGTTGAAGCCTTAAAGGCTTCCTGGACCAACCGAGCAGTTTATTCCGAGAGGGGTGCTCATAACAGCGCTTCGTGCTAAAGGGAGCACGGACAGAGCTTGCTCCCACGTGGTTGTTACATATGCTGGATAGCTTGTTACTGAGGACTGTAGGAGTTGGTCAAGTGTTAGCTCATGTCCCAAAGGAGTACCACTAGTAATCGGTTGTGAAGAAAAGATTGGATGCACCGTAGGATTTGTCATAGTGGACAGATAAGGGTGAGGATTTGAAGGATTACTGGGACCAGCCTCACTTCTTGTAGCAAAAGGAGGTAGAGGTGGTCCGGGAGACAGTGTTGGTTCAGGCTCATCATAGTCTAAACGAATCCTCACTCCTTTTTCTTTTTCTTTACTCACATGCTGGTTGAGAAGTGACCTTAATTCAAGGAAGTTGTTTGCAACCCCCTCGGGGGTAAGTTCAACACGTGCTGGGGTGTCAGAGACACCGATATTGGGAGATGGGACCCCGGATCTGGACGGAGTCGGTGTGTTGACGGTGAGGAACTCGGGTGTGCTCCCCGGAGTTGAAAAAGATGTTGGTATAGCCACGTGAGCTTGGCTACTACCCGGGGTAGAAGTGTTTGGAATCTGATTTACTTCTCCCGGAGATCCACTTTCAGACATGGTGATTTTAAGTGAAGAGAGCTACACTACTAGGTCTTTTTTGAGAAGAAATAGCGGCGTAGCCCCACGGTGGGCGCCAACTTGTTGATGCAACAAATACAAGACCAACGGTAGTAGCTGGGTTGGTTAGGCAAAAGGGTTGAAGGGTTCAACTTTGCCTAACGCAGGTCGCGGGGTCCCCCCACGTTTGCAAGACGTGGAAGGAGGTTTACTAGTTTGTTATTGTTATTTGCTGAAGATTCCTTCACTGAGATGTACTCAGATTCGGAAGTGGGAGCAAATGGAATGTGTGTGGTGGATGTGAAAAGGAGTGACTTGTATGTAAGCAAGTACTCCACACGAATGACCAGAGATTAGAGAATCAGAGCTGGCCAGGAGATGTTTTCTGAAGTAAATGAAGTGTCAATTTATAAGAGAAGACATCTCCCGAAGTAGAATGTGTTAGACTAGTAACCTTGCTTGCAGTGGAGGGTTTCCCCTTTTGGGGGTTAAAGGCTTTTGACCTCTGGATAATAGCGTGCATTGTGCAGACCTGCTTTGCTTTTGCGGCTATGGGTTGGTGAAGCGATCTCCGGATGTGACTGGCCACTGTTTCCGCCTCGCTTTTCCCATCTCACAGCTTTTCAACCATTGAACCGTTTAACCATTTGAACATTTACATATTTAGTCATTTTATTTAGTCTTGGGCTACCCCCGTCATCAACAACATAGCTAAAAAATATAAATTAACAAAAAAAAACAAATAAATAACCCTATAAGTCTCTAGGTAAAAAACAGGCACTTGTTTAACGTCATGTGTAGACATTACCAAATTAGATTAAGCGAGTTCGATCGTGGAATTAGGTTCAACAACATCTCGCTTATGAAATTTAATAAAACCCTAGAAAAAATAAATTAAAATTTGAGTTAATTATGTCGCTCGTCCATGTGGCTTGTAGAAAGTAATAACCTAGGGTACTAATAGTTTAAAGTAATATTCTAAGGTATTAACCTTTCAATTTGTAACAAGCCAGGGTACTAACAATTAATCCAGTTTAATTTTAATGAAGTTCAGGGTTAATTATGTCTTTTTGCATTCTCCATTTATCAAAACTAATAAAAAAATCTTTAGACGCATGAAACCTTACACATTCCCTTAGAGTTGTTTCGTTTTTCCTCATACCATTGTGGAGGCGATTTCAGTCCTTTCGTTTTGCCTCAACCTACATCGTCCTCTGCTCTTAATATATTATAGATACTTCAAGGTTATAAACATATCAATGATTATGTGACAACAATGAATAATACAAAAATATATCTGGATTTAATGATTTATATAGTCCTCCTTTCTTTGAAAAACACATTTTTTTGCAAGACCAACGAATATTTGCATTAAATAAAACATCTAAAACAACCAAAATATATAATCCCACCATATAGCCGAACAACAACATCAAACAAAACATGTTTTTTAGGGTTTTTTATTAGTTTTGATAAATGGGATCGCAGAATGAATGTTTTTCTATTTAGGTTTGAATAAAAGCTATGGGATCGCAGGTTGTGGAGACCCATGTTTTTTATTTAGAGTTTTTTTATTAGTTTTGATAGATGGGGAATGCAAAAGGACATAATTACCATGGAACTCTGTTAAAATTAAATTGAGTTAAGTGTTGGTACCCTAATTTGTTACAAATTGAAAGGTTAATACTTTAGAATGTTACTTTAAACTATTAGTACCCTGGGTTGTTACTTTCTACAAACCGCAGGGACTAACCACATAATTAACTCTTAAAATTTTAAATCAATGTTATATAAAAAAATTCTATAAAACAAAGGGGCAATCTCAAATATAAAAACATAGAATCAAGACTCAAGAAAATGAGAACAAACCTTGTTATATTGTTCACTTGCTTGTATCACAAAATCGTTTTTTATGTTCTTATGGACAAAATGGTTTGTTTTTTGTTCTTGTATAGGCTAGCAGGTAAAAGCGTTATGCGAATTGAGCCACAAACTTTACCATATGGGCCTAAAAAATAATATTATGCTTTTGCTACAATACCAGTTTCATTGAAAAAGCATAATAAATATGGTGTGGGATGCCCACCCTCCAATTAACTTATTTTATATTTGTAATTACCGAAATACCCTTTCAGCTAACATACAATATGGATGGAGTTAAGCCCGTTGAGCAAACTGGCGATAAAATCGAAACATCAAAAATGATTGTTTTTAAAGGATTAAGACAAAACTGTTAAAACAGACAAACCAGATGGAGCAAAACGGAAGTTTACTCTTTAATCAAATATACGCTCCTAAACTAGTTGCAAATCATGAGCAACGAAGTTTCAATTATAAATGGGAAATAATTGAATCACGAACAAAGTCCAAACCTAAAATATTATTACTTCCTTACCTAACACGTAACACCAAAGCCCACCAAACCTCCACCATCTTCTTCTTGATTGGGTAAATTTCACCTCAAATTTCGCCACATTTTCCTTGTATATTCCCCTGCATTTTATCTGTTTACAACTTTATATGCTTCTCTTTCCACATCACCCAGTTTCTTTCTAGTAAAATGGAGGCCAAGCTATTGAATTTCCAACTGTCTCCTGCCATTTTTCGTTCAAACTCTTGGAGGTTTCCGGTCCAAATTGCCCCTCCATTGTCGAAAAATTGCAACTTTCAGACACCCATTTCTGGGTTTTCAAAGAATCGGGTCCAATCTGTTCAGGCTTCTGCCTCCCTCGGGTACCCTTCAAATTTGATCTTGAAATTTCATGATATAAATTATTTTTGAAAAGTAAATTATGTTACGAAATATCTTGATTATTATGTACCCTTTTTATGGGTTTGTTGATCGCCTTTGAACCAAAAGACAATTGTCAATTAATTGCTACTCAATAGTCAAGGTGTCAATCATGTCGGGCTAGCGAGCGGGTTGAAGGGTATTATTCAACCCTAGCCCCACCCAAATATTTACTCGTGTTGGACCAACTTAAAATAGTGTCGTGTTGGGATCGACTTGTTTAACATTCATTTGTGAATACGAGTTATACCGAGTGTCTTAGGAACAATTTACAATTACTCAGTGTTCAAAATGTTGGAAGTTAATCCTAAAACTCGTTTGAGTTGAAAGTTGACGAAAGTGAAAGTTTTATTTAATTGGAATTTATTTAATCATTTGAATGTTTAGAATTATATAGAGTGATTTAATTAGTAGAGATAATGATATGAGTTAATATTAAATTATTAATTGATAGAAGTATATGAGTAGGATTAGTATGGTTATTTTAGTATAAATAGGGGTCTAGGTTGTTGTTTTTATTTGTCTCTTTTTTCGTAAGTTCGTTTGATTGAATAGAAAGAGTCGCAGGTTTGTTCCCCCAAATATCTCGTGTTCGTGTACAATCTAATTGTTTGATTTGTCTAGGCCTAACACAAAAAGAAAATTACTCCTACTTTAATGAAACTTTTTTTTAATTAGTGCCCTTTTATTTTATCTTATTTTTTTTCTTTATCTTTAGTTTTCTATTAAAAAACTTGGATTTATAAATTTCGTTTCGAGATTAGAAGAAGCAAATAGAAAGGATTCAAGACTGGGTAGTTCATAGCATTATCTGTTATCAACATCTATCCACATAGTTTGATGGTAATTCGACATTCTGTAGCGTGTTCTATTGCATCTTGCTGATACAATCCCAAATAACAGATATGTTACACATTATATCTTCTTTTAGCTTTTAGCTTTTAGCTTTTAGTTTCATCCGATTTCATTTTATTGTAGAATAAAGAATGCAGCTAGAATAGATGAGAGCGAGATTTACACTCTTGACGGTATAAGAAGTTCTTTAATTCGACAAGAGGATAGCATAATACTCAGCCTTGTCGAAAGAGCTCAATATTGTTACAATGGCGATTCGTATGACCCTAAAGCTTTCTTCATGGATGGCTTCCAGGGTTCATTAGTTGAATTTATGGTCCAAGAGACCGAAAAGATTCACGCTAAGGTAACTTAAGTGCCATTTAAAGTTGTTAAAATAGAAAAAAAATTGTAAACTTGTAAGATAATCTTCGTGACTGTCTTTTGAAACAGATGGGAAGATACAAGAGCCCTGATGAACATCCGTTTTTCCCAAACGACTTGCCTGAACCTATGTTGCCCCCTTTAGAGTACCCACAGGTTGTGATATCTTTAAGACTCCATTTGTGTTATATATAACAAAAAATGGTACTTTAGAAATGCTTCTAAACGTGTACACGATATAGGTGTTGCATCCTAGTGCTGATTCGATCAATATCAACAGTAAAATATGGGATTTGTACTTTAAAGATCTTCTACCTAGACTGGTCAAGAAAGGAACTGATGGTAATTGTGGATCAGCAGCAACATGTGACACAATCTGCTTGCAAGTAAATTCGGATCTTTTTTCATGTTGATTAGCCCAAACTTCATGTTTGTGCAATTGCGCGTGGATTTTGACCTTGAAAATGCAATATTTACTTTGCAGGTTCTCTCTAAACGAATCCACTATGGTAAATTTGTGGCAGAAGCAAAGTTTAGAGCTTCACCAAATGATTATGAAGCTGCCATTAGAGCACAAGTAAGGATTCTTTTTTTTTTTTTTTTTTTTTTTTTTCATATGTGAACATATTTATATTGGATATGCCTTCAAGTTTGTTGTGTGGGTCATCGGGGGGCAAAAGTGAAAGTGCACTAATTTTAACGTTATTTTACTAATTTCGTGAAAATAACGTTAAAAAGCGGGGGACGGTTAGTCATGCGTCATGTGGTGGCGTTGATAGCCGAATGACAAGGGGTACATGAACTAATCGGCCTTTGCGGAGTGTTATGTGCCTTATTTCCAAGGCTTGAAGCAAAACTACTATCGAGCCGGGGTCTGGAAGCAGCCTCTCTATTCTTATGGGGTAGAGGTAAGGCTGTCTACATTTTACCCTTCTCAGACCCTACCTTAACTTTGCTATTTTTTTAATGGCTCAGCGGAACACACCTTTAACGAAATATCTCCACCTCCCGGGTTCGATCCCCGGGCCCCCTCTAAGGTCCAGCCCCCCATTTCGAATAAACTACTCTGGGTGGGAGTCGAACCCTGCAGCTCTAAACCCCTTAGGGAAAACTCCTGACCACCCCACCAAAGTGGTGATGGCTTAAGTTTGCTATTGGTGGGATTTACTGAGTATGATGATGATGCTTTCAAGTTTGTATAATCTTTCGATCTCCTAACGGTTTTTCAACGACATGCAGGATAGTAACAAACTGATGGATTTGTTGACATATCCGGCTGTAGAGGAGGCAGTCCAGAGAAGGGTTGAAACAAAAGCAAAGGCTTACGCGCAAGTGGTCGATGATGGGGCCGCGGAAGTTGAACCAGAGCCCGTGTACAAAATTAACCCGAGTTTAGTTGCTGATATTTATGGGGAGTGGATTATGCCTTTGACTAAGGAAGTTCAGGTTGAGTATTTGCTAAGAAGACTTGATTAAATGGAATATATGTAGTATCATACCTTACACGAAACTTACACGAAAAATAATGTTTATATATATGTTGAACAAGACTAGAGGTGTTGTGGGTCCATTAAGTGGGGTTGCTATATGTTATGTGAGGATGAGAGTTCAACTTATACATGGTGGTATAACAGAAGGGTTTTTGCTTTGTTTATTCTACTATATAATGGTTTATTGTTTATGAGGAGTTTGAACTTTGTATGGTTGATGTTGGGTAGCGAACTAATGACGGATCCAGAATTTTATTCTAATGGGTTTTTTTAGTAAATTCTCTTTAATTATAACTATTTTTTTTTCTAAATTTTATAAGGTTTTCACTAATTTTTTTTCATTTTTTCCAAACGCCTTGGGTTCCTGGGAACCCACAAATATGAGCCGGATCTGCCCCTGACCGAACCCAAACGTTGTAAACTGGTTGTGAAACTTAATTATTTCCAATTATTGTATTGATTATTATATTGTGTTTATTAATCTTTTAAGGTGGCCTAGAGGTAAATATTTGAGTCCCTCTACCGACAGTCATGTCTTAATTTGAAATCTAGCTTCCAGTGGTTTTGTGCCTTTACCCCTCTTGAAAGCCACATGCGTAATGCAAACGATTTTTTACGCTTTTACTTGATCTCATGGTTATGAGGGTATAAATAGGATACCATGAATTTTTCGATAAACGGTGACCCTATAGTAATTATGTAAGCATTGTTCTTTGCACTTATTGAATGAAAGACATTAGAGCATCCCAACGCTAAACACATCCACACATCCTAAGACTGGAGGGTATGGGGGCCGGCCCAGCCCCGACGAGCCCCGGCGCCGGACCCCCACACCGCCCCCTATGCCTCGTCCCGTCTTCTCCGTCGCCCCAAGGCCGTGAGCGACGTGCCTCCTTCTCTCTCCTCTTTCTTCGTTCTCTCTCCTCTCTCTCTCTCTCTCCCTCTAAAATCAAATTAGTTTATTTTTTTAATTGTTTTTATAAATAGTGTGGGGCCCCATCCTCCACCCCTTGATCCATCCCCTTTAGGCCCATCATCACTCTCGATGACGTAGCATGCTATGTGACGGCCCATCCTCATGAAGATGACCCTCCCCATACCCTCGAGTCTAACAACCAGCCATATCATCAATGCCCTTATTGAATAAATATCTAGAATTTCGAATACTATCTTCCTCTCTCTTTTTTCTCTCTTCCATCTAGATGTTATCTAAATTTGAAAAGTAATTTTCAAATACCATTGGAGATGCCCTTATATTAAATGTGTCCGAGATAACTTTTATCATTTAGAAACTTGTAACTATATTACAATATATTTCTTGCATCTTAATTATTTTTATATTCAATAAACCTTTAGGTATTTCTTAAAAATGTAAATCTGAATACATTAAATATACTTTAACCATGTGTCCTTAGACTAAAGGGTATGGTGAGGTCCATCCCCATGAGGATGGGCCGCCACCTAGACGTCACATCACCGGCTCGTGGGGGATGAGTCTCCTTCACTTTCGAGGGGGGTGGAGGATGAGGCCCCACCTTAATATTTTATTATTTCCTATGTTTTTTTTTTTTGTTAATTTAATAAAAACTTTAAAAACATTAAAAATTACAACATAAAACAACCTAAATAAATTCATTTCATAACATTAAAAAAATTACATTTCCTAAAAATAAAAATTAGTAATCCTAAAAACGAAAAACATAAAAAACGAAAAAAATTACGATACGATACGATAAAAAAACTAAACAACCTACGACGTCCATTTTTTTTTTCACCTTTTCCTTCATCCTCCGATAAACCTCGCATTCATCCTCCGGAACCGAGTCGAGATCCAACCTCATATTCGGGTTGGGGTTGTTTGGGTTGAATGGATTCATGATTAGAGCAAATTGTATAAAAAATATGGAGTGTTTTTATAAAAAAGGAAGAGAATTGGAGAAGAATGGGAGTAGAGTGATATAAAAAAGGATGAGATTGTGGTATTTATTTAAAATGAAAATGGTTTTTTTTATTAAATATGCCGTTAAACAACGGCTATAAAATTCAAAAGAGGAGCGGCGACCCCGGCTGTGGGGTGCCGGGTGTGACGAGCCGAGCCCCAGGGGGCGGTGTGGGGGACCGGCGCCGGTCCTAGCCGGGCCTCAGCCGGCCCCCATACCTTCTAGTCTTAGTGAACAAGGTGGATGAAGTCGTTTGTTTATTGGTATTTTATAATGTAATAATCATATTTTCAACATATACATTTACCATGGCAGGGAATAGTGCTTCCCTACCATTAGTCGAAATGGACGGCCGCTCCTCTTCTATTGGACCAACCATTTTATTATTTTATATCAACTTTAAAATCATGGTTTTCCCCCAGTTTAAAATTACGATTTTCTCCCAACTAAAAAATATAATAACCCTTTTACCAGCAGCTCAAAATTATGATTTTGCCATCGGTTCAAAAATTACATTTTTACCCTCATCTTTTTATTTTATACCCGCTTTAAAATTACGGTTTTGCCCCCAGTTTAAAATTACGGTTTTGCCCCCAGTTTAAAATTACGTCTTCGGCACCAGTTCAATATAAAATTATGCTTTTGCCCCCAGCTCAAAATTACGATTTTTCCCTCGGTGCAAAATTACGATTTCACCCTCAATTTAAATTTACTTTTTTGCCTCCAGCTAAAAATAAAATTATGGTTTTCCCCTACCTCAAAATTACGATTTTACCTTCGATTCAAAATTATGATTTTCCACCAGTTCAAAATAAAAATATGACTTTACACCCAGCTAAACCGAAAATACGATTTCGCCCCCGGTAAAAAAATTACGCTTTTACCCTCAGCCAAAATTACGTTTTCGCCGCAGTTTAAAAAAAAAGTTGTTTTCCTCCGGCTCAAAATTACTATTTTACACCGGTTTATTATTTATATCCACTTTAAAATTGCGTTTTCCCCCCAGTTCAAAATAAAATTTTGTTTTTCCCCCGGCTCAAAATTACGATTTTACACCAGCTTAAAATTACGTCTTTGCCCCCAGTTCAAAATAAAATTATGCTTTTGCCCCAGCTAAAATTTACGATTTTCCTCTCGGTTCAAAATTACGATATCACACTCAATTCAAACTTATGTTTTTTTGCCCTCGGTGCAAAATAAAAATATGGTTTTCCCTAGCTAAAAATTAGGATTTTACTCTCGGGAAAAAAAATTGATTCCCCCCCCCAAGTAAAAATAAAAATATGACTTTGCCCGCAGCTAAAAATCGTGTCAAGGAGCTGTCTACACTCTTTTTACTTTTTCTTTCTAGTAAAACTATGATCCTGTTTTTTTAATTGATTGAGAATTATTCGGTCATCGCCCCGTAACGCGGGCGAGTCAACACCTACACCTAGTTAAGTATTAACTTTAGATTATAAATTTTTTTAGTACATTTCAGTTGTATCCATGGTTAAAAAAAAAAAAAAAGCTAAATCGAATATAGACAAAAACATGTTATTGGTACACGTCGAATTAAGGAATAATTGTTTCAACTGTTATTATGTGTCTTTTTCAGGTGGTTCAATATCTATCAATATTGTTTATACATATTTATTATTGTGCTTTTTATTGGTACACGTCATATTAAATAATCCACATGACATCAATAAACTTTAGTTTGGTCCACATGCTCTAGATATTTAATTATTTAGTCGTCAATTTAGTATTTGTTTATTTAGTTTACCTTTTTTTTTTTTCCAGAATCAGGACATCATATTTAATTTAATTCTTTATTATATTATTTTTGATATTATGGTTGTAGTAGACTAGAAGATATGTTTGCATTTGATGTTTACGTGATAAATATAGCCAAATACGTATACTATATTCAATGTTGCAGAAACGGTTCTAGGCGGCTGAAGGGGTATGGTCCCAGATCTTGCGTCAGCATCGACCGCGAGTGACCATTACCCTTATCAAAACCCCCACTAGCTAACAACCTACTTGTGTCCGTGCGGGAACGCATCGACACAGTGGTTGAATCCAATCTGTCCAGTGATGGAGGAGGACTTACCTGGAATATGAGAACGGTAGGGTGATGCGGCATAGCATCACATCTGGTGTATGAAAACGGAAGTGTTCACAGCGACGCGGCCTGGCACCGCGCCCAGTGAACATTTCTATCAATACAAGGAAGCTGCGACAGTCACCACAGTCGACGATGCGGCTGGCACCGCGTCTCGCGTATTTCTTGATCGCAAGCAAGGGACGCGGTAACATCAGATTTACCGCAAGCAGCGATGCGGCTCGCACCGCATCCTATACGCCCAACAAGTGGGACTGACAACACAGTGCAAGTAGCACCAATGACAGTCATCTGTCAGGGCTACGTAAGCAAACAGACTGACGTGGCGTAACCTCCACACCCGACAAGCCTGACACACCTGCAAAGGTGCAGCATGTCGTCAGTCTGTCCATCATCCTCCTCCTTCACTCCTCGGCTATAAATACCAACCTCAAACCAGGTTTGAGGTATCTCTTCACAACTCTCTCACTACTACTACTATCATACTTTGCTTCCCAAGCAGATTACTGATTCTTACGCCGGAGAGTGGTAACAAGGAGCACCCCCCACCCCATCCTCCTAGTTACGAGTCACGGTTTGTTTCCTTGTGCAGGAGATCAACCCACCGGTGATCCAGTCAACGATCCTCAGGAGGAAGGGATTAACCCTTCTTGACGAGATCAGTGAGTTAACCCTGCCCGGTTAACCATTGTTTTATCATTGGCGCCCACCGCTACTCTTAGCACTTTTTAAACCATCCTTACCCCTCTCACAAGATCATGACTGATCACCAAAACAACACTGTGAATAACCAAAATCCCACAAACCTAGGTCCGATAGGGGTCAATCCCTCAACCTCGCATCCCGGACACATCGGCACGTCGACGCAAAGGGGCCCATCCCTTACGTTCGGACATGACTTATCACAGTACGCAGCTGTGATCCCACCAGGCACGTACCTTCATACCTGGTATAACCAGCAGGAAGCCCTCCTGACTGCAACATACAACCGCGCTTGTGCGGAAGCGCAAATACAAGCTGGGCCTACCCAAGCACCGCACACCCCGGCTGACCGTATTCTACAATACGAAGGCAGGGTACATTCACGTCCAGCTTCGAGAAGCAGACGTGAAGACCGCGGATCATCTTACTGTGAGGTCCGCACAATAAACGAGGACGATTCATCATACGGGTCCCACACCAGGGGACCAGTGCATACCCGCCTAGGTCCTTACGTTGAGGACAGGAAACGGTCCGCATCCCGAAGTGGCTCTAGAATTCAGAGCCGTTGGGCCCGCAACCGTATACCGAAGGGTATAGTCGTACCGACCCGGACGACCATACATATATCGGGGATTCGTATGACACCAACAGCAGACCGGGAGGACGCAACTATTTCCCTCCCACTCATCCCCGCAACACATACCTCAGGGCCTCAAAACGCCCTGAGAACCAGCCATACAGGCCGAAAGCTGCGGCCGAAAACTCCAAATTCGCCCCGCGAATTGCCCACGCCCATGTTACCACAACAAAATTCTCTTTCAACGTCGGGAAATACAACGGTTCGTCCGACCCGGACGACCACATAAACGTTTTCATGGGCGCAGGGTGCAACGGCCTGTGGGACGAACCCACCTGGTGCAACTTTTTCCCCCAGACCCTCACGGGCCTGATGTGTGTAAAATGCAACATATAAAACACATCAATTAAGGCATAAAACTAACCCTTTTTAAGTACTAATGTTGGAAAAAGAGTGTTTTTGTCTTCCTTTTGTATTTTCAGGATGAAATGAGCTCAAAATCACAAAAGAAGCAAAAAGACCACTAATTCTACCATAAATACAAGAAAAGGAACAAAAGTGGACTGCCCGGACCCTCAACGGCACCTCTCAAGGCAAAAAGAAGGAAACAGAGTCTGAACACGCCCCGTGTCCAGCGAACACGGGGGCGTGCCCAGGAAGCAGCAGAAAAGACAAACCAGTAGAAGCTTCCATTGCCCACCACGGGGCCGTGTCCAGCGAGCACGGGGGCGTGGTGAAAGTACAGCAGGCGCATTAATTGTAATTCGCAATTACAATTAATGAAGAGAGAGAGTGTCAGGCGGGCACGGGGCCGTGTCCAGCGGACACGGGGCCGTGTCCAGCCTTCTGTTCAGCCTATAAATAGAGGAGCTTGGCTTCATTCTCTCTCATCCCTTGGCACACCACCTCTCTCACACCTCATCCACCACCCACCACCACCATAACACCATCATCCACCACCATCATCCATTGTCCATCATAGAGTGTGTGAGTCGTCTCGGGATCCAAGATTGATCGTAAGAGTTCTTGACAATCAAGGCCATGTTTGCCTAAGTCTCTTACATCACTTGGTGAAGACAAGTGTTTAGTATAATACTTTTTATTTTTAATCTTTTGCACTTTTTATTTGGTTTTGTATTAATGACTTTAATAACTAGTTACTTATGTTGAAGGTGATCTTTCCTTATCGTTTGTCCGTGGTGTCTTGGCGTTATTTTACTGTCTATATAAAATAAAAGATTTTCACCATTCATATCTCCACGGTCTATATGGAGGTATGTTGGCTACCTGGTCGGGGGTTAAGGGAACGGTTTGGTAAGGGTCTTGCCCTTGTTCAGCGTTTAGAGGTCCTGCTTGGGACCTCGGTCAAATTTAGTAGGATCTCCTTCAATGCCCATAGGTATTGGATGGCGGGGATCCAAACTCTTTGACCCCCTCATAAGTTAATTACTATTAATACTATAACCCGGCTATTTAGGACTGTATCCCTGCTGACTCAGACTACTTAGCCGAGGGTAACGTCACCGCCAAAAGCGGGGCCTACCATAATTTGCATTAATAACTTAATTCATTATCTTTCAATAATCCGACCCTTTAGGATTGTATCCTTGCTGACTCAAACTACTGGGTTGAGGGTAACGTCGCCTTCAAAAGAGGGGCCTACTACAATAACTAAGATAATCTCTTAAACAAGTGCAAAAGTGCGAAAATAATCAAAGGTTATACTAATACACGTGTCGGAACCAAGTGATTCATCTTGTCTATCTGTTTTTATTTTATTTTTATTTTCCGCATTTAGTTAGTTTTTATTTTTCTTAGTTTAAAACATTTTTCTAACCTTTTTGATTTGATTAGACGTTGAGGATAAACCGGTATTAAAAGCTCTTGTGTCCTTGGACGACCTCGGTATCTTACCAACACTATACTACGTCCACGATGGGTGCACTTGCCCATATGTGTGTTTAGTGTTAGTAAATATCGTGTTTTATAAATTTAAAACTTGGCTAAAAGTGTAAAAAGGGCTTAAATATATATCTAAAAACATATATACACTAACACGCATCAGGCCTGGCCAGGGCATGGTTCGATTCTTTGCCAGTGGGATCACTGGCCTCATTCGAGGACTTGCACACAAAGTTCCTCGCTCATTTCAGCCAGCAACGACGTCACGTACGTGACTCGTTGGACGTCATGAACATCTGGCGAAGGGACGACGAATCTTTAGAAGCATTCGTCGTCCGGTACAATAAAGAGTGCCTAGAGATAGGTGACGTGAAAGACCAAATGGCACGGAACCATTTCATCAAGGCCGTCAGAGACAGGCAGATGGTTATTACCATATCCGGCAAGGAGGGCTTGCCTAAAAAATGAGAAGATGTCATGGCCGCAGTCAAGACATACGCCCAGACACAGCGGTCCCTTAAACCGCATGTGGCAAAGGCACAGCCCCAAGCCGAAACCTCCCACCAAGGGTCCAAGCGTAACAATAAACGCAACCGAGACGTTGGAAATCGCGATATTTCCAAACCATACTTCCCGCGTACCAACCCGTTTGACCCAAAGAACTACAACACCCAACGGGACAACCGGGCACCAAGGAAGGATTCTCGGGACCGCAACTGGACCGAGATCACTGTGTCGCCAAGCGAAGTCCTTCTTACGGACGCACAGCTCTTGCGACCGGCCCAACCAATGAAGTCCAAGAAAAATCAGGATCTCACACTCTATTGTGAGTACCACAAGGACTCGGGCCACACCACAAACAACTGCATCAGTCTCCGGCTGGAGATTGAGCGAGCCTTAAAAGAGGGGAAACTGCAACATCTTTTGCCGGGTGGACAAAAACCCACAAAGCGCATCACCCATCATGGCGAAGGCACCTCCTCTGGGAAGAAGACCATGTACGTGGCCTCCACCCACATGACCAACGGAGGTAAAGGTAGGCCGCACAAAGCGGCGAGAAGGCCGGACAATGACTGGAAAGACGAGCAAGTCATCTTTCCAAAAGTTCGAGGCGGACCGCGCGACATGCGTGCCGTCGTTATTACAGGCCAACTGGCGCATTACTGCACCGAGCGTCTATTCATCGACCCGGGCAGTACTTCTGATATAATCTACGAACAATGCTTCAACCAGTTCGACCAGGAGGACAAAGATCGTTTGCAGGCAGTAGATTACCCGTTGGCCGGGTTCGCAGGGGAAACTGTTTTTCCCCTGTGCCAGATTACTTTTCCTGTGCGTCTTACCAGCGGAAGGCACACAAGAACAGAAGAGGTAAACTTTATGGTTTTACCTCACACCTCCAGATATGACGTACTCCTTGGGAGGGAATCCCAAGGCGATTTCAATATGATTACATCCGTCCCCCACTCTGCTGTCGGTTTTCCAACCGAATCGGGGGTCGCGATAATCTACGCACGCAGAGACGTCATGATATCGGACGAAATACGTCCGACCAAGGTCGCAAGGCCTACCCCCAACAACCAACCAGAAAAATGGGTTCTCAACGCGAGATACACAGAACAAAAGGTTACATTGGGTCACGCCTTGTCCCCGACCACAAAAGCGTACCTGAAGCAGCTTCTCTTCAGGAACCAAGACATTTTCGCATGGACACCCGCAGACATGACAGAGGTCCCACGTGATATCGCGCAACATCACTTGAATACCTTACCAGGTATCAAGCCGGTGATTCAAGGCCAACGCCACCTTGGATCCGCTAAAAACCAGGCGATGCAAGAGCAGGTCGAAGAACTGCTCTCCGCAGGCATCCTGCGGGAAGTTAAATACCAGACTTGGTTATCTAACCCAGTCATGGTAGAGAAACCATCCGGGGGCTGGCGCATGTGCGTCGATTACAAGGACCTCAACAAAGCCTGCCCCAAGGATTGTTACGCACTTCCAGAAATCGACGAAAAGGTCGATAATCTCGCACCATTCAGATGGAAGTGTTTCCTCGATTGCTACAAAGGTTACCATCAGGTACAAATGGCAATCGAGGATGAAGACAAAACGACATTCCGCACTCCTACCGGGAATTACGGTTATACAAAAATGTCGTTTGGGTTGCGCAACGCAGGCGCAACCTATCAAAAACAGATGAATGACACTTTCCGCGGGCAAATAAGCAAAAGTGTCGAAATCTACATGGACGACCTAGTCCTCATGAGCATGGAGGAAGATACCATGCTCACAGACATCGAAAGAACATTCCAGACTCTGCGAAGCGTTAACATAAAGCTCAATCCAGGGAAATGCTCGTTTGGAATGGAAGAAGGCAAATTCCTTGGGTTCATCGTGACTAAAGATGGATTCAAGGTAAACCCGGAGAAAGTTCAGGTGATCGAGCGCATGCCATCGCCTTCAACGATGAAAGACATGCAACGGCTGGCCGGCAGGCTAGCCGCACTAAATAGATTCTTAGCCAACCATGCAGCTAAGTCCTATCCCTTCATCAAGACCCTGCGGAACTGTTTAAAGAAAGAACAATTCCAGTGGACCGCAGAGGCGGAATATGCTTTCCGAGAAATGAAGGAGTGTTTGATACAACTCCCAACTCTGACCGCACCACGCAAGGATGAGCCACTCATATTATATCTATCTGCCGCGGACAACGCGGTAGGTGCGGTATTGATAGTGGAGCGGGAGGGGGTTCAAACACCCATCTATTACATCAGCAAGATGCTCAACGACCCAGAAACAAGGTACTCAATAATGGAAAAGTTGGTATTAGCACTAGTGCACGCATCAAGACGGTTGCGACGCTACTTCGCGAACCATGTCATCACGGTGCTAACCAATTACAGGATCGGCCCGATCCTATCCAAACCTGACATCTCTGGGAGATTAGCAAAATGGGCAATAGAGCTAGGCGCGCACACGCTGAACTATAAACCGCGCCCCGCGATTAAAGGCCAAATCTTAGCTGATTTCGCCGCCGAAGTACCGGTGAACCGCATCCAAGAATGCGAAGAAGCACAAAACCCTACACCAACACCATCTTCCTCAGAAACATGGACACTATTTACAGATGGTGCCTCCAACGAAGAAGGTGCGGGCGCAGGTCTGCGACTCGTCAGCCCTGATGGCCAAGAACTTACATATGCAATCCGCCTCGATTTCAAAAGCACAAATAACGAGGCAGAATATGAGGCCCTACTGGCAGGACTACGTTTAGAAGTCAAACTCGGCGTGCAACATCTGGAAGCACACGTCGACTCTTTGTTGGTTGCAGGACAGATACGCGGCGACTATGCCACAAAGGAGGATATCATGATCCTCTACCTCGAGCAAGCCCTGCAACTAACATCAAAGTTCACTTCATTTAATATCCGGCATATTAACAGGAGTGAAAACAAATCCACAGATGCACTCTCCAAACTTGCATCCACCAGCTTCCAACACCTGGCAAAGGAGATACGTATCGAAATTCTACAAAATCCTTCAGTACCCCTGCGCCAGGTCAACGTCATCCAATCATGGATGACACCGATTATTGCATATTTGCAATCAGGTGTGACTCCCGAAAGCAAGTCAGAGGCACGCAAGCTGCAATACAAAGCATGCCATTGTCAAATGGGAGACGGTATCTTATACCGCAAATCATACCTAGGGCCACTCCTACGATGCCTCAACCCCCAGGATGCCACATACCTCATTAGAGAGATACATGAGGGTATGTGCGGCATACACGCCGGACCACGCATGGTAGTGGCCAAAATCACGAATTCTGGGTATTACTGGCCCGACATGCACCTGGACGCCATCAAAGAATTGCGCAAATGTGTCAACTGTCAACGACATGCTCCAAAAACTTTGCGCCCCAAGAACAACCTGGTCCCAGTCACCACCGCATGGCCCTTTAAAAAATGGACAATCGACGTGGTGGGACCTTTCCCTAACGCATCAGGTGCGGTCAAATTTATCATAGTAGCGGTTGATTACTTCACAAAATGGGTAGAGGCAAAACCGCTCGCCTCGACCACTGCTATGATAACAAGAAAATTCATATGGGAACACATCATCTGTTGTTTCGGTCTACCAATGTGCATCGTCACCGATAACGGCACCAACTTTGCTGCCGACGAATTCCAAAAATGGCTAGAAGAACTGCATATTGAGCACATATTCTCATCAGTGGCACACCCAAAAGGGAATGGCCAAGTCGAGAGTATCAATAAAAGTCTAGTGGAAGGCATCAAAACACGGTTGGGAACAGCCAGACGTGGTTGGGTCGATGAACTCCCAAGTATCCTATGGGCTCACCGTACGAGCCCAAAAACGAGCAATGGAGAAACACCCTTCAGCCTAGTCTATGGTTCAGAAGCGGTGATCCCCGCGGAAGTAGGCATCCCTTCTCCCAGAATGTTGGCTATTGAAAAAATAGACAACAGTATGGAACGCAAGATTGACTTAGACCTCTTGGAAGAGAGGCGTGAAAACGCTGCCATCAATGAGGCTAAGTACAAATCCAAACTGGAAAAGTACTACAACTCGCGTGTCCGCGTTTGTACTTTCAACCCGGGAGACTACGTCCTCCGTGACAATGAAGCATCTAATGCTGAACGCCCAGGAAAAATTGCCCCCAAGTGGGAAGGACCCTACCTCATCAATGAGGTCTTGGGAAAAGGCGCGTACAAATTGCAAACGTTAGAAGGCGAACCTATCGCACGTACATGGAATGCACAACAGCTTAGACGCTGCTACATGTAAGCCATGTTTTTACATTTTCATGTAACCTATCGGGCCGCAGGCCATTTGCAATTAAATAAACGAGCAATTCAATGCAATATTGTTTGTTACTACTATTACAAATGCGTGTTCCACTTTGCGGTATCCGCAAAAACAGATTGGCAAAATCTTCATTCGCGATACCCACACAAAGTGCCAACCACACACAAATATTGTAATCGGACAGCAAAAGGCAGAATATTCAGTATCTATCCGGCCGGATAGACAAGTTTTTACAAATCTTACACAATTCCTAAACCCTAAAAAGGTAAACAATGGAATTGACGCGTACTCATACGGCAAAGGTATGGAGTATACTTGACCCCATTCACAAATGGGTAAAGTCCCGGATATACAAGTTTTTACAAAACTTACTCAGTTCTGAAACCCTAACGGGGTAAATGACGGAATTGACACGTACTCATACGACAAAGGCATGGAGTATACTTGACCCCATTCACAATGGGTAGAGTCCCGCATATACACGTTCAAACATGCAAGAAATTAAAAAACTTGTACACATTGAATAGCAAACTTTATATTCAAAAAATTCAAGCACCCACGCGATGCTTAACGGATTTACATGAAGTTTCTAACATATACAAGAGGAAAAAAAAAGGGGGCACACTAGCCAACCTAAACCCTATTTGGTACCGCTGGTTCCCGCACCATCTTGGCCGCCACCAGCAGGATCCTCTTCTGCATACAGCATCCGCAAATGGTCTATATAATCCGCAGCCTCTAAACATTCGTCCAACTTCTCCACACAAGAGAGGGACGTATCATAAAAGGAGGCAACAGCCGCGTTAACACGTCACGAAACCCGGATCGCTCTTTAGTGTAATCGCCTTCAGACATGACGTTTATGTGACCGATACAGCGGCTGTAACCAGCTTTAAAACCGGCATCACGGGCACGTTCCTTGACCAAGTCCAAACCAGTTGCGGTCTCAGGTGCATCCATGATAGTCTGAACAATCTGCAATACAAGGATGATAAGACTCACATGCTAATCCAAGCAAATATAAAGGCAAGGGATACTTACACGCGCGATACCGTGACTCCGCATCCATTCACGGTCAGCCTCCAGTTGGTTAAACGAAGAGGTCAGAGCATCTCTGGCCTCAATAGCAGCATTAGCCCGCTCTTCCGCTGCAGTCATGCGGGCTGTGAGGTCTGTAACCGCGACCTCCCGAGTCTGAACTTCAGCCTTTCAAAGAGCAATCAACAGTTCACAAAATCAGTAAACATTCTCAAAAGGCGAAAAGAAAAATACAAATAACGAATCATACCTGAAGGCTGGCAACAACTTGATCCAAATGGGTGCGCTCAGCATTCGCCACCTCAAGAGCCTTAGAAGAGCGACTCTCACACTCTTTGGCCTCCTCAAGGGCCTTTGCAGCACGAGCCCCCGTTTCCTTGGCATCTTCAAGCGCCTTTACAGCCCGGGCCTCCGCGAGCAGCTTCCTCCTCCCTGCGGCCTAACGCCTTGTAATCTTCCAAAATGGCGTTCGCCACTATGGAACTTGTTACTAGCATGGTAGAAAGTTGGTTGATGCGCAGCTCACGGGGTGCAGAACGGGCACGTTCAACTTCAAATGGGGTGCCCAGACCACCCAGAATCTCTTTGCACGCAGAGGGGTCGTTGGAAATATCATCCCCCTGCATAACACTCCAGGGGGGTCGGTGATAAACGGTACTACGACCCTGGGTATAGGTGCGGTTATAATACTCCAATTCAGACTCCCAGGCTTAATTGGAGGCCCATCATAACCCGCACCACCGACAGACGAATCGGTAACCTTCTCACCAGCAGAAGATTTCTGCGACTCAGCATCAGTTTTTTGCGGCTCTGCATCAGACTTTTGTTTCCCAGAATCAGAAAACCGTAGATCCAAATTATCACCCTCATTGGGAGAGATCAGATTGTTGGAGGAATCAACGGTATCGAAAATCTGGGTCGCGACCTTCTCCGCAGTACCCTCCGCTTGCACGGTCGGATCAGGCACCACCTTAACAAAAGGCGCCGAAGGTTCCTTAGACACCCCCGCACCCGCACCCGTGGTGTGCGGGGGAGACGAAGGAGCATCAAAGATAGAAAAATCTTTATCTTGAAGCTCTGCAAAACAAAGTCAATAGCTATCAAAAAACAAGTTGTGCATAACACTTGAGACAAGCTATAAAACACTTACCAACAGTAACCGCAGGTTTCTTTGGTGTCGGACCAGTCCTCTTAGACTGCAACCTCCGACGTTTCGGTTCACCGGCACCAGCGGCCGTCTCCTCTACTTGCCTCTTCCCACCAGCAGACTGCGAACCCGCAGCGGTTCCACCCACAGCTGCACCCAAACCCTCAAGGGTATCAGATACTATCACGTAATCCATGTATCTACGGAAAGAAGAGTGAGAGATACCTGCCGCTTGCGGCACCATATTAGGCACAACAGTAACCTCTGGTATTTTCTTCTGGCGAAAGCGCACGCCTTTCACCACCTGTTTCTTGGGCACACCCTTCGCGTCAGGATCCCCTAAGGCCCCAAGATCACCTGCATGGAAACCATCCAAAAGGTGGGTCGGTGAAACCATTTTTGTTATCACAAGAGAATCCCTAAATGTACCTTTGCCTCGCGGCAATTCAACTGCCAACGCGGCCTCAGTAGGCACCCGGAAGTTATCTCGGATGATGACATTAAACCCATCCTCATCATCCGCACAAGCAACTATTTCAACCTTGCCCTCAAAATCTGGAGCAAACATCCTCCACAGGGCAGCATCCTCTGATAGCAAACTTGCAAGTCAGTAACGCATAAGGGTATAAGGAAAATCGAACAAATGAAAAGTACATACCACCACTTTTCTCCCGCACCACGGGCCTTGACTTCTTGTTCATCCTTTTCAGCATCATGCGCAACACCCACAACTGTGTGTTGCTCAGCTTCACCCACTCAATGGTCTGCAACTGCGGAAACCACTCCACCGTCTTTACACTAGGGACTGCAATGGTTTCCGTTATGATCGTCTCGGTCACATTCCGAAACGTCATATTCGCAACAACTGCAGCAACCTTGATATAAAAGAACTTCATTTTCCACTTCGTGATACCCTTGGGAGGAGTCATCAGTTTGGGACTACCATCCCGTTGACGGAAAGAAAAGAACCCCAAGGATACCGTCATTTGATAAAAACGTCGGAAATCTCCAACGGAAGGCTCTATGCCAAGAGCACGAAAAGTTGATTCAAAATTTCGAATCCGGATCATACCAAACGGACTCAGTTGGGAAATGTGGATCTTGTACCACTCCAAAACCTCAACAACGAATACAGTCAAAGGTAACCGGAGGTTACAGTCACCAAAAAAATCTGCCCACATAGTAATGTAACCGGCCGGAGCATCGGCACCGGTCTCACCCTCCGATGGGTAAAGGGCCCCATATTCTGGGGGCATCTGGACGTCAAGGATCAGACGATTGAATGACGACCTTGGCCACTTTAGCACCGGTAAACCACCACCGGGGCCCCCCCTTCTTCTTCTTCTGCCACCACCGGCCGCGAGGATTCAGGGTTTTCACCCTCAGCATGGTGAACATCCGATGGTTCAACCATTAACAGAATGCAGGAAAGAAGACAGAGAAACAAAACGAGTTCGAAAAACTCAAAAAACCTCACCGGAAACTTCAAACAATTGATCGGAGAAGACAAAGTAACTTTCTTTCTCTCACCGGGAAATTTTTGAAATTTCGAATAAGTGAGGGGAAACCACGAACGGTTTCCCCTTATATACCCATCGCAATTAATGCGGAGGGAGAAAACGAATCATCACGTTCAAAAAGAGCGAATTACGCGACACCACGTGTCAAGCGCCGTTTCCGCTGACGGTTACCACGCGCGCGTGGCCGCTCACGCACCTGACAAGAGAGACCTTTACACTCCTTGCTACAGTGCATTTAAGGCCTCGGGCAGTGCAAATGTCCTTTCATTTCAGCACATGCCAGAATGATCTCACCAACTTCCACCAACTCACACGTGAGATCAGCCACGTATGCAACAAAAAGCGACTACATTATCCAATTATAAGCGGAATGCGGTTTCTCTGGTATACCGCACCATAACCCATACCGCATGTCGTTTTTTTACATACCCCATAAAATAGCCAAAAAATTATATCTTTCCATGGTTAAGGGGTATAAACATACCGCACATACCCACGAGCACACGTGGAATATGCGGAGATGACACACACGAGCCCGTTCAGGTGTGTCAGATACTCAGAACCAGCGTTGTTCTTTGGACTGAACCGCATATCAGAAACAGGTAAACCGCATTGCCTTCATTCTCTTCAAGCTTCAAATCCCTCCTGTCCGGTTCACAACCACAGAGGGTGAATAAACAACTTCTTTAACGAGAAGAAGGGAATGTACGTATACGCACATCAGCAACCCTGACTCCTGATTCTTCAAGAGCCATATCCGAGCAACACACCCGTTTCAAGCGAATATGGGGTGACAAAACCGCAGAGATTCATGAGTCGCTACGGACACAACCATAGCTTCCGCAAACGGTTGCTACGGAAGAGCCACAACTAAGTCTTCACATCGAGGAACGAAACTACTTCAAGGAAAATTCCTCGGTATTGGAGCGTGAAGGAAGGTGCCTAAGGAAGAGATGCGGACGAGATCCCTAATGATCATACGAGATCTTGTCGAACAACAAGCGATCGAATAAACGGTAACAAGTCTGCTTATGACTTTGTTACCCTACTTGTAAGATGGATAGAATAAACAATGGTGGGCATTACCAGGCCTATGACCATGTTTATTTGACCATTATCCAGAATCACATTGTTCGACCAAACATGGCCAACAATGACGCAAGTACTTAACATTGTTCCCACAACCGTGGCCAACAATGTCAAGCAACGAGGTAACCGCAAAGGACGTGCGGTTACTAGAGAGCTAATTGGAAGAACATGAATACCCCACAAAAGGTATCATCATTTGATGTCCAATCATGACATCAGAAAACTCTCTTCTTCATTCACCATCTCAGAGATTGGTTCGAAGTTTGTGCATACGCCCAGCAAGGTCTCAAGGTTGGTTCGACACACCAACATGTGGCACCCAACCAGAGACTGAGAATTTCGCATCAGACGAAACATTCTCACCGGTACAGAAGAGGCATCAAATGACCCTTCCAGACCTCCAGCTTGATTTACAAAGAGCAAAGACCATCCACTTGGTCTAGAATCTTCTCCAGACTCCAAACTACCTGCTAAACACCATAGTCAAGTACTCCTCCCACATGCAACCTGCATATGGCAGCAACACTAGACTGGGGGGACTTGAAGGGGTATGGTCCCAGATCTCGCGTCAGCATCGACCGCGAGTGACCATTACCCTTATCAAAACCCCCACTAGCTAACAACCTACTTGTGTCCGTGCGGGAACGCATCGACACAGTGGTTGAATCCAATCTGTCTAGTGATGGAGGAGGACTTACCTGGAATATGAGAACGGTAGGGTGATGCGGCATAGCATCACATCTGGTGTATGAAAATGGAAGTGTTCACAGCGACGCGGCCTGGCACCGCGCCCATTGAACACTTCTATCAATACAAGGAAGCTGCGACAGTCACCACAGTCGACGATGCGGCTGGCACCGCGTCTCGCGTATTTCTTGATCGCAAGCAAGGGACGCGGTAACATCAGATGTTACTGCAGGCAGCGATGCGGCTCGCACCGCATCCTATACACCCAACAAGTGGGACTGACAACACAGTGCAAGTAGCACCAATGACAGTCATCTGTCAGGGCTACGTAAGCAAACAGGCTGACGTGGCGTAACCTCCACACCCGACAAGCCTGACACACCTGCAAAGGTGCAGCATGTCGTCAGTCTGTCCATCATCCTCCTCCTTCACTCCTCGGCTATAAATACCAACCCCAAACCAGGTTTGAGGTATCTCTTCACAACTCTCTAACCACTACTACTACTATCATACTTTGCTTCCCAAGCAGATTACTGATTCTTACGCCGGAGAGTGGTAACAAGGAGCACCCCCTACCCAATCCTCCTTGTTACGAGTCACGGTTTGTTTCCTTGTGCAGGAGATCAACCCACCGGTGATCCAGTCAGCGATCCTCGGGAGGAAGGGATTAACCCTTCTTGACGAGATCAGTGAGTTAACCCTGCCCGGTTAACCATTGTTTCATCAGCGGCCGATTAATCGGCGCCTAGGCGCTAGGCGGTGAGTTACTGACTAATTTTTAGCTAGTCGGTCCAATTAGGCGGATATGGTCAAAATCGGTCATAGGTGGTCAAAATCGGTCCCAGGCGGTCAAAATCTGACTAATCGGTCCATGTTTTACAGCCCATTAAACACAAAATTTGACCCATTTTTGAATCTGGCCCATTGTTTTACAGCCCAAATATTACTTATAAGCCTATTTTAACATTTAATTTTAGGTATTTTAACATTTAACCTCCTCTATCTTTCACTAGTTTAGATATGGTTCCTAAACTTTTAAATTTATTAATAAAAAGTATAAAGTTATCTCCATAACTTGTAAATTTATTAATAAAAAGTATAAAGTTATCTATATATATAAAAAAATTGTAAAATTATACTTAAAAAGTCCAATCCGATTAATCCCGATTAATCCCTGTTAATCCCGATTAATCCCTAGGCGGTACCTCACTACCCGACTAGCGCCTAGCGCCTTCTACAACATTGACTATATTACATTTTATTATGAAAAAAGGTTAATTTTACATAATTTAAAATTTAAGTAATTACAATATTCAATTCAATAAAAATAAGTATTTTATTCTTTTTAATTTGAGTAAAGTACTCTAATAGTTTTTTTTCCTCTTAATTTAAAAAAAATTATGTTATGTGGGTACATATCATTAAGTATTTACATAGCATTACACAGTTACATAACATGTTATATTCAGAACAATTATAACATTACGTGATTTTGTATACACGACGTGCAGACCATGCACTCCCGACTATGCACTCCCCTTATACTATATTATAATATTTGAGAACGGGATTGTCTTTTTACAATAATTTTAAGAGTTTAAAGAGGCATAATTGTCTTTAATGAATTTTACTACCTTAATTATCTTTTACAAACATGCCAATTATCCGATTAAGTACAAAAAGGTAACTAAATAATATTGGTATTTGTTAGACCGTCCGTAATGGGTGGTATATACCGCAGGAAACAATGTTGGCGCCCCATAGCGCCCGGCTACACCGTTACGGCCAGCGCTATGGGTAAGTTTTTTGCCTCCCCGCTAGGGCTGTAAACGAGCCGAGTCGAACCAAGCTCGACCCAACTCGAGCTCGGCTTGAACTCGATTCGAGCCGGCTCGGCTCAAGCTCGAATTTCAAATCGAGCTGAGATTTGAGGCTCGAGCTTGACTCGATTAAAACTCAAGCTAGCTCGGCTCAGCTCGATCTAGCTCAAACTAACAAAGAACCACAAAATTTAGTACTTAAAAAGCCTAAAATTGAATCTCTTCAAAGACTAAGGACCATAATTACAATTTAATTTAACCAAATGGCTAAATATGCAAGTATAAATAGTTAGCTCACTTTGTACAATGTATTTACCTTCTTTTATAGGGGAGATACTCCCTTAGTTTTTTGTCTTTTGAGCGATGTGGGACAAAAAAATGAAGGATGTAAACCTTATCGAGCCGGCTCACGAGCTCACGAGCCGAGCCAAGCCAAACTCGAGCTCGGCTCGTTTAATAACCGAGTCGGGCCAAGCTGGCTCGTTTACAACCGAGTCAATTTCGAGCCGAGCTTTTTGCGAACTTTTTCCGAGCGAGCTGCGAGCCACGAGTTTTTTAAACACCCCTACTCCCCGCTATGTATATCATGGCGTTGCCATTCCTTCCCCACTCACACACATATATACATACATATATATAAAGCCCCATACATATATAACCTCATAACCCTTCTTTCTTATGCAATTGTCATTTGTCATATAACCTCACACTATGGAGCTTTACCACTACACATAAACTTAAACTACAACCTCAATTTTATAGTTATTACAATTAGTAACGAATTTAGAAATCAAATTATGTAAACATTAAAATTTATATGGTACCTTACCAATTAATTGTTCAAAGTACTTTACGTGTGTCTGTGTTAGTATGTTATGTTCCCCGTCATATCGCACAGACACATAAATTAATAAAATAATCAGATAGATTCTAAAGAAAATGAGTAAACTGCTAAAATGATTCCCGAGGTTTGGTCACTTTTGCCACTTTAGTCCAAAACTCAAACCTTTTGAATCTGGGTCCCTGTGGTTTCAATTTTGTTGTCATTTTCATCCAAAGCAAAATCTGGTCAGATTTTTTCAGTTAATATCCATCTTTTTTTTTTGTTTCTTTCCTTCTTTTTAATGAAGGACAAAATGGTTAGATTTTTTTAATTTGTTATAATAAAACGTTAAAAGACCATTTTCCATTCATTAAAAGGGAGGAAAAAGACAAAAAACTGAATGTTAACTGAAAAATCTGACCATATTTTAATTTTGGATAAAAACTGTAACAAAATTGAAATCACAAATTCAAATTTTAGAATAAAGTCGCATGATAAAAACGAATTAAAATGGTACAAAAAATGATATGTATATATGATGCATGCATGCATGCATGCATGAATAAAATAAAGTTGTGGCGGTTAGTTTATAGTTGTGAATGGCGAGCAATATGAGAAAAGGGGTGATGAAGAGAGAATGATGCTCCACCTCCGATGAACACGCCACACCCAAACACCAAAACCAGTCGATCAAACAAACCACCTTTCCTTAAATTTCCCGAATTTAGAGTTTGTGCTTTGGGTGTTGCCTCAATTGTTTTCCACATTTATTTAAGGGGGCATCTCTTCCCGCACCAGTTTCAGACCCGAATCTCCCTTCTGGGTCTCCCCAAAATCTGTCGAGTCCTTTGATGGGTTTTGGGGGCCAATTTAAATGGGTTGCATCAGCTCCAAACATGTTGCCAACTCCCCTCTTCCTCATTCTTCCCTAACCCTTGCTCATTCCTCTAAAAACAATCATGCTTCACCCGAAAAGATCAAAGACGAAACCCATGATTATGATGATAATGTCATCAGTAACCACGAGGATTCCGCCGACGATGATGTTCATTCCAACAACAAGCACTCCAAAAAGCCTTCGTTTACGTTTAGCTTACGATTTGGAAGGTCCACTGTAGCGGAACATGTTGCCGCTGGTTGGCCCGCCTGGCTTAGTGCCGTCGCGGGTGAAGCCATTGATGGCTGGATTCCTCTAAAATCCGATACCTTCGAGAGGTTCGAAAAGGTATACCATCATCATTGATTTGTTTGCGACTATGGGGCGGAACCATGGGGTCAAGAGGGTCCGCTGAATTCAACAGATTTTGTTGGATTTTTTTTAATATAAAATTCGATTTCTTTTAAAAAAGGTGGATTTCTAGTTATAACCGGTAGAAAAGATTCTCGACTAAAAAGTTCTAATTCCGCCACTAAGTAAACCACATGCACTGATTCATCTTTTTTCATGTAGATTGGACAAGGAACATACAGCAATGTGTACCGTGCACGCGATCATAAAACCGGTAAAATGATGGCCTTGAAAAAAGTGCGATTCGACAATTTCCAGCCAGAAAGTGTGAGATTTATGGCTCGTGAAATCACAATTCTTCGCAAGCTTGATCATCCAAACGTCATGAAACTGGAGGGCATAATTACGTCGCGGTTATCATCCAACATTTACCTTGTTTTCGAGTACATGGAACATGATCTTGCAGGCCTCATATCATCCCCTAACATCAGGTTCAATGACTCCCAGGTTTGCATCACCCATACACAATCTTAAACTTTCTTTCTCGACATGAAATGGTTTGTTATTCGAAAGATTTTGTGGGTGCAGATCAAATGCTACATTCGGCAGTTGTTGAAAGGAGTTGAGCACTTTCACTCACGAGGAATTCTTCATCGAGACATCAAAACATCAAACATTTTGGTGAATAACGAGGGTCAATTAAAGATAGGCGATTTTGGTCTGGCAAATTTTGTGTCCAGTAGACAACCATTGACTAGCCGTGTTGTAACATTATGGTATCGTCCTCCTGAGCTTTTCTTAGGTTCCACAACCTATGGAACATATGTCGATATGTGGAGTGTGGGTTGTGTTTTTGCTGAACTTTTCATCGGTAGACCGATTCTCAAGGGAAGAACAGAAGTTGAACAATTGCACAAAATATTCATGCTTTGCGGCACACCATCAAACGAGTATTGGAGTAACCCAACACTTCCTCTTGCAAAAATGTCGAAACCCCGACATGCATACCAGAGCTCTCTTCGTGAAAGGTGTAGAGAACTCCCAAAATCTGCTGTTAATTTACTCGACAATCTTCTTTCTGTAGAACCTGAGAAACGTGCGAGTGCAACATCTGCTCTTCAATCCGAGGTAACAATTGTTAATCACATGAATAGACGGTTGAGGAATCAAGACATATCATTTCCTTAAATGTGTTTCTTTATGTTTTGTTCATTTTCAGTATTTCTATACGAAACCTTATGCTTGTGATCCTGCAAGCTTGCCCCAGTACCCGCCCAGCAAGGAGATCGATGCAAAACTTCGTGAAGATGCACACAGGTGATTATTTCTTTTTTTATTCTTTTTTTGTTGTCAAATTGTGTTTTTAAAGATTTGTGACTCAGAGCGGAAGCATAAATAATACACAGAATTATCTTGACGTCAATCCGATATGATATTTAATGCCTAAAATATTATTACATCAAGCCCTGTTGGTAATCTAAATATACAATGAAAAAGATTCAAGCATTTTTACAATAAAAAAGAAATATATCTTACTATTGCTAGAACTGAGGAAAAATTGTCAACATCAGGGTTCTAGATGATGGGATTCAAGTCCAACACGTGATCCAGCCCGTTGAGACGCTTGCATTCATTAGTTAGGGCTCGTAACTCCAAATGTAGCCCAAAGTATACAATTTTTAAGCTGGCCCATTTTTAGTCTGTTTGCCTCTGTCGAGCTTCGTATCAAATTGTATGAGAATTAATGTAACTGATAAAACTTTCAGAAACAAACCTGATGGCAGACTTCGGGCATCTTTGACTTCAAGGAATCTGAGAAAAGGCCGAAGAACTTTGCTGGAACAAACAGAGGTTTAACACTTGATTATCACATAATCACTTTCAATCACGCACTAACTTCGTGTTCTTTGTGGTGGGCCAGGCACGCCGGAGTGCTTATTTTCATGGACCTGGATTAGCTGACAGTAATGACACATCATCGGATATTTCCCGAACCACAGATGTATCTCAAGCTGACACCGTTTGCACGCTGCCAGTATTGGCGACTACATCGGATGGGACCCTCGGGTGGTCAACAAAACGACGAAAACACGTCAGTTTTGTGACCCCAACAAGTCAAGATGTACGGTCAATAGAGCCGATTCTTGAGCAAAATACAACAAGTGATCAAGATTTACCATCTGTAAGCCATCCTTAGAGATTGAAATGAAAGATCCATTAACATATAAAATATTGAAAATATCAGTTATTAACTATTTTAACCAGCAGGTTCATCATCAAAAAGAAAGGATACGATATTCAGGACCTATGAGAATTCAACCACATAGAAACAATGTACGGCCAGGTGCTCCTAGATCACGCTTTTCACGAGGTACAAACAATTTCCTTTAGTTGAATCAAGAAACTAGGGGGCGTTTGGTTCGCAGGAATTCAAAGGAATTTAAGTGAATTGGAATTTGAATTCCATCTCTTAAGACGTTTGGTTCACATAATTTGATGGAATTGGAATCCTAATTCCAATTTTCATGTGTTTGGTTGACAATGGAATTGGAATTAGAATTAGGCATGAATTCCTTCGAATTCAAAATCATTCCTATATATGAAGGAATTAAAGTAAATTCATTGGAATCTTTGACCATTTCAACCCGTACCGTTTCGACCCATACTGGTTTTGATCCGAACCGTTTCGACGCGAACAGTTTTGACTCGTACCGTTTCGACGCGAACGGTGTCAACCCGTAACGTTTCAACGCGAACGTTTCGACCCAAACCATTTCGAATCGAACCGTTTCGACCCAAACCGTTTCGAATTTAACCGTTTTGATCCGAACCGTTTCGACAAGTACTGTTTCAAATCGAACCGCTTCGACCCGTACCGTTTTGACCCGAACTGGTGGTTGTGGGTGCCGGGGTGATGGATTCCAATTCATTTGACAACCAAACACAACAAAAATGGAATTGAGATTCCAATCCCAACAATTTCCAATTCCTTCAAATTCTAAATCCTATACAAATTTCAATTCCAATTCCAAATCATTCCGCGAACCAAACGCCCCCTAAAGGTTGGTTAATACTTAATAATGTGATTGTGGGTGTTTATTTGGGTCATAGATACAGAATTATGATACAAGTGTGCTTGGATGATTGTACTAAAGAATGAGGATAGGTAGGTAAAGAAGAGAAGAGAAGAGAAATGGAATTGAAGTAACATGCATGATGCATGGGAGAAATGCGAAGTGGAATACAAAGCACAAGTAAAGGCTTCTTTTAATTTAAGAAGGTTGATGAAACATAAAAGCTTGGTGCTGAAAATTTCACCTCTTGTCAACCCTTGGGTAATTATTTTTTGATTTTATTTGTATATTGTTGTGTTTTATATATTCATTTAGCCCTTAATGTAACTTATACTCGTTGTTGATAATATATTCCATTCTTCTTGAAATAAACAAAATTTATATACAAGTACATAATGATATGATATTAATCCAACTACATTGACAGAAGACATGACTGTGTCAGGGCAAATAAACATTGATTGTAAAGTGCAAATAAACATTTCTTAATTGTCTTAACAAGTATATTTTCACATTATGTAATCGATTAACTACTCTTTTTGAGTCGTTATCGAGTGAGCATTCTTTAGATAGATTATACTTTTGCAAGAATGATATTTGGTGTAAGGGTAGGCGGAAGACAAGGATGGGAGATTGGGAGAAAAAAATTGTGAAGGGTAAGAGGAGAGATTGGGATTCGTATATACTGTGTCTGTAGATGCCTTTGTTAAAGAACAAAGATCAGAATTTAAATCTTAATCGGTGAACAACAAAGGTGAGAATTTTGAACTGTTTAACCCGTTTTTTAATAAAATTGTAAAAATAAATTGTTATGTCATGTCTTGACTGGATATATTGGGTCAAAAGATAGAAGAGAATAAGCATCAGGTTTTATAATATAAACATAATCATTTTATATACATGTGTAGTTTTGTTTAAGAATAAAACAGGCCGTAAACGTGTCAACCCGTGAAAACGTGGGTTGAGTTAATAGAAGGGTGTTGGTTTTAATAGAGAGAGGAGGGGTTCGTAGTGTTGGGTATGATTACGAAAATACCCTTCTCTTTAGCGTCCAAGGTAACGTCAAATAAACGGAGGGACGCAAACAAAAAAGTAGGTAAAATACAGGGACTCAGCATGCGAGAATCTAGAAGGGGGGGACAAACAATGATTGCGCCCCTAAACCACAGGGACTCAAATTGCACTTTACTCTAGTTATTATATAATAATTTTAACGTTATTTTACTAATTTCGTGAAAATAACGTTAAAAGAGGGGGATGGTTAATCATGCATCATGTGGTGGCGTTGATAGCCGAAAGACAAAAGGGTACATGCACTAATGAGCCTTTGTCCTGATTGTTGAGTGTTATGCGCCTTGTGTCCAAGGCTTGATGCAAAACTACTATCGAGTCGGGGGTCTCACTGGAAGCAGTCTCTCTATTCCTACGGGGTAGAGGTAAGGCTGTCTACATCTTATCCCCCTCAGACCCTACCTTAGCTTTGCTATTGATGGGATTTACCGAGTATGATGATGATGAAAATAGTCAATTACTCTCCTAAGCACACAAGCATAACAGACATGAATCCTACATATAAGCATATGATGAATCCTACATCATCATACTCATTAAATTCCACCAATAGCAAAGCTAAGGTCGGATCTAAGAAGGGTAAGATGTAGACAACCTTACCTCTACCCTGTACGAATAAAGAGACTACTTCCAGTGAGACCCTGGCTCGATAGTAGTTTTACATCAAGCCTTGGACATAAGGCACATAACACTCAACATCGAGACAAAAGCCGATTAGTACATGTACCCTTTCGTCTTTCGGCTATCAACGCCACCACATGATGCAAGATTAACCGTCCGCCGTTTTTAACGTTATTTTCACGAAATTAGTAAAATAACGTTAAAATTAGTGCAATTTCACATTTGCCCTCGAGGGCCCACACGTATATACATTATATATGCACACCGCAAGCGGACGTTCGGTTACTATATCACACCAAAACTAAAATCATAAATCAAGCTATATTCTAATTGATATCAGATTGAAGTCCATTCCTCATGACAATGAATATACTGAATAACACAAGATCTTTTATTTAACCAAGTTGGAATGTTGCATATGTTAGATCTCAAAAGTCCAAATTAATGAACTGCTGAGTAGGAACTGACCTGCCAATTCCTACATAGGCATTTCATCGAGCACATTTGGTATGCATCCTTTCAATACAATACAGATAATTCCATTTAGTCAAAGATCTTCATAAGTTTAATCATTTACGATAAATAAAATATTGCAATGCAAAATGCAATAGAAAATCATAAAGAATACCTGGTTGGTGGCAGAAGACGGTGGCGCGGCGGCAGTGTCCGGCGGTGGTTTGCGTTCGGCGGTTCGTGCGGTGGTTCGTACGTACTCTCCGCACTTTCCTTTTCAAAAGAGTTAAATGCCATTTTAGTCCCTATGGTTTGGGTCATTTTGTCAATTTAGTTCAAAGGTTTCATTTTTAACCTATGGGTCCAAAAAGGTTTCACAGTTGCCATTTTAGTCCACTTGGATAACTTCATCCATTTTTTCTGTTAACGAGAAGGCCAATTCGGTCATTTTGTATATAATTCTGTTAACTAAAAGGGCAATTCAGCCATATAAAATGACCGAATTAGCCTTCTCGTTAACAGAAAAAATGGATGAAGTTAACCCAGTGGACTAAAATGGCAACTGTGAAACCTTTTTGGACCCACAGGTTAAAAATTAAACTTTTGGACTAAACTGGCAAAATGGGGTAAACCACAGGGACTAAATGGCATTTAACTCTTTTCAAAAAGTTTAATAATTAAATAAATAAATAATATCACTTTATTAAGAGTAAATTACAAGTTTTGTCCTTTATGTTTACATCAAATTTCAGGCGTTGTCCTTTAGCGCAAAAGATGACAGGCGGTGTCCTTTATCTTTCAAAATCTTGCACGTTTTGTCCTTTAGACCAAACACAGTTAGATTTTTTGGTTAAATCTGGTCATGTGCAAGGCACATGAGGGTATTATTGTAATTTCACCTTTCAAGGACTATTTTGTAAGATAAATTATATCAAGGGGCTATTCTGTATTAAACTTAAAAATAAAAAATATATAAAAACTCTGACTCTCTCTCTCTCTTGATCTGAGTTCATCCCTCTCTCTTCTCTCTCTCTCTAACAATAGGTTGGCCATCCACCATGGACCACCACCACCACCCCTCCCTCCCTCTTTCCCATCGCCACCATCAGCCTCCACACAACACCGCTACACCGACACACCACCACCATATCCCCGCCGTTCACTCTCTCTCTCTCTTAGACTTTACTCACCACCACCACCACCACCTCTCACCATCCCACAACCTTCATCGCCACCAGCCCCACCTACTGAACACCACCAATTCCACCACACCACCCAATGGTTGTAATTTACTCAAAAATCAAAGAGTTGTACCTATCAAAATCTTGGGCGATGATGTAGAGAAACTGAGCATAATTAGCCAGGAGAAGAGTGTTATCTGGTTCTTCAGATAAACCCATTTGATATAGAAGATCTGTTCTAAAATGGCTTTCTGATAACTTTTGCATTCACTGGAGAAACAAATCTTTGCATGGTGTGATGATCTAAAGCACTATTTCTGATCACATCCTGCATATCAACAGCTTCTTCCAAAATCGATTGCCATAAACCCGATTCCTCTTCCCGGGTCACCTGACCCGAAACCGACGGGTTTATCGTTGAGGCCGAGGAGGTTTCATCCGGAATAACCTTCCGGTGATGTCCGGCTGCCCCACTTTACATCTTGATAGGTACAACTCTTTGATTTTTGCAGATGGGGATTGCAAGTAGGGATCTGGGAAGATGAAGTAGGTGAAAAGAGGGCTTATTCTTTTAGCAACTTGTTTATTTGTAAATCTTTTTCCTTTTTTACATAACAATCCCTTGCTATAATTTTTTTATACAATAGTCCCTGAGGATGTAAAATGACAAGAGTGCCCTCATGTGCAAGGCACATGACCAGATTTAACCAATAAATCTAACTGGGTTTGGCCTAAAGCACAAAACGTGCAAGATTTTGAAAGATAAAGGACACCGCCTATCATCTTTTGCGCTAAAGGACAGCGCCTGAAATTTGATGTAAACATAAAGGACAAAACTTGTAATTTACTCCTTTATTAATTAGGCTAGATAGTTGTTATAGTTAGAATTTGTTTATGAAATAAAGAAAACCATTGAAGTTTTATAAAACAAGGAGGTCAAGGAGTCAAAGGACAAGTATAAGCAAACACGTTGGCGTTTAAGACTTTTGAAGTTGATGATAACTAGAATCAAGCACCCGGTGTTGCGACAATGGCGTAAAAGCATGCCAAATAGCATCAATCTTACACAATCGTCAGGGACCATCAACACTGAAATTGTGCCGTGTTAAAGCGAAGAAATAGACTGAAACGTAGAGCATTTAGAAAAATAAATAAGTCGATTTAGGGCTCATACGTTACGACGAACATGTCAAATGAGAAAAAATAGACATAAAAACATTGGACGTTGTGCCGTGATTATGAACGAAACGTAAAACCTTGAATCACACACGCACGTTGCGCTGTGTTAACTCGCAAAATTTAGTATGAAACGTAAAACGAAAACTTGGGAATGATGAAAAGTATAGGGGACCAAAGCTGAAAGTAAAAAAAATGTGAAGTTAAATTACAAAAGATTAAAAAAAATTGGGTTAAAAGTAAATAAGAAATCATTTTTGTGAGGTTAAAATTGTAAGAAACCGAAATATAAAGCATATAAAAAAATAACAAAGTCAATCAATGACTCATGTGTTGCGACGAACCTATGACATGAAAAA